>NC_066396.1:26564687-26896354 GCF_013377495.2 Cygnus atratus | reverse complement strand
ATATCCTTGAAAGTGTGTTCATGCAGTATTTCTGCAGCTATTATGTTACTCATATAGCTTGATAAAGATATTTTTAGCGCACTTTACGATGTATGCTAAGTGTATGTCACAATGGAAGTAATTATTTCCATGGTAAAAATCTGTTGGGAACATAGATTTACCCAGGCTGAGTGTAGAAGAATTGGGATCAGTTAGTACATTTTCAGTTACCCGGTGCAGTGGGCCAGGCCTGGCAGACCACTGGAGGTCTTTTTGCATTGCACCAGCTTTTCTGGGGCAGGTTGCTAGTGAAGACAGTGATGTTACCTAAATTAATTCAAAAAGGAAGAAGCTCTGTTCAGGTTAAGGGCCACTAATTTATCAGGAGGCAGGGTGATCAGATGCACTAGAAGTGTCACCATCCTGTCCTGCCTGCCTAGGCCTCGAGGGTTTGGTACCTCCAGTTCCCTCTGCTTCTCTCGCTGGGATGGTGGCATGGTTCTTCCATGCAGCCTTCATGCAAAATACAGTCAGAACCCATCCCTATCAGCTCTCAAGCACCCTAGAGAAGCCAGATAAAAACCTATGTCCAAAAAAAAACAACAAAAAAACAGCAAAAAAAAAACAACTGTTTGGTTACACAGAAAGAGTGCTTAGAACTATAAATCCTGTTAAAAACACAAACCTTCCTAATCTCCTTCTTGGCGTCAGTACCAGTGCAGCTTTTTCACTGGTTATAAGAGGTATGTTTTTCTTCATGGATCCCAAAGATGTCAAACCTGCCAAACAACGGCTTGGTGACAGGTTTAATGTGCTTGGAGTAGGATTGTCATCTCTCTTAATACCCCCACACCTGCTGCCCCACCTCCCTGGTCCCATTCTGTGCCCAGGGCCTGCAAAATTTGGGGCACAGCTTTTTTTCTTTCTTTTTTATTTTTATTTTTAATTTAATTTAATTTAATTTATTTCAGGGTTTGCAGTGATACTCTTGGCTGTCATTAAATCAGTAGCAAAACTCCTTCTGGCTTGTATGGATGGAGAGTTTCTCAAGTGCTCTTTAAAGAAAATGGCTTGCACCCAAAGTTTCTTAGTCTTTAAGAAGCTCTTTAAGGAAAATAGCCCTTTCTTCTGTACAATTTTTAGTTGAAAGCACGTCTCCTTGACTGATGCTGAAGGTATTGAATTTGCTGCAAGTGGGACACGTTCGGGGGAGCTCATAGAAGCAGGAGCTTCTGGCCCCTGCCCATAGGCACTTTCTGCCAGATGCTGCATCTCTGAGGGCTTGGAAGGGCCTCGTCTTCTCCAGTCCCACAATGCATGTGGCATTTCCCAGAGCTCTGGTTCCAAACACCAGTTTCTTTCTACTCTTTGAACATTTTAATATTTCAATTCTTGATCCAGGCTGTAGGAAGGTGGTCTGTGCCTCTCTAATTTTGAACTTGAGATAACTGGGATACTGCAATGTACTCTATATGAAGTTCTTTTATTATTATTATTATTTTTTAAATGAAGGTCCATGCAGCACTTCAGGTTATTGACAAGAAGTTTGTCTGGTCTGCAGTGACTTTTGTGGTACATTTTGCAGTTGCACGTGGTGATGTGTCTGTCTGAAGTTCTTGACTGTTACAAGCATAGATGATATTTGAGAGATCTCCTGTTCCTGTGTGGTGGCTAGGTAAAGTTGAGGTTCTTGTTCTGAGTGTAAATCTGAGTAACATACTGTCAGGTTGGTCTCAACAAACAGCCTTTGACTTTAAAATTTACTTCCTGTACAAGTCTGCCAGGATCAACACTATATGAACTTGAAGGCAAGAACTTTCCCCAGCATTTTTGTGAGAAACAAGTCATGACCAGGGGCTGTGTTTATTTCTTGAGATGGTGAAGGGGGCACATCCTTTCCTTTGCTTTTATTGAAAGGGGATTTAACAATCTAAGGTCCATGTGGAGGCTGAGAATCATCCTTAAGCTTACCTACACATGGAAATAAACCTGTAACTTCCTCTTATGTTTTTCCAAGTTCATCTGGATATAAATAGGCTTGTTAGGGAAAGTAAACAATGGGAGAGAGGCTGAATTGTCATTAGACAATGCGCTGGTGAAAATGACGTCGAAGGCAGAGCTTTCTAGCCACTGGTAGATTCTCAGGAACCTGGCCCAGAGAAGTCCTCTGCGTCCATGCTCTCACAGCCACCTCGTATTCAGGCCACTTTTCTGGTGCCGATGTGGCTTACTCATTTGGGTTTTAGCACCAAAAGGATAAACATTAAGCCTAAATTGGTTCTCTGTTTAGAAATACACACCGTTTTGAAAGAAATATGCCAGTAGGATGTGTTTTCAGCTTAATTGTGTGGAAGGGGCTCAGAACAAACATCGCCTTCTATGAGCACATTGTCTCCAGTTAAGGTCATGTGTACATCATCCTTTTTTTTTTTTTTTTTTTTCCTGTTGGTTTTGCTCATTTTGTTAATATTTAAATTAAGGCTCAATTACCTACTTTTAGGTGCTGATAACCCTAATTTTAATCTCTTCATACTTCAGCAGTGGGTCAACGGCAGAGGTCTGTGCACTCTAGAGAACTACACAAGAGAAGGTACTTGGCTTACACCTTGCAAAATGGAACAGGGAGCAGTGGAGCAAGCACTTTTACTGGATGCAGTAGTAGTGCTAGCGAACAAATGTTTTCTGAGAGTGTAGGAATTTCTTGTGGGACTCATGGCATTGTGCTGTGCTGTTGTTTACTTAGGAAATCTGTGCAGGTAGCGCCTACTCTTCCACTGCAGCCTGCTTCTGGGGCTGGGCTGGGCACGTTTCCCCCTGAGAGACCGGGGAAGTCACTGCCTCTGCAAGGGTGGGTGTAATGGAAAGGTGTAAACTATCCCTCAGGTTTAAGCTAATAACATAAGCCTTTTTCTCAAAAGGCTAATGTAAGGGCTCGGGGTTTCTGCCTATTTGAGCTTACGTTGTACGCACAGTGAGGCTGACAGAAATCAAGTTGGTACATGTTTCTGAAGCTGTTTGCATCTTTCTAAAACTGAACATTAACAACTTCTGCAAAAAATGATAATCTGAACTAGTTGTGGCACTGAAATTTTGTTTAATTTTATATATGTATATGTATGTTGGTAGTCCTTCCAGGCTGTTTTTATGTGGCCTAGGACATCCTAAGTTTTGTTTTGTTTTGTTTTTCCTAATGAATTTTTCTGCATTAGTCTCCAACAAGTGACTTCCACTTCCCCAGACCTTGACGTGACCAGTAAAGTGAGTTTACTGCTTACTGGGAGTGATAGCTCCCAATAAAGCAGTGGCTTGCCTGTATACAGAGCTGAGTACATGGCAAAGGCAATGCTCTTGAATGTCTGGATTTAAATACAGCTAAAGGCAAGGTCAAACATCTAAAAACTAAGTGCAAAGAGCAAAATGAGCTGTCATTTTCACCTCATCTCCTCTTTTTCCTTTTCCACCTAGAAAGACTGCATATTGGTCTGGCTTGGGAGCGGGATGCTAGAGAAAAAAAAAAAACGACACGTAGTGGCTTGAACAACTAGTGGAAACTGATACGTATTTTAGTGGAGGCAGTTGAGGAGTATGGAATTAAGCAGTATGATATAAGGAACTCTGTAGATGGGATAGGTGCAATTTGGAAGTGCTGGAGATGATGATAGGAACTTATGTTTTGTGAAATAATTGCCTCTGATGCCAGGTGTGGTAATCATCCAGCATCAGAAAGCATGCAGCCTTCTATTCAGCTGTGAAGGTTCTTTTATCTTTGAGTTTTCTCTAGTATTAGATGGTTTAACCCTCCTTTTTTTGAATCACATGGAATTTTCCAAATGAATCACTTAATTGTTTGGGCAGATAAAAGATAGCTGCCAATTTGCCTTTCTTCTGTAATTTTTTTCCTTAAATTACTAGCAGTTTCTTCCTCTGAAGGGTTGTAAGGTAGGGCTTATGAACAAGCTCTTATCATATACACTTGAGATTTGCACTGTATTTTCCCTTTTGCTTTTTCCCTCCACCCTTTAGAAGACAAGGAGTTGTGAAATTCTCCCTCACATCTGTACATTAGGCAGTGTGATCAGTGTTTCTTAAGTTGTTCCTCTATCTTTACTGAGTCTAAATTGACATTTTTTTTATTTTAAGGAGCAGTGTAAGACAACAGTTACAATTTAAGCTTTTTTTTTTTTTTTTTTTTTCCCTGAGTCCTCTTATAAAATGAGAAGTACTGCCACAAAATATCTCCCCTGTTCTTGCAGTTGTGCAGAGTGAAAGCTGGCTGCCTATGTAGTCCTTCAGCCTTAGGGGTACAGAGGGTCCAGAGGTGGTTTGTGAGTGACGGCCCATGTGGAAGAAACTCACCTGTGCTCCTCTGCACCAGGCTGCTGGCAGCAAAGCCCATACTGGAGCAGTCTTTGGAGCTATCTGAGATATTTCAGGGACTTACCCTGTTCCTATCTCCCCAGAATAGCCATCCGTAGCATTACACAACCAATAAAAAGCCCTATTCACAGCTAACATAAAAAGATGAAATAATGATAGTTTAAAAAGAAAAAGGATGTAAGTTACAAATAATAATAGAAATAAGAAGAGCAGTTCTGTGTATAACTGTGAAAAAGAGAAGCAGGAGAAAGCACATAGCAGTTACAGTAACACTTCAGGCTAACAAAAAGAGATAAGCATCAATTTCTGTGGATGACAGACATGTCTGCTCTGAGTGCTAGTCTCCTAAAGTTGTTTACATCTAATCTTGCCAGAAAATCCTATTTAAGGAAGATGTTGTGTGTCTGAAAGTAGATTCTGCCTCTTCAGCTCTAGCTCAATAGATGCGCTTGTGTTTAAGAGGAAAACAAATGCAGGATTTGCATTGTTACGAGTGACAAGAAGGATGTCCTTGGGGAAGACAGTCAAAGACGTGAAGTTGCAGGGGGCTGGCAAGGGTCTCACTGTGTGTGGACTGAGAGAAGTGGCCTGCAGTGCTGCCGTCACTGGAGGTTGTGGGGATGGTGAAACACCCAAGCAATTCTTTTTTTCTGACTTGATCACAAATTATCCAGCATGTTTGCACAAAGAGGCTCATTTGTTAAATAATGAAAAGGAGCACAACTGTGTTTCTCAGCCATGGAAATTTCTATGCTACCGTGCTATGCTTTGGTACAGGCTTTTATCATACTTCTCATGGAACCGATGTCACAGTAGCTGTTTAGAGTAGAGAAGGGCACAGGCATCTTTTGGAAGTGTGAAATGATGAGATATTTTTCTGCAGTGTGTTTTCCTGAAACACCAATTCAGATAATGTTTGGGCAAATCCAGTCTTATTTAGAGCAACTGTGGCAGCCACGAACCATGTTGGAGCAAGCTGTCCTCCTCTTTGAGGAAATGCAACTTCATCTAAATTTCCTCCCTTGAACATGTCAGACACTTGTTATTGTTTGCTGCTTCTCAGATCCCTTTCCTGTTCTTTTTTGAAGCCATTGTATGGCAGACTTTTCTTGGCTGGTTGCTTTCTGTTTACTGTAAGAAAACAAAACAAAACAAAAAGCAACACACATGGGTAGATATCTGGGAACTAGTATTCTTTGAAACTCAGTCGTAGAGTTGCAACAGTGCTTTTGTTTTGTAAACCAAGTCTAAAATATTTCAATCACTTTTTTTTTCTTTTTTTTTCCTTTTGACACAAAGAATACTTTGTAAATAGCAAAATACTCAGATTCATTGATTTGCTTGCTCTGAGGCATTTTTAATTAAAAGTCATATATTTGCATAAGTCAGGATGAAAAGAGTATGCTAAAAGGCATTGTTTAAAGACGAATTTTTAAATCACCTTTGCTTGTATAGGCATAAACACAGCATTATTTTCAAAGGGGAAGTAGAAAACTTCAGATTTGTTATTGGGTCACAGACTCTGTATAATAGAGTTGGAAAGGTTATAAAAAGTTTGCTTTGGAAGTATATGTTCATGAGTTTGTTGAAAAAGAGAAACCTACTGGATGTTTATGAAAACACATTCATTTTTCAGGGACAGGTGACTATAAATGCAAAATTTGAGAAAGGCATTTACCTCCCAGAAGATGCCGAATTTTACTTTGTTTATGACGGATCCATGAAGAGGCACATAATGTTTGCTGAGCGGATAAGTGACAATGCTCTTCGGTCCCTAGTTCCAGGTGAGTGTTACTCATGTTTATATTTCTGATCTCTTTGCTATACCCCAGCCCCATTTCGAAGTTGGGCATAACTGTGTGATTTGGGTAACCTTATTTTATGGCTCTGTAGTGGAGGAAATGTAGGCATTGAATGACAATCTTTAGGATGCAGCCTGAGTTTAACTGGCCAGAAGTGATGCTGCCCTCCATAGCCATCTGTACCTGCATGGTGTCAGACACAGACAATGCTACAGGCAGGGCTTTCCTGGGTGTACACATAGTAGGGTGTGTAGGAAAATGCATCTTCAGGCATGTCATCGATTTTAGTCTGACCCAATTCTATTCAGCAGTTCCAGCCTATGGTTTGCCTCTGGGAATTATCAACACCTGCAAAACTCATGTTTTTGTCTGGGCTTTCCCTGGAGGCAGCAGTCAGCCGGCATGCAGGGCCCAGGTGGTGGTGGCTTGGGTTGCTTGGGGCTCTGCTTGAGCCATGGGGAAAACCATCTGGGGGTGCCTTGCTGCAAGTAGAGGGGATTTGAGCTCCCTTACAGCTGGCATTGTGTCTATTGGCCTTGGCGTTGTCCCTCTTGCTGGTGTAATATAAACCCTGACTGTTGTCATTATCGTGTGCCTTGTGACCTTTCCATTTGTGGAGTAGGTGGCTATAAACATGATGTACCTAGGCAGTAGGTTCCGCTTGTTATTTGTTCTTGTTTTCTAAAGGACATTTAGAATCTGAGAGTAACCAACGAGTATAACAAGGGAAAGGTTGCTGCCGTTACATGGTGGCTGCTTTAGTGTATAAATGCTAAAAGATTGTCATGAAATACAACGGGAGAAAACGCAGTGCTAGACTTATCCCAGACTTATCCTTAGCAAAGTTATTTTTCTGAGATGCCTGAAATGACACTACTAAATGATTACTTCTCAGCTAGGATAAAAACAGGAGGCTACAGGCAATGCTTAATCCTCCCTCTGATCTCAACAGGGGCCATTAGCAGATGAAAATAAAAGGCGAAGTTAAAACATAGCTCTGGTGTAGTTACTGTTGGTTCATAGTGGCCAAATTAAACATAAGGGAATGCAGAGCACTTCAAAAACAACTGCAGATGTGGTAAGCACATGCTTGCTTCTGCAGATATTAGACTGCATATATACTTGTAGTTTTTGGGAGGCTATTTTAGGAAATTTAGATTTGCACCCATAGTACGTCATGGCAGCTCTCCAGTAAGAGGTGTGAGTACAGGGCGCACACCTTATGGATGTGTGATATCTATCCTCACCTGGATGGCAAAGAAAGAGGAAAGGTGGGGTGGGTTTTTAACTGGTAAACTCCCTTGGACTTTGACAGTCATGGTTGTAAATCAGACAGTTGATACAGCATTGAATCAAGCCTGCCAAAAGTATGAAATGTGCATTTGTTAAAAGCATCTAGGTTTTGGCCTGCATGAAGATGCCGGGTAGATAAAAAAAAAAAAGTGTGTTAATAAATAAATGTATTCCTCAGAGTTCATGTTGCATGCTGCTGTGACACTCTTTTCATGGGTGTCTCTTGCAATTCTTATCCAGGTGCCTTCATGTTTTTGATTTGTGGTGTTTAGTACTGAGATGGTTACCTCTTCTTTCTCTTGTAGTTGAAGAACCTTCATATAGAAACACTGCTTTAAAAATGCACTATATCAGTCTAACTGGAGGACTGGCAGTTCAGTGTCTAGTCAAATCCAAGTTCATCAACAGAAATGCTTGGTGGGTGCCTGACAATAAGTAGGTTTAACTAGAGGGAAAAAGAAAGTAATTCTGGATGAGTAGTCACAGCTCTTACAGGATGAGAAAAGAGGAAAAACTAATTAATTTTCTGAACATATAAAATTTTAATGATTAATTTACATTATGATTTTAGGCCATGGATGCCAGGAAGAAGTTTCTGTTTCCGTGTTAATGTACACAAGGGGATACTCACCTGTGGTCCTCGGCAGCTGTCCTGTCACCTACAGAGAGAACCTGTCTTGCAAACTGTCTCGTTTTCTGGTCAATCACACAGAATGCGTCAGTGCCACTAGTCACAAGGTTTTACTGGATAAGTTTGGGCTAACAATAAAAGATCTGCAGTCACTGGATAATGATTTGACAATGGCCATTGCTCATGAAGAATTGCCGTCAACGTGGAGCATCCTTGGAAGCTACTGGAAAGGTGGTAAGATTTTATTTCAGGTTGGAAGGCTTCTAGTGGTGACTTCCTGTACAGGTCAGAGCAGAGTCTCTCAGCATTTTATTGAAGGTTTCCAACCCTTCTGCTTTATTTTGTGATTATGATGAAAAATTGTTTAAGTATGAGAGGGGTACTCAGAGATTTGGTGTGTGCCCAGAAGTTTTAAAAGGAATAATTGTGGCTATTGTAACTCAGTCTCTCCATAAGATTTTTGTACTTTGACTCACTGTTAAAATAGCTTTTATAAAAAGACTCTGCTTTTACAAGATTAAAGGGCTGCCTCTTAAAAAGAATTGTAGTAGTAATTGTAGTAGTAGAGTATCTCTACCATGATTCCAACCAAGTGAAATGTTTTAATTGTGCAGACAAAAAGGAGACAAAGTATACAGTCATAAAACAGAATAATGTGTTACTGTAGGCATTTGGATATGTAGAGTAAGCAAACTGTTTATCATAGTTCTGTCAGTATTTGTGCTTTACTTGCAACTATGATTATTCTTAGGGGAGAGTATCATTAACCAAGTTTTGAGTGTTTTTTTTTTTTTTTTTATAATAGAAAGTGAATGAAAATATACATGAAACCTTACATTAGGGTATGCTATTGAAACATTTTGTAACAAAATCAGGTGAAATTTGCCTGGTTTCATGTTTCATTGCAAACACAAAGCTGTAGTTACGTTTTGCTGAAGGGTGTAATTTTTTTTGCAGACCGAGCTGATTTATAGCTGAGGTTGGAAACAGTGTTAAACTTGATGGCTTCACATGTTTTTCATTGAAAATTTGGTACTTTTGGCTGTTTTCCTCTTAGTACTTTAAATTGCTAAAATTTGGAGGACAGGCAGTTTCCATATGAGCCAAACTGAAGGAGAGATTCATGCAAACTTTTGGGAACTGAAAACACAACGCTTAGCCCATTTCTCTAGGTGAGGGTTTTTCCCTGTCTTAAATCTTTCTAATTCTTAATGACAGTCAGCTTGAAATCTGCTACTGCCTTCCTCAGGAGAAGGATAGTTTTTGTCTGTCTGCTGTAAATAGCTCTTTCAAGAGATGTAAAAACAAATACCAAGGCTCATTCAAATATTGGCTAGACATTGGATTTACTTGTTTCATTTTCATGTGTAGTAAATATTTGTTCACATTGCTCAACTTCTGGAATGACTGTTTTGTAGCAGTGAAGACCTTGATTCAAAGCCTGAAGAAATCAACTGTAGTTTTTTCACGGATTTTGCTAAGCTTTTCATCAAAACCAGCTGAAGCCCAGCCCAGAAGTAACAGCAGGACACCAGAGCTAATGAGAGATGCTTGGCCAAATCTAGATGCCTACCTGTTTGCCTGAAACATGGGGGAGTTTCTGCTGTGTGTGTTGTGAATCTGGGGGATCAGAGACCAGCACAGCCAGTACCAGGCAGAGCTCTGCCAGGGCAGCTGCTACCCAAATCGCAAAATTCATGAATTTTTAGTTTTGCTAGCTGTTAATTTTGAAGTGTACTGCAGCATTTATACATTAAATTGCTCAGACTCAGTGGTCATTCATGCCTCTTGTGGGGAGTGTGTCTAACCAGGAATCATAGAATCATAGAACAGCCTGGGTTGGAAGGGACCTTAAGGACCACCCAGTCCCAACCCCCATGCCATGGGAAGGGCCACCTCCCACAGACCAGGTTGCCCAAAGCCCCATCCTGCCTGGTCTTGAACACTTACAGGGATGGGGCATCCACAGCTTCTCTGGGCAGCCTGTGCCAGTGCCTCACCACCCACACAAGAATTTCCTCCTAACATAAATCTCCCCTCTTTTAGTTTAAAAGCATTCCCCTTGTTCTGTCATTTATCTGCCAGCAAAAAGTTGCTTTCCCTCTTTTTTATAAGCCCCCTTTAAGTACTGAAAAGCTGCAGTAAGGTCACCCTGGAGCATTCTCTTCTTTAGGCTGAACAGCCCCAGCTCCCCTAGTCATAGGAGAGGTGCTCCAGCCCTCTGACCAACTTCATGGCCGTCCTCTGGACCAACTGTAACACACCCACATCCTTCTTGTGCTGAGGGCCCCAGACCTGGCTGCAGCACGCCAGGTGGGGCCTCACAAGGGCAGAACAGAGGAGGACAATCGCCTCCCTCCACATGCTGCCCTTCTGGGCTGCAATCGCGCATTGCTGGCTTATGCTAAGCCTTTTGTCTATCAGAACTCCCAAGTCCTTCTCTGCAGGGCTGCTCTCAATGAGTTCTTCTCCACGTCTGTGCTCATGTCTGGCATTGCCCTGACCCAGCTGCAGTACTCTCCATTGATGTGTGCAGGTCACATCCGCATTCATACCTCAGGCATTGCTTTAAATGGGGATCTTCCCCCTGCTTTCCAGGCAGTGCTTGTGTTACATCTGGGTGGTTGGCTCCCTCCTCTCCCAGCATGACAAAGTCCTTGTAAGGGGTGTCCCTGTTGGGCAAGAAGGCAAAGGCTGGCAACTCTTGTTGACTGAGGGCTCCCAAAAGGTTTCTGGGCAGTTTTTCCTTCAGCCCAAGGGTGGTATGTCATTCTTTCTGTCTCTCCCTCCACTCCTGATGTAGCGTAGTTCTTCCTTCTGTCAGATTTTGTGCAGCACAATAAATGTGTTGCTGCCAGTGCTATGGTAAGGATGTGTTGATACAGCAAAGAAAACTGAGGCTGAACCAGGACAAGATGGATCCTGGCCTTTGAGCGGAGTTTGCTGTGCCTCTGTTAAGGCAGGTAGGTGGTGGAGAGCCTTCCATACCCAGAGAAGTCCTGACTCTAGGCCTTTTGGGACAGAAGTCTGTGGAGTCCTTTAAATGCATCACTTGCAAGAATGGCTTTGCTTGCTCAAATCACTGGTTATGGCCATGTGCACACATACAGAAATAAGGAAGGCTGTCATCTCAGAGTATATATAATCAACTTGACAGGAGAGCAGCTTACCCACAGTAACTGAGTATTCAGCATTTTACTTTAAAAGTCTCTACGTAGGTCTTTTAATTTTTCCCCTTTGTTTTCTGTCCATGAGGCCCATCTGTTTTAGTCTCTTCTAATCGATTTGTATAATTCTTCTTCATCTCCTGTATCCTTTCTCTTTCTTTTCAGAAAGCATATTTTTTTTTTGTTTTGTCTCACAGCCATATTCTCTTTCACCTGAGCCTGAGAAGCACTGACTCATATTCTAACCCACTTGTTGTCCCTGTACCAGTATTTTTGTCCCAATGCCAAGAGGCTGAGCAAAGCCATGGGTTGCATGTGGCAGAGGGAGGCCTGTGCATGCAGGGGAAAGAGAGGGAGGGATAAGGGAATGGACTGGGGAAGGAGGGCCTTGGACAGGTGAGAGGAAGAGGAGAAGAAGGTTCTTCATGTTCCACCATGAAGTAATGAAATGTTGCCCCAGCACCATGCTTCTTCCCTGACACCCCCTGAAAAAGATCAAATTGGGTGAGAAATATGGGATTTATAAGGAGCTAAAAAGAGAGGGAGACCCTCTTTCCCTCCCTGATGTCCCTGAAATTCCTTGTCGTGAAGGTCTGTTTAGTGTCTTGACACGTGACAGTGTCAGGATGTTCATTTTAGTATCAGTATTGTGAAAGATTTTGGGTGGTACCGTCATCACTAGTTAGGATCTCATGCCTGTGAGACTAAATTGTTGCTGATTCTGCCAGTTTTCAGACCTGTTGGGCTATTTTTATTAGAAAAAAATTACTTTTGAGTGACACATGGCTTGAGAAAATTGTTGCACCATCTGGTGTTTTTGGACCTCTTTCATTTTTATGAGGATTTAGAGACGTACGGGTTGATGGAAAGATGGAAGAATAATTTATTCATAGGAGCTATGGTATTTGGAAAAAGTGTTTGTATTCCCTTTATAAGGCATAAAAAGTACTGGATAAAGAGAGAGACTGGATTGTCTAGGGAGCATTGCAAATAATTCAGGAATTTAGTGCAGTTGCACAGGTCAGAACTTGTTATCCACATTATTTAAAGTTCAACAAAGGAAACAAGAAAGCACGAACCTTCTGGTAATCCTCACTTGTAATAAGTGCCTGTTAGACAGCTATGTCAGAAAATGCCTGCTCACAAAAGAGAGTCAG
Source organism: Cygnus atratus (assembly GCF_013377495.2). NCBI lineage: Eukaryota > Metazoa > Chordata > Aves > Anseriformes > Anatidae > Cygnus > Cygnus atratus. Next base: position 26,883,948 of record NC_066396.1, on the reverse strand, counting down.
ACAGTCTGATCACCCAGAGCCAGTTTGCTGCCAGGGGAAACTGAGGACCCAGCGGAGGTGCTGTGCTTGGACACTTACTCCTTGGTGGGTTTGAGGAAAGGGGAAAGAGAGACAGGGATGGAGAAGCTGCTTATTTGCTGATTGTACTTTTGTAATGGACATTTTCATTCTGAAAATTGGATTGCTCAATTTAGGAAGCTAATCTGTAATAAATATTAGCCCAAATAACTTGTTAAAGTTGGTCAGAAAAGGAGAATCCTCTCACAGTTTTTATGTTCAGGAAAAAAAAAAAAGATGAAAAGAAAAGATGGATTCATTTGGATGAGAAATGCTCCACAGTAACCTTTAGAGAATATCTCCTTGCTTCCTTTAGTAGGGTCAGCTTAGGGCAGTTTTTCAGGGCTGGCAGCCCCCAAAGGCCATTAGGCATGGATACAGCATCCTCTCTGCAACTCTTACGTCCTTGGCATGCTCAGGCTTTTGTCCCCTGACTGTCAGAATGGGTGCGGGAGTGCAGGAGCATGGACTCTGCAAGGCATCTGCATTACACACAGGCTGATGAGGGTGTCTCAGTTTGCTTTAAGGGCATTGCTGGGAGGCTGAGGTCAGGTTGTCTGGGTGACATAACTGTGCTGGTAGTGAAACAAGAGCATTTGCTGCCAGCTTTGTCACTACTACAGTTATTTTCTCGAGGAAGGGTGCTCTTTTAGGTTTGAGGCTATTAGTAGAAGCAATAAAATTACACTCTGAGTTATGAAAATTAGCTGTGGCTCATAGGGAAGGGAACAGTGTCTATACTTGTTTAATTCTCTTTCAGGAACAAAGAGAATTTTCATTTTATTTCATAAATGCTCTGTAATTATTTTCTAGGAATAGGTGTTGTGGAATTGTGAGAAAAATCTTAATAATTTTCTTCAGACAGGATCTTCTGTGAAGCTATTTTATTCGCGATTGCAATGGTGGGCGTCCTGCCAATTAAGAGTGCATTATAGTAAACAAATCATAACCTTTTATTCTCTATTACCCGACACCTGATCACCTCCCCTGTTTCCTCATTGCCTGAGTACTACAGGTTCACAAGCTACTCGACGCTCCTCTGTACCATATATGTACATTTTTTTTCTTCAACTCTTTAATTTCTCCCTTTTCCCTTTTTTTTCTTTTCCTTTCTTATGTTTTGAGAACCCGTGATCTTTGTTTTACTGTTCTCACACTGCTCATCCTGTTTTTCTCAAGCTTCTACCTTATTTTGGAACAGTGAGGCCTTCTACTGTCCACTTATCTACTTAGCATTTCTCCTTGTTATGACTACACAACTACCTTGGAATACAGAAAATTAGTTCTCTACTGCAAAAACACAACTTAGTTTCTCACAGAATGACTTGAAGTATCCAACTTTTCTGCTTTATAGGCTGCTTTTGGGGAACGCTGTTCTGTTTTCTGTTGCATTTTTGACATTTTCATTTCCCTCCCCTGCTCCCTTTCACTGTAAATCCTGTTACTGTTTCTACTTGGTGCTAATCATGATCCTGCTACACTGCATGCACTCAGACATGCCTCAGTGCCAGGCTGGTGGCTACTGGTTGGGTTTGGCCAAACCAAGAGCAGAAGATGTGCCTGACTGTTGTAACCAACCTCCTGCGCCTGGGCCAGCTCTGTCTGAAGTAGGTTGAAGGGTATCAGAATAGATTGGAATAGTTGCAGCTGGAAGGGATCAACACAGATCACCAAATCCAGCAGTTTACTCTACAGAAGGGCAGATGATGATGTGAGGAATAGGGAGAGTAAAGAAAAAGGGGATGTACCAGTTAGTAAGTGGAAAGGGGTTAGGTGTCACAACAGCACTGACTTTATGCCTCACTGCTGTCTGTTCACAAAACCATTTGCCATGTGAGTTCAGCACATATGTATGTTTCTCCAGTAGTGGGGTGCACAGAAGACCTCTTTATAAACTCGTACCTAGGGGAAAATTAAAAAAAAAAATAAGAGTAATACATAAAAGAATGAAGCCAGGAAAAACTGGAATTTGTCAGACTGTTTTGATGTCTCCCTCTGCTTTTCAAGTCACAAGTCTTGAGTTTTCAGTCTCCTTCCAGGAAATGAATGAGATTCATAGCCCAGAAAGGGCTTAGTCATTTCTGTCAGAGAGAAATATTTGTTTTTAGTTTATTGTTTTGGACATAGGAAGAGATTCAGGTGCAAGGAAGAACAAAGGGATTTATTTAATGTTTAAAACAGATTGTGTTTGGCTCAACTCCGTGTAACTCAAACAGGGTGTTTTGGCCGGAGAACTGGGATGCAATGCAAAACAACGTCCTGATAGTGCATATCCTTTACAGCACCACCTGCTTTGTGGTATCTAGCCTTGTATGAATCAGCCAGCATTGCATCTTTCAAATGTTAGTAATTGTTTTTTGTGTGTCTTGATGGAAAATGGTATTTTATACCATTTGACTATGAATTTGTTGAATAAATGTTTTCATTCTTTCCTGGTTTTCTTCCATTTTTTGGCCTCTGAATGAAGTTCAATGAATTATGTTACTTGTTTTTTTTTCACCACATCTTTATTTTTGTTTCTTGATGTGGTATTTTTATTTATTGTTCTGTTTGTTTTGCCATTTTGCCACATTAAAAGTCTTCCTCAAGGGAAGAGTAAATGAAAATGAAAAAATATGGGAAAATGCCATTTGTTCCGTGCCGTTGAGGAGCCAGAAGAGGAGGAGTAAAAGAGAAGAATTGAAACTGGAAGCTATCCTTATGAAAAAAGTTGCTAAAAAAATCAGAACTTTTTTTTTTTTTTTTTTTCTCCAGGCAGATCTAGTTAAAATAAAAACCTATTACTGGACATCAAGTCTTTTTCTTTTCTTTTTTTTTTTTTTTTCCCTGTTTAGTATTGCTAACCATAAATAGAACCATAGCAGAATGCAGAATTTGTATGGAGAGGATTGCTGGAGGTGGTCTGTTCCTGCCCTCCGCTCATGGCTTGCATCAGAGTTGGATCTGGTTGCTCAGGGTCAAGTTTTGAGTACCTCCAAAGGACAGAAAGCCTGTAACCCCTCTGGGCAGCCTGTCCCAATGTTTGACCATCCTTGTGGTGAAAAATATTTTCCTTGTACTGAAAGAACTCATTTACCTTTCTATTTATCTTGCAGACCTTAAGCTTTATATTTCAGATTTTAGTATCCTGAAGCTGTTAGTAATCACCATCAGGTTTTGCCTGCTCCTAGGCAAGCCAGATGGGAGTAGTAGGAGAGTAGCCCAGCAAAGACTCTGTGGAGTTGAAGATTGCAGAGGGATCTAAGTACTGCTTTTAACTAAGTGCTTGTGAAAACAGTTGGTTGAACTGCCAGGCTGGTTCTGCTACAACATGCTTTTAAGGTAGCCGTGAGCAAACTGAGGCTAGTGTTAGATGAAGGTCGTTAGGTTGGACATATAAAAATTAGTTACCAGAATATATGTGGTGAGATAACAGAACATGTTATTGTAAGTCATGTTTTAAGACCACAGAGATTAATAAGTGTTATTTAAGTTAATTTTAAAACTAGGTTCTTCTGTGGCAGACTTATTCACACTACATTGTTTTAGGATTTGGCCTCCGGAAGTGTAACTTTATTTGCTGCAGTGTCAGAACTTAGAGTAGGCTACTGCTGGTTATGGGAGTCTTCCTAAGGGCTCCCTTTTTTGCTGAGCAGAAAAGTCCTAATCTTATTTTGCCCAGTGTAAGTTTATCTCTGGTTTGTGTGTGTGTGTGTGCTTGTTTGTTTGTTTTATTAATTACAGTGTTATAATATACATTGAAACCCAGTGACCCAAGGCCAAAGTTTTAATCAGGCAGTGGAGTTCAGAGTACAGTTTGCCCTTTTATTTCTGTCTTTAATCTGAGGGTTGGGGTGTGGTTAATATATAATCAGATGCTTAGTGTACTTAATACTGGTTAAAACATTTGCATGTGTTTTAATTAGATGGGCTTATGCACTGGTTGCTTATATAGAAAGAAAATGGCCAAATTATAATCATCCAAAGTGTCCTAATTTGGTGTCTAAAGTGGGACTTCAGCGGAATTTAAGAGCTCAAGAGCAAGGAGCAATTCTGAAAGCCCATGCTTTAGTGAACATTTTAGTCTGGAAACGCATAATATGTCCTTGGGACTGTGTTTTAAACCACAAAATTTCCTGGGCATCTCCAGGAAACTCTAACTCCTTGGTGTATATATAAGCATGCCAGACATGGAAACGCTGGTGTCTGGTTCCCAGCGGTGCTCTGTTGCAGTAGAGTCAGGCTGCTGCTTTTGTGGTCTCCTCCTGCCCTGCGTCCCTTGAATTTTCTTCGGCATAGTTGGTGAGCCACTTTCAATTACTCATTAATGGAGCAGACAGGCTGTGCTCCCATCTGAAGGGGGGGACCTGAAGAAGTGTGAAGATGTGGGTCCACATCGCATCTGGCCAAGGAGGAAGTAGAATGGAGGTCTTCCGTTTTTGAAGTGGCACATCATCCTTTGTTTCACAGTTTGAAGCTGGGATTTGGACTGAGATTCTAATGCTCTGTATTGCCTGTGGGCTGACTTTAGCTAGACACTTGCTCACTGCGTGGGTTTCTGTGAAGCTTCTCTCTGAGGCTCTCACCTTCACTTGTCTTTTTGAGTCATCCAGACACTGCAGGACCAGGTGATTCATTTTTAGGCATATGTGTCCTAAATCTTGCTCTGAATTCTCAGCCAGCATCAGCTGGCTATTGCTAGATATGCTGGCACCCATACATCAGCACAGCTCTGTGTGCATTACATGCACAGCCCCACGCAGGCAGGGGCCATGTGCAGCAGCCATCCCTTGCTGCACCTGGGACAGGCTGCAGAGGGGACACTGGCCCTGGCCTTAGCTACACAGCAGTGCTAAGATGAAGCAGGGAACATTATCCCCAAGAGCAGAAAGGAGAGAGAAGGGAGTTTCTAATGCCACCTCCTCCTGGTCATTCATGAGCTTGTCTGTGTGGAAGATAAGCAAAAGGGGCCAAGTTCTTCACTGATGCTCTTCTGAGAAACCTTTTCCCCCCACATTTTCTTTCTTCTGACACATCCCTTAGTTTCCCTTCCATAAACATAGCCATTTATGCAGTGTGTTTCATACTAGGTGGACTGAAAAGAGGTCAGAGACTTTGAAAGCCTGGGCTAGCATGTGTGGGCTTGCAAATGGCACTGGAGCTAGGCTAGGTCTCTCCTTGCAAAAAAATGGGTGTATTGATGGTCCCTAGATAAGAAACAGATCTTGTTTTATGGTTATGCTATATATTTTAAATGCTGCTGTTTGTATTTTGCACGGCTGATGTAAAAAAAAAAAAAAAAAAAAAGGCCTAAACATATTTTTCTGCTGTGATTTGTTTTCTGTGCAAGATGAAAAATATATTGATTTTAGGAAAAAGTGCTAGATTTGATATACGGAAAAGTTCCTTGGTGTATTTTTCATAACAAAAAGTGTAATTATTGCATCTCACAACTCCCATCAGTTTCAGCCCAATCATAAGTATTACCTATAGCTGGGGCCCCAAGTCAGCAAAATATTGAGTGTTGGCTTATCTACAGATAAGTGAATATATTATGATATATCCCTGTTTATCAGAGAGATTCTGGAAATGCTTGAGTTGGATTCAGTGCTTAGACTGAAAGGTAGCATGTGCTTGAAAACTTTCAAATATATATGCCATCTCATTTAAAACATATGTAAATACTATAATTCATTCTGTTAATGATTAATGTTGGCAATAAAACTGCAGCAATAATCATTGTCTCCAAAGACTGAAATTTGAAATATTTTGCAGACCTTTGAGAAAAAAAGTATAGATTGTTACTTTGCTCTGTGGCCTGAGATGCTGCAGCAGATCCTGTGTACAGATGGACACAGCTATGCCTAAAGTCTGAAATGGGGAGACCAAGGAACAACATTACTGACCAGAACCTGGGAGAAAATAAATATTGCATGGGCAAGATAATGTACCAGATCATGTATTGGGTAGCCAACAGGTAGGAGGGAAGGGTGAGGAAGGATTTTTTTTAAAATATGCCTGTGCTTTAGGAGCTTCAATATTCCTTTGTCACTGAACAATGTTATTTTTAATAATATATTCTGAACTGTTTGAGTAATAGGGTAGAAAAAAAATCAATTGAATTGGTCTGATAAATGTCATTAGAGTATCATAAATCACTGGAATCTTAATAGATTTCAGCCAGTTGTTCTGAGAGCAGTACATTAACTACTTGTATACTTGATGCTTGTGAAAACACTCTAATATTTAGCTTCATACCAAAATATCAATGTAAGGAATATGTTTAGTAGCACTTGAGCTAATATTCATTTATTGCCCTTAAACTAGAGGCTTTGTGTTTGAAAATGTATGTAGACAGATAAATCTTGCTTGGAGTAAGTCAAGCAAATGGCTCAAGTGAAGAACAATCAGCATCACAAGATTTAGTCCATGTTGTCTACTGCTTTATTTTAAGGTTCAGTCTCTGTTGAACTTAGTGATTATGTGTTAAAAAGCAAAGAGGAGAAATTGGTGGGTGAGGCCACCTTTCCAAAAAGAGACACAAGAACTATTGTGCCTGCTTTACCCACAGGTGTGATAGCTTATGTCTCACTGCACCACTATGGATGTCTTAGCATGCTGTTAAGCAGGCTTCCCCAAAAAATCACACACTTTAATTACAATAAAATAAAATAAAATAAATACTTAGCCATGGTGCCATGTTTTGTGTTGCTGAGGCTGTGCACAGCAGCTGGAAAATTGCCTCAGCTATCTTCTGTAGTATATATTGGGACATCCCTTGTGCTGAATGCTATACTATACACGAAGAAAGAGAGAAGTACTGAAATTATGTAATTCAAAGTGTTTTCTTTACCTCCTGGACTTAGATAGTATTTGTATATCCTGGTTTAGCTCCACAGATGCAATTAAGTGCTGAACTCTATCGATTTCAGTGAAAGATGGATTCTGCCTGAATACTTCGATGGGTCTGAACCTGAGCTGAGCTATTGCTTCAGAGTAAAAAAGTTTCTTTTGATGCTTCCTAGCCAACAAAATACCAGTTCTGGTAGTTATGATTTTAAGTTATGATTTTATTTGTTTTTTGTGTTTTTCAGAGCCTACACAGAAAGAAACTCTTCTCCATCTTGTGATGAAATTAGGCTTGGTTAAACTCTCCCAGTTCTTAGCAGCCCAGCCTGGAGGGTCATTGGCATTAGCATTACCTAATGAGGATGGAGCAACACCATTAGATTTGGCTTTACAAAACGGGCACTCCAAACTTGTTGAGGTCTTCACAAAGTGAGTATAATGGTTTGTTGTTTCTCCCGAAAAACTCTTCATCTGTTAAGGAACGTGGGAAGTAATTTGTTCTCAAAAGACTTGCCTATGATTCTATCTTGTGTTGGTTTCTGTTACTTCTTGTCTTTATTACCACTTCACACAAGTGGCAAACTTTTATTTACAAGTAAAGCAAGATTATGATGTGTATCCTTCATCACATTTTCAAATCCATTAATAGTGTTAGTATCAACATATGCACTTGCGTGATTTTAAGCTATTGTCATGATTCAGTTAGGGATTATTATTATTATTTTTCCTTCAAGCTGTCATGTAAATAGCATAAAACATTAATTTGTAGCCTTAGAGTTTGTATTCTAGCATTTAATAATTTTGGATTCATGAGAGAGGTAAAAGGAAATTATTAAATAACAAATAATCCTTTTCCTGGACTTGTTAGAAAACACACTTGTCTGACGGGAGTTTGTTGTGGTTTAACCTGGCAGGCAGCACAGCGACACGCAGCCATTCACTCATTTCCCTGCAGTGGAATGGGGGAGAGAATCAGAAAAAAAAGGTAAAACACTTGGTCTGAGGTAAAGATAGTTTAATAGGACAGAAAAGGAAGGGAACATAATAATAATAATAAAATATATGTATAAAACAAGTGATGTGCAATGCAGTCACTCACCACCTGCTGACTGATGCCCAGCCAGACCCCGAGCAGTGACAGACCCCCAGGACAACTCTTCCCGTTTCTACTGTCCGGTATGGGCCATGTGGTACGGGCCCCTTGGGCCAGCTGTCCTGGCTGTGTCCCCTCCCAGCTCCTTGTGCACCCCCAGACTCCTCGCTGGCAGTACAGCATGAGAAGCTGAAAAGGCTTTGGCTTAGCTGGGCCCACACCTGCTGCTAACAAGTAAAGGCATCCCTTAAAATGCATGTGGGGGGGGGCACACAGGTGCAGAGACATGACTTTCACAAAGGCTTTGGGCAACTTTGTGGCCTTTGTAACATCTCAGATTGTAGTTTAGGGAGAGGGTAGCATACCCAGCACTGCAGTGATGACTGTGTTTTCGCCAGACTTCCTCCAGACCGACAGATGACTTCAAGGACAAGTGCTTTCTGGCACGCCTCTGCTGTCAGGAGCTTCCCCTGCACTGACCTGCAGTTCTGCCTGATGTGTGTGTCTCAGTGCCAGGAGCCCTTCTTACTGTTGGTTTTCTTTGCAAATATGGGGAAATATGCCAGAATTTGAATACTTTACTTTTCCTATTTATTTTTTTTTGGGGGTGGGGCTTTTTCAGTCCCAGTTCAGTGCAGCGTATAGTTGATGTGAGAATTATGCACATTTCAGTTTGTCTGAAAAAAATACAGCAGTACGGTACATTATGAATTGTTTGTAATGTCCAAACAATGCTGTACTCCCTTGAGACACTTTCTGTTTTTCTCTCTGTGATGGGATAACAAATCTGCTAGCTGCCAGTCATGTCCTACTGCTATATATGGCAACAGTAACAGGAAAAGGTACTACTGCTAATTGACAGCAATTAGGAGAAATAGGTATTGTCACAGCTTGCTCTCACTGGCTTGTTTTGTTAGTGACTAACCACCACTTCTAGAGCAGTCTTTGTTTTTTCCATGCCAATTGCTAGAAGTTTCCCAGTCCTGAAAGGAGTCCTTGGTAAGTATTTGTTTGCCCAGCTGTGTTTTCAGTGGATGTTTCAGGCTTTTTTTTTGCCTCAGGATTTTGCAGCGAGCGTGCTGGGATGCTGGTGGGCCGTACTACAGGGGAGCGGGAATGGCGCTGCGACTGTATTTTCACCCTACCTGCACGCAGAGCATCTCCCCTGGCTCAAGGAGCGTGTTTTTTCCAGTTCTCAGGGCAGCTGCTCGCCTGACATTTCCACAGCGGAGATCGGCGAGGGTGCCTGCGTGCGCTTTGTTCGCTCAGCAGCAGCCCTGACGCTGACTTTTGACCACACGGCAGAACATTTGCTGGAGTCGGACGTGAGGCTCTTCAGAAGGTACTTCTGGAACAGGCCACTGCTCTACAAGGTGGGTGCCAGCCCAGCTTGGGGCACTCATAGGTTGTCTTCACTCATTTCTTGCTGTGGGCTCTTCAGTCTGGGTTGTTTTTTTTTGAATAGCCTTCTAGTTGAAGCTGCCTGTTTCACCCATGTCTAGTGTAATGAAGGATTACTGCTGCAGGCTTCCACTGTGTGTAAATGCAGCTCACCGTGTATATGAAGCTGGAGAGTGAGAGATGTTGAGAACTTTATCAAAGCTTCCTTTACACCGCAAGTTGTTTTAGGTTTGCGGTGGACTTCCTGGTGAATATCTCCCCCTGAAATCTCTGTCTCTTCAATTATGTTGCCGTTGTATTCATGTTGGTATTTTGAAATATTTAATTTAGTTCCATCTTTCTTTGTACCAGTGTAATGCCTGCGAGGCTTTATCAGGTATTGTGAGAAAAATCTCAGTTTTCTTCAGACAGGATCTTCTGTGAAGCTATTTTATTCGCGATTGCAATGGCGGGCGTCTTGCCAATTAGGAGCGCATTTTAGTAAACAAATCATAACCTTTTATTCCCTATTATCCGACACCTGATCACCTCTCCTGTTTCCTCATTGCCTGAGTACTACAGGTTCACAAGCTACTCGACGCTCCTCTGTACCATATATGTACATTTTTTTTTATTTTTTTCAACCCTTTAATTTCTCCCTTTTCATTTTTTCCCCTTTCTTATGTTTTGGGAACCTGTGATCTTTGTTTTACTGTTCTCGCACTGCTCATCCTGTTTTTCTCAAGCTTCTACCTTATTTTGGAACAGTGAGGCCTTCTACTGTCCACTTATCTACTTAGCATTTCTCCTTGTTATGACTACACAACTACCTTGGAATACAGAAAATTAGTTCTCTACTGCAAAAACACAACTTAGTTTCTCACAGTACCAACCCCAGTGTATTATAAACAGCAAGAAAGTACAGATTATGGACTTTTGCTGTGGAGGAATTTATGGTGCACTGGGTCTTATTTTGCTGTAAGGTATCTGGAGCACTGCTGTGATACCTTCAGGACATGCTTAAATTTAAGTAAACTAAGAAGGTTAAGAGTTGAAAACCTGAGGTTTTAAATAGCAGTGCAGGTGCTCACCTATAATTTTGGATTGAGACTGCATGTGTCAATCATAGTTCTAGCTCATGACATAAAATTAGTGAGCTAAAAAGACACTGAAAATAGTCAGAGTTTTCTCTTTTTCTGGTCTTAAAGTTTAGCTTTCCTTTTCCTTGTTTAATTTCAGCATTCCTTATTTGTGTGCTAATTTTCCTTGAGTCACATTTGTTATATTACACATGTTCTTATAACAGAACATAAGCTACTTGTTATGTTTAACACAAAAACGTAAAGTGTGATTTTTTGTACAACCCTTGTGTGTAATCTTGTGTGTTTACTGCCAAGATTTTGATTTGCTCCCATACAAAAAAAAGTTACTCTGTATTTGTAGCTTGCAGAATACCTACAATTTGTGTGTGGTTTTCCCATGGAAACGATAGTAAACCCAGTGGCAAAACCAAGACTGTAATGAGGAATGCATTGTTATTTATATCGTTGGCTTTTTCTTAAACTCATCAAATCCTAGTTCTTCTTGCAGTATTGGAAATGGAAAAAGAAAAGTGTGGTATGTTAGATGTTTGCACAGCTTTCAGAAACAAAAACTCTTTGAGGTTGCAAAATTCTGTACTTTAAGAAAAAAGCCCATCAGCTTTCAGTTGTGCTTTTCCCTTTTGCTCATTCCTGTAGTTGTAGCAGTCTAGATCCTTCTATGTGGGGACCCTATGTCCATCCCAGCATCAGTGTTGCACTTCTTTTATTGAAACTGAAATAAGTCAGAATAATTAGGAAGGTCACAGGGTTTGGTTAATTTTCTACAGACCAGGTGTCATCCTGAAATGTCTGTGGGGAGGTAATCAAACTGTCATGTTTAGACTACGTATTATATCCAACAAGTAAAATTAATTTTTGTTCTGTTAGTCCTCTGTAAGGACTTGCAGCCCTTAGCTAGATCCAAAGCATAAGGTGGGTGTCAGAGATTTCAAGATATGTAGTTTCAAAATAAAGGTAGAATTTACTGCTGTACTTGAACATTTAGCTCCAAGACAGTAAATCTAGTTTACTGCATTTTGAGACTGTATAAATGCCCACATTGTTATTTTTGGTTTCAGTCAGAAAAAGACAGGGACTAAACAGAAAGAGCTTGTGTCGATTATGGTGCCAAGCAGCACTGGATTTGTGTGTGTGAAATGGATGGCTAAGGGAGCAGCAGAAGCTACTTTTGTGTTTATTCACACCAGCAAATCCTGATCTTTCACATTTCTGTTTTTCACTCCCTAGCTGTGGCTTCCTATTAGCCCCTTCACTATTCCTTGCAAGTCTAAAAGAACAAAGGAAAAGTTAAAACAAACAAGATTGTCAGTAAGCTTGAGTTACTCGTGCAGAAATCTTGCCTTCACTGGAAACCCTCAGGGGCTGTGCAATTCAAAAAAGTTTAAACCCACAAGTTTAAACCTCTTTGAGGCAGAAATGGCCTCATGGAGGTAGCAGCATCCACCAGTGAGGCTGCAGGGAGCATGCAAGGGTTGGAGGAGGGTGGGTTGGAGGAGGACATAGGGAGGCAGCAGTGGAAAGGTGAGCTTCTTGGGGTTTGTCTTGCACCTCCAGCAGAGCTGTAACCAGTGGGTAGAGGTGATCAGTTTGCTGGAGACACACAGAGGAAGCATCCTCCACAAGAGAAGAAAAAATCCATGGACTGAAGTCCACACATCAAATGGTGTCAGGGTTTAAAAAAAATAAAAATAAAAAGAGGACAAAGCAGAGTAATCGTCCAAAATGAGTAAGATAATTTACATTTGAAAAAGTAATTTTGTAGCCTGGTGTTGGATAGATTTTGTAATTTCTCAAAGAGGAGTTGACTGCAATGGCTTACTTCTGACAGGTAAGCTGTAGGAGTAGGAAAACGTGGGAGCTGAGAAGAATGTAACTGGTCCCACCAAGGGGGAGAAAGAGCTGGAATGATAGCTGTGTGGCTTTCAAAGCAATTTGGGTGCAAGATTCAGACATCAAAATAATTCATTATCATCTCTAACTTTCTTTCTTGAGGTTAAACTACCATGCCATTATCTGCTTGCTGCTCTGAGAGATGACAAATACGTGGGAATCCTAGCTGTAGATGGAAAGATTAAAAGCAGTCAAACTGTAGGTGAAACTAACTACTTGAAAGGAGACGGTCTCTCCTCCATTCCATTTTCTTACATTCTTTGAATGTAATTGCTAAAGTAAGTGACTGGACCTGACCACCCCCCTTTCATTGACAGCGGAGCAATGCCTACTGTGTGTGAGCTTGAGTGAAGGGTCAGACCAGCAAGGGACTCCTGCTTGCAGGCTGGGTTTGCTATGCAGTCAGTGTTTAGTCCTGATTTAGGCTCTTTGTATTTCTTATCAGTAAAAATTGCTCTTTATAGCCATGCTGACAAGGTTAACCAGGCTTCTGGACAGAGCCACTCTACCTAACTGCTGTGCTGCCTTTCTCATAGAGAAGGAAGTTACTGTAAGCAGAGGGTAATTTTCCTCTTGAGAGAGGGAAACTGATAAAATATTCTGTGGAACCTCTGACAAGCATTTTTAGTATTATGTATAATTTATTTGTTTGCTAGTCTTTGATTTTGTTTTAAAATTTTTACCTAAATGTCATGGACGTCAAATACAGTTACTGTCATTTTGATATATATTTCTCTTTTATAGAGTATTAATTCAAACCAAGTTGAGACAGTGGAAGGTCCAAAAATGCCCTGCAGTACGACAAGCTCTGTAGAAGGTACCGTTTCTTATTCCATAATGTTAAACTCTCTAAAAGTTCTGGAAAGTTGGCATAGATTCATACACTATTTATTTATTTGGGAAGATCATGTTACATATGACATTAGAGATCTGTAAGTAGGCAACAGTGGAATACACAAATCATACACTATGAGAGATTTGTAAATCATTATACTCCCTACAGAGCATTGTTTTTCCAGTGTCAGACTGAAATTGTTCAAAAAATGTTACGGCATGCACAGTGACTGGAAAGGCCTTAATTAACTTTATTGCAAAAGCCAGAAAAATGTCAGTAGTTTCCAGCAGAGGGCAGTGTTTAACTGAATGAACACTGCAGCTTGAAAATGCCAGTAAAATGAATCGAAGTAATAAAGATCTGAGTGGATTACAAAAGAGTAACTTCTTGTGTGAACAGTTTTGGGATCCAGGCCAAATGTCTTAATTTGGCAAAACTCCCATGTATTTCTATTAAACATTCAATGTATTGTTGAGTGGTTTACCTCCATAAGGGTTGCAGGACTGTACTTTCCAATCAGAACTCTCTTTCATTGCCAAGATGCATCATTGTGTATGTACCTTAGAGCAAGGATCACTTAGAACTGAAAAGAAAATCACAACAAAAAGACATTCCTAAGCATCAGGAGTATGTAAGTTGGGATATTTGATGTATGATTGTTAGAAATTAACTAAAACTTTTTATGCATTTGCTTATGAGGCTGGTGCTGTATGTTGAGATCAAGTGTCTTGCTAAGAACAGTGAGTTCTCTGAGAGTGTCTGGTCTGGATAAGTGGCTGCTCTGGTGGCAGCCCTGTTGAGAGTAGCATGAATATGAGCACTTGCATAAACCTTTGGCAGGCTCCGTACCAGGCTGGACCGTATTTCCAGGTAGCATCAGCTAGAAATTTTCAGTGAATAGATAAACCAGTGAAACAATGTAGTTCACAGGTAAAAAGGTAGGTTACTGCTGTTAGTGCTGGAAAAGGAACTTTATATCTAATATCTCCAGCAGTGTTCAGGCAGCAATTATCATGCCAGTAGAAGGTAAATTTGCAGAGAAACAATAAACAGCTGTTAGCAGTTGCAAACTATACATCTGTTATTGCAACTCTAAATGGCAGTTTCCTTTACACGGTATGTGGATGGCTTTGATGATGCAGCATGCACATTTACTCAGTATATTCCTCTGAGGGCCATACTCCGACCATCTTCACGGATAGAAAATGAATGGCATGGCATTGTAACACTATATGTGGCACTAACTAGGGCAATACAACTTCTAAGTGATAATTACTTTGATGTTTTCACCAAAGGCAGTTTTTATTTGGCCTGACTTGGGGCAAGCAGCTAATGAACATAAGCAGGTATTGATTGCCCCTGGAGAGAATCATGAGTTCGGGATGGACTGCATTCTGGTTGGATTCTGGTTGCAGGGCTTCTTGTTTGGGATTCTGGTTTTAAACATCCTCATATAGTACATATATCATGTCAAGATCTACAAAGATATTTGAACACCTACCTATTTGCATTTTCAGTGGAAGGTATGTAGTTTTGTGCCTTTATGGATCAGAGCTGTTTTGTGCCTGATTTGGATTTTAAAAAAAAATCTCATTTCAGACAAGAGAAGTACACCACATTTTAATAGTATCCAATAAACCACACAAACCACTGTGAAACTGGTTCGGTAGTGTCAAACAAATCAGTAACAAGCCAATCAGACTTGCACTTTTTGCATTCTGCGTTGTCTACATGTATACATGGGGAGCCCTTAATTACTATTTTCACATTGACGGGCAGCAAAGTTTTTTTTTTTTTTTTTTTTTTTTTTTTAAATTTCACATGTTTTGGTATCCTCCTCAGTCACAACATTTCTAACAGACAGGATTCTTTTTTTTTTTTTTTCTTTTTTTTTCACCACCTACCACCAAATCCAGATGTTGAAAATTCATTAATCATCAGTACTGGTGACTTGCAGTCTGTGTTATACTCTCCAGCTCTCCACTCTCCATCAGAAGACACAAAGAATTTTTTTTTTTTTTGTAGATCTAATTAAAATCATTACCTCTACAAGTAAAACTAATGTGAAACGATTAACAGAGTGTTTTTTACTATGTTCTCAGTTGCATTCAGTGAACTCCTTTGTAAAATGGCTGCTAAGCTTAGGATATTAATTGGTGCATTAATGCCATGAAAGGATCCCCCCTCAGATTTCAGAACTGCTGCCATTTAGAGAAGAAATAACCACTCCGTTCAGAGTGGGCCTAAAGTCAAGATTAACAGTCCTTTAAAACACAATGCTTTTAGAAGCCCTGAGCTTTTATCTACAAGAGGTTGCTATAGCAGTACATTGCTTGTTGTGAAATGCAATCAAGTGAAAGTAGTGGGTCGGTGTAAGGTGATACTACTAGCTTAGCAGTGAATCTCTCAAAGCAACTTCATTAAGTTAAAATACATGGAGTGATACACTATCCGGTAAGGATGAAGAACAAAAGGTGAAGTGGATGGTATTCTGGTTAATTCAGTAGTTTGTGCTTTTTCTCTGTTTTCTGACCTTGAAATTCCATGTCTGTAAGTAGACTGAATGCTGTTATCTGGAGGTATAAGCCATTTGCTTCTGCATAATAACTGTTAGCTATAGAGGAAACAGCTTTTCTTCTGAGAATTTTAAGACTGGATGATGATAATAATTTCATGTCAGTACTGTAAAGAAAAATCTGGAAGAACATGGACATTCATTTTCTGGAAGTGATGTTTCAGAAATGCCACTTCTCCCACTGAAGCTTTTAAAGTAAGTTACTGTGGTCAGAGTTACAAAACAAACAAACAAACAAAAAAAAAACATCTGTGAAGGGACACAGAGAGCTTGAGGCAGAGCCAGCAATCAGCATGGAGAAGCCGGCAGGGCTTCATGCTACTGGCAGGTGTCGGGGAGCTGGGGTGGCCTGTGCCTGCCAGCCTTGCGTGAGGATGGATGCAGATGCACCTCATGCACAGGACTCTGTCAGTGTTGGAATGCAAGGGAAGGGAAATGCAAGGTATGTATCTGACTGTTGCAGCAGGTTCATTAAAGAAAGTGAAATAATTAAGAATTAGCAGCTGAGATACTGATCAGCATGAACCCAGGCCTTTGCAGTTCTGACTCACACCAGCATCCAGAGGCTGTGCGGAGTTCAGAGACTACAGGTGCTCTGATTGCACTGGGCTTGTCCCTTCCCTCCCCTTCCCTTCCCCATATACTCATGCAATACTAGGAAAGGACTGAGTTGCCACATAACCTACCATTCTTCAAGGCACTTCCCCAAACCACCCTGTATCAGCTGCTGAGTCATGCTTAGTTTAATGATTTGCTCTAGATGGGGAATTGAGAGGGGTTTGTGTAGGTGACAACAGACTTGAACCTCAATTTGAAAGATTCAGTCAAAACAAAACAAACAAACAAACAAAAAAACACAAAAAAAACACATATTTACCAGCATAACTCTGGTGGTATAATTGTTATTATTTAATATATACTTAGTAAATGATAATGTTCCTGGAAGCCCGGGTGATTCTGGTGTTCATTTGCATTCCTGTAGCCAGATTACTCCTCTTTGCTGTTTCACAATAGTGCTGGAGGCTGTTTGGGCAAAACTTGCAAAGTGTGATCCTGGTTTTGTGTGTGCTGTGTCCTTTCCCACAGTTCTGAGAAGAAACTGTAAAAGAGAGAGTGACAGAAATTATTTTTTTCCCCGTGTGTGTTTGTGTGAAGATGTGAGGTCTAATTTTGGAAAATACATGAGATCTCTTCAGGGAAAGAAACAGATCCCAAATGCTCTGCAGAGTTGGTGCAAAGCACAGAACAAGAAACAGTGGTTTTTGAACACTTTGGCGGCTCATCAGCAGCTGCCCGACAAGTCACCATGTTTTCCTAGCCTTTGGTTTCAATAGCTTGTTCATAATTGGCCCATGACAATAACATAGCACTTGTTGTGCATCTAGCCTGCCTGCTGCCCACGGGAATGCTGTTTTGGGGGGACGCATGGGCTGCACAAGTCCATTGTTTTGGCTTGCCTGCATGTTTGTGTGCTCGTTGTTCCCCCTCCTATCTGAAAAAGAAGAGAGACCAGCAGCAGAAGGCAAAGCAGATCCAAACTGAATTCGCTTGCTGTTAAAGGCAGGAATCTTTGCTTTTGCAGGTCCTGCGAACTTGACATCTGATGAATTGTCCCAGGATGATGTGAAGGTACAGATTTCTCCTTATACAAATAGCTAAGCTCCCTTTAGGCTCAGGAGCAGCAACCTTTGCTTGGCTCTCTGAGGATCTCTCAGAGCTAACAAATAAGGTGACTAATGGCTGCCAGCCAATATTTCCTGTCCATTCCTATCCTGTGGGAATAGTTATGTGTGCAGATGATTATCATTTGAAGGAACCTGTTATGTGGTTGTGGGCCAGAAAGCTGGGTCACAGAAGCAAGCTCTGCTTTTCGACCAGAAAGCTCTTGTGTTTGTGGCCATCCTGAGTGCCTTCAGGCAGCCTGCGGCTCAGCTGCTGGTCTGCGGGGTCAAAACCTGTCTCCTGTGAGCATGTGCTTCATCCTTGAGGTGGCATGGTCTGCTACACCTGAGAGAGACTTCTTGGGTAACCGTGAGCTTTCAACTGAGAAAAATGCTTGCTGTAGAAAAGATAACAGTTCCCATTGTCTTTTACATGGAGGTCTCAAACAGCTTTTGTGGAGGAAAAATATTTTTGAGAAATCACATTCGTTTTTACTTTCATTTTTTTTTTCTTGACACCTTTTTAAGCCAGAAGTTTAAGTTTGATTATTAACTCAATGGGTATGAAGTTAAATTATTTAGGTTGACAGAAACAAAAGCTGGCAAATCTGGTAAAGGTATTATCTTTTGCATAGCTGGTGACTTTTGATTTTAAATAACATTTGAATTTTGGGAATGTTGTTGGGCTGCCCCTTCTATTACATCCTGATTCGGAATGTGTTCCCCCCCCCCCCTCACTTCTTTTAAGTGCCAGCTCTAACGAAGATTGACCATTCCTTTGAGATTGCAATCTGTGTCATCTTAAAATTATGTCTCTGCAGTGTGCACGAATTTCTGAGTCTATGCTGATAATGTCTGTTGGGGCAGAGTGTGGTAGCTCACAAATCATTCTGTGTGGTAGAAGGTTCTGGTACTGTGTTGACTGCCTATTGTTTTATGTTAGTGGAAAGTCTGTAGTTCACTCTATAGAGAATGAGCTGACCTATATTACTGCTAAAGGCATGAACAGCTCAGGCATTAAAGGAGTCCTCTCAGAAATGTCTCTTTTGTCCAAAGCACTCTACTGGCTACTCTGGGCACAGTTCAACTTCTTAAGGAAGAAAACTGGAGTTTGCATGGAAAGTGGAATATGGTTTGGTCTCTTCGTTGACTATGAGTTTGAGTCCACAGGGTCAACTTTATAATTCATTTTCATATCAGTCTGGGAGAGGCATTCTCTATCCGTTGCCTTTATTAAAATGACTAAAATGAAGTGACTGCTGCTTGATTTTGTTTGAACTGACTTCAGAAAGCCTGAAGCACAGCTTGTAACTAAGCACAAATGTAACTATTAATCTTAGAAGATCTAGCTAAAGTTTTCTGTTTCTAGCCTTTCCAAGATGCTGTGGTTCGTTCTAAAGAAAATGAAGATCATGTCCTCTTGGACATAGGTAAGAAATAATTAATCATTTTGACTTCCAAAAAGCTGTTGATATGTACTCTGATGCCACAAGGCGGTGTCTTTTAAAAAGGTGAATATCATTGATATTGCAACATAGCTTGGCAAAAGATCAAATGAGTTATGTCTATGTCAAAGAGAGAACCTCTTTCAAAATGCTTCTAGTGTACATACACAGTGCATCCAACAGTGTCATGTTATCCTAGGATTTTTCAGCAGAATATCAACTGTTGTAGGAATAAGAATCTTGAAAACGATTTCTGATAGATCCAATGTATGTGACTGTAGATTAAATGAAGCATGTGGAAATGTTTAGATGTAACAGTGCAAAGTGCATTGTAGGGCTGGAAAGAGAATATAGCCAACTAGATTAAGACAGTGCATTTAGAGAATGAAAATCAAATGGAAAGGTGAGTATTTTCAAGTTTAGGGAAAGGTCCAAATGGAAAGTGCAACCATGGCTGCATACAAAGCAGAGCAAGGAAGAGAAAGACAAGTAGCTGAGCTCAGCCTGTGGGAGCTGCTGTGCCAGGCAGAGGCTTGCCTGTGGTCCAGTGCTGAGCTCAGAATGGCGGAGCCCAGATGGCTGCATTCAGACCACTTGTGTGCAGGCTCTGGTGGCTGCAAAACCAAGAGTTGCTCTGTGTGTGTGCAAAGAGGGGGGACGTGCATGCATGAATAGAGTCGTTATATGTTAGAGAGAAATGAGTTGGCATAAACTCAGAGACATGGTTGTAAGATAAGAAAGCAGCAGATAATTTTAATAATCTCTCATTAAAATCATCATCTAGTTCTCAATATTTCTAGTTGTTGTTGGGTCAAATGCCTGTACTGCAGCAAGTCCAAATGCTTGTCTTGCTCTCCCATCCAAGCAATATGGGATCTGCATAAGGAAATTGGGACTAGTAGCAAAAATATTAATATGCATGGTTATACTGGCTTTAGTACTTTTGTGGATAGCACAGAATAGCAGTCCTTGTCTTGCACAAAAATGCAGTGCATGTGCTTGCAATGTTACTTCCCACATGATCAAATCATTTCTGTCAATGAAGACCAAAGTGTTGGGCTGCATCTCAGTGTAGGAGGGTGTGGAGCCATTGGGGAGTGATTATGGTTTGCTAATCTGAAGCCACATCTGCTCCAGTCTAAGCTCTGGTTACACCATCTGGAGCAAGCAGAAGGTAGCTGAAAAGCTGCAGAGTGGAAATTCTCCACCCTGAAATTATAGCTGATACTTTTTTTTCTTACCCATGAAATGAATTTTCCTTCTAAGTCATCATTTGCATAGGGCTGGATGTGACAGCAGGAACAGAAGCCAAGCCCTCTGGCTTCAGAACAGTTCCCTCTCCTCTCTGAAGCTTGGATGGGCAGCTGCTGGCAGATCCTGGGTCCCCTTCAAGGAGCAAGCAAGAGACTTTGGCTGTGGTTCATACTGCTAGCTAGGAATGGTAGATTCTCAAAGGAGCTTCTGGGTGAAAAAATGGTGTACTTGCATACAGCTTGGAACAAGATTTAGGTGCTTAATATTTGATTTTAGCTTATTTTCTTAGGCATCTTATGCATTTACAAAAATAAATTATAAATACGTAGATAAATGTGTATATACACATATCATATACATGTGAACATATAAACCTTTTGTCCTGAGCACATGCTTAGCTTATATTAAACTCAGAAATATTACCTATTGTACCTCCTGTCTGAAAATGAACCTTCTCTCTCTTCACTGAATTGTAATCACCATGTAATACATCTAAGAGGTTGACTTACATGTGGAGAAGCTGCAGTGAAGACTATTCTACTTGTTTTAGAACAGACTTCAGTAAATCACTGTAGCTGAAAATGTGCTCACTTTGTGTGAAGACTGGAGCATGGTCTCACTACTATGTGGGTCTTGAGCTCTCCTCACCCATCTCCCGTCTCTGACTACTGAACTCAGCTGAAATTTAGCTTGTAGTGCTGACATTTGATGGGTTTTTGCTATTGACCTCAGCAGAGCCTGGAAGGCCTCCCATCAGCAGTTTGTGTGGGAGGTGACAGGGTTAATATGCAAGCTGGGGTTTAAGGGTGCTCTTGGATGTGCACTAAAAGGTGAAGGTAGGGAGGGAAAGGGATGAAATTAGGGTTTAGTGACAACCAAAAATTTATAAGTTGGCTTAAGCTGGTTTTATGGGTTTCTTTGAATATAAAAAACAGTATATGTTCTAACCTGACTCACATAACCATATTGCTAAATGTCATAGTTTTATCACCCAGAATTGTTTTAAACTACTTAAAAAAAATTGTTTGCTTGGCATTGTTTTTAAATGGCAACTCTTTTGGCAGGAAGAACACACAGTGGGGAATAAGAAGAGAAATGGAAATGGTTGTCAGTGGGGGAGAGGAAGAGGGAAAACGGCTGGGGGGTTGAGTGAGGAAGAATGAATAGAAACGAGCAAACTCTGGAATCTCACTAGGAAGTTGGATGAGTAAATCAAAGAGGATTTCTAAGAGCAAGAACACCAGTACTCTTTGAATGGGTTTCTTTGAATGGATGTAAGTTATTCTGCTTCTGCTTCTCACTCTTTTTCCACGTGGTTTGAGAAGCTTATCCAAAAATTGGTCTAGGCGTGGTGGGTCCTGGAGGGGTTCTGTTCATGCTTTCTGTCTGCACAGCCCTGCCATTTCAAATGTATTGACTGATGTGGTTCTTTCTCCTCACCCAACAAAGTTTGGGGAGTATCTTGCAAGGGTGCTCACAGCAGTCAGTAGGGTGCTAAAAGGATGCCAACTCTTCTTGCTCCTTGTCTTCATCTTTGGTTTGGGACCTGGCTGCCTCAGGCACTGTTTGATTCTCAGAGTTCAATTTGAAAAATTGCTCCCCTTGGCCTCTGCTGAGCAAGAGGCTCCACATCCTCCAGAACTGAGGGAGGGGCCCTGGGGTCCCACCCTGATGTGTACTGGGGAGGTGAGGAACACACATGGGAAGCCATGTGAACTGCATACGCTTTTTCCTAGGGTGAAATGGGATTGTCATATTCAGGAATTGAAAAAACAGGAGTAAACTGTGGGGCACAAGAGAAAGCTAGAACAGGGTGAACAGTGGATGGCATAGAGACACCTGAATTCAGTGCTAGTCACACCTGCCAGTCTCCTTTCCCCCCACCTCTCTCCCTCTCCCTCTCCCTCTCTTTCTCTCTCTTTCTCTCGGAAGTTGCTAAAAATGTGTTTTGTGTTTAAAACAAAACAAAAAAAAACCAACAACATAAAAAGACTTTTTTTAGTGAAAGAAACACAGTGGAAAGATTAAGAGAGGAAAAACAATATCCAGTCGGGGAGAGTGAATGAAAGAAACAAACAGGGAAGCAAGAAAATAAAGGATTTTTTTTTTCAATGTTAAGCATATGTATTATTGCCAAGCATTGTCATCCTCAAGAGTCAGCAGCCCTGTACTTTCTGGGAGAGAGTCTAGGAGGTGACAGCTGAATGCTGTTACTGTTGGGCATGTGACGGTGTTAGCAGGGCATGTGTTTTTAAAGAGTTATAATTCCTTCCTGTTTTGTATAGCTGGTTTGGAAAGAGGATGTTCACAAGGCCATTTATAAAGCTGCAAAAGTTTCTCTTTTCCAACAAGAAAAATCTAACCCCCAGTTTTTCTTCCAAGGAAATATAACTTCAGGAAGGCAGGATGATGATAAATTTTCAAAATATTTTCCCTGTTCTCCTAGTTACAGTGCCAGTGACCTACTGGTGTCTGTCTAATCTAGTATGTTTGCTCTGCCAGTGGTGAAAGGGTTTTGCAAGCCAGGTTTTGCACTTTGAGAGATAAAAATACTGATGCCAAATTTTGGTGGTTCTCTGTATGTGACCAGGCAGCTGTAAAACGTTTTTAGTAGAGTCTGTCCTTTGATTTTCATGGTTCCACAGAAATCCTAGTTTAACCACAGATCAGTTTAAGGAACAGAACACAATGATCTTCTTCTCTGTGTAAACCAGTAGGGCTGCACTGTAATCTGCAGAGAATCTGTTTTCAATGTTGCTATTTTGTTCTTTTTTCAATTAGATTTCCTTACTGTGGTTGGTAAGACTTAAAAAGTTTTTTGTTTGCTTAAATACAAAAAAGCATGGTTCTGCTGTCTAAAGTCCCTCCTCAACACAGTTTTTGTTAGGTCTGTAAAATAATTGATTCTTCTACTGATTGAGGTTAACTTTTTCACTCCCTTCTATTATTTATTTATTTATTTATTTTTCCTTCAATGGGCAGAATATTTACAGTTCAAACTGTTCTGAGTCAACTGTACCTGTTTTGAGATTGGAATCACAGGAGGTAATTTTATAGTTATTGACAGATAAAAGTGAAAGTTGTATGTCGTGTGTTGCCTATTTGAGACAGTTACGAGAATCCTATGATTAATGCTAGGCAGATCTTTTGTGTTTGCAGTCCTTGCGTGGTAGCACCCAATCTGGTCTTTCCCTTTTGTATACTTGGGGAGAAGCTGTGTGATCCAGCCGTTGTATCTGTAGTCCAGGAGCTGCAGACCTTTACTTCAGTTTCTGTTCTGTTATGGATTTACAACATGACCTTGGGCATGTCAATTATCTTTTCCCTGTATCTGTTATTCATCACAAGTAAGGAAGACCATGAAGAATGAGATGAAAAAGAGGCACTGCAATACTTAAGTGATTGAAGATGTGCTGAAGAAGTTCAGGAAGATGGATTTGCAGTGGAAGGAGGCTTTTTTTTTTTTTTAAGACAGGTGTTTTTGGAAATGTGATGGTTTTGAAAATTGCAGAGAAAAATACTATCTGAAGAAAACTGTAGTTATTGATGCAGCTGTCTTTTAATAACTGTGGCATTTATACTGTGCCCTTTTTCACTGAAGTTCTCATAGATCTTTATGGTGCTTCTTTTACTGAGCAAAACCTTTGTGTAGTTCCTTGCACCTTGCAGAACAGACACTTAACCTGGATCTGGTCTGTCAGAACCCTTCCAGAAACAACCTTTAAACAACATATAGCCTTTTTATTTTTTTTTAATTTCATTAGATAAAACATTTTCTTGTTTGTTTAAACTGTCTATAAACAACTGAGTGTTGAAGATAGCTGAATAGTTGAGAGCTAGAGAAGATGTGGGAAGAAAAATCTTCCTGGGATGTAAGCCTCAGCTGAGCTTAATTAAAAAGCTGTGGAGAAATCTGGAAGAAGAAACATTAAGCAGTAAAACAAGCTTGTTCTTGTTTCTTGGAGTTTCCTCCACTCTTCATTTTCTGAGACATTACAATTCAAGTTAACCTCAAAAGGAAGACAGAAAGAAAAATGAACAAGCTACAAACATGTGCTGTCTGGCTTCCCAGAACTTGTCCTTCTCCTCTGCCTAAAATCCAAAACAAATTTGCTCAACAAAATAATCCTTCAAAAAGAGGTTCTTTTTTCTGATGTTTAAATAAGCTCTTTTGCCTGTCTTCTGCCCAGTCTCATTTCACGCTAACGTAAATAAACAATCTGGGATATATCTAATGTCAAGCTACTCTTTAAATATGAAATGTATTCCAGAACTATATTGTGAAGAGAACAGTTATAGTCTTGAAAATGCACAAATGAACACATTTCTCAGCTTTCTTCCTCCTTGAGAAGCAGCCCTTCCCTTGAAATCTTCCCTGAAACATGGAAAAGTGAATGTTTAATGAAACGGGTCTTTGGTGAACTTTTTGGCTGCTCAGGTTGGCAGTGTAATTGTAGACTCAACAACCAAGTCATTGGCAAAACTTCAGTATAAGCAAGGTCCAATTCAAACTTCGGTGTGCTTTCATGTACGGCCACGTGTGTTGTCTGCGTTACTGGGACTTGCACAGGACTTTGTGGACCAGAAACCTAGAAGAAATTTCTGTTTATCCTAGCCCTTAATTCTCAAGCTTTTGCAAATAAACTCAGGAGACCTTTTCATCAAGGCATGAGACAAACAGCAATGAGCTTTCTGTCCATAGCTGGACTGCACATCCCAGCTACCCTTTCGATGTGAATAGATGCTGGACAAGGAGAGCATTTAGTCAAATTATCTCACTATGTACGTTGCTGGAACTGCTTAGTGGTTGTTTCGGGAGTCAGGGCATAATGACATAATGACTGCTGTCACATGAAAGTAGTATTAATGAGCTTGTTACCCATGCTCAGATTGTTATCCTAAACAACCAGGTGAATATATAATATATATATATGCTTTTTTTTTTTTTAAAAAAAAAAAAAGGAAAGCATATCCAGTGAGTCATGAACCAGATTTCAGAAAGCTCTGAGTCTGAAGAACACTGTGAAACCATAATATCATTACAGTAAACTGGCCAACATGCAGCATTTGGGACAAAGCCTGAAATAATGCTTTTTGTCCAGTGGCTCTTTGGCTAGACTGACTCAGGGTTGAGCAGAGGTAGCGCTTTGCCTCAGTTTTGTAAGCTCTGAGCTCTTCTTCATCCCAGTCTCTTGGGTGTTATCCAGGGATTTTGCAGTACTAGTATTGTTTATGCAAACCTGGTTCTCTTACATTCTTAAAGGTGAATTGCTCCTTTAGTTTAGCAAAGAAATAAGATCTAAGTACCACAACTTAGAAGCAGTTGCTTTTCGAAGGAAAGATAAGTATTGCCAATAGGTCTTTGTGGAATGATGCAGCTATCATTGACTGTCATAAACATGGTATTTTTAACATGAAAACGTTATTCTCATTATATCTATTCTAACTGAAGTTGTCATCCTAGTTTCAAAGAAAAAATAGGCAGAACAGCCTTAAAATTAATTTTATAATTCACATTGTAGTTAGAAATATACCTGCAGGTGAGTAGCTAAAGAGTTAGATAAAAATGTAGATGTTATGGCCTTCTCTCAGTCTGGATCTTTTACAACACTGTGATTCTATGTGCACTGTCTGGAGTTAGTAAAAGGATACATCCCTGGGGAAATAAATGCAATGGAGCATAAAAATGCTTGGACTGGCAATCTAGCTTAAAGTGAACCAGAACGCAGTGCACGCAAACTGGCTCTGCTTCTTCTGCCATCTGCCGTGACTTGAGTGCTTCAGTAAACTCTGTTATCTGTGTACAACAGCATTTTTAGAGACAGGTCAGGTGGCCTGCCACTCTCACTGGGGTCTCTCTGAAAGTAGTATCTTGGTTCATCTTCAGACTACTGCCCAAGAAATTGCACAAATAAATAAAAGAAAAAATCAACCCACATTTATAGCACCACATCTTTATTTTTATGTTTTATTAATATTTCTGATGTTTGTATACACAGCTTTGATAGGAGATGCTTATTTCATTAAAGGGGACGTTAATGTGCGTGGGTTTTGTCACCGGCTGCTTGAATGGAAAGGTGGAGAATGCTTGCAAGAATTTCAAGTAGGAGATGAGGGGACTGAGGGCTCAGGGCCATTTAATCTTATATCAGAATTTACCTGGCTTTGATACTTACCTTCACCTAGGGCTTTTCTAGGAGAGAAAAATCTGCCTCTGTAAATGGTGGTGAGAGGAAGAGGCTCCATAATGATAAACACTGATGATCTTTCATAGGACTGTTGCTAGCACTAACCTGTAGCATTGTTGGGGTTGAAACAGTGAAAAGCAGATGTGCTTGCTGACAAATGTGTGCAGTACAGGAAGGTCGCAATTCCCCCTTCCTCTCCAGTGCTCTTCCCCTTCCCTGCAGTGTTCCCCTTGATGGTGACATGGGACGGGGAGTTTTGCATGCAGTTTCAATGAAAGAGACAGGTTCCACCAAATACTGTCAAAATTTGGGCAGTGATGATGGCCAGTGATTGCTGCCTGAATCTTTTTGTGATCCACTGCTATGCAGTTTAAATTCCAAGTTGTTGTGTTGCTAGTGGGAGGCCGTCTCAGATCTCCTTTGCTTGTGCACAAAGAAAGGAAATAAATACATCAGAAAAGACAGTTCTCTAAACTGAATGAATGAATCACCCATTGGAAGCTCAGCAGTAAGAAAGATCATAAAAACAAATTGGGGAGGTCATCTGCCAAGATCTTAAGGATCTGGACTTTGTTCTGTGTTTTTCAGTGTATTCATCAATGATTTGGGAAAGGGAGAGGGGGAGAAGAGAGATGTGGCAAAGTTTTCTGACAATTCCAGTGTAAACTTCTATAAGAAAGACCCAGGTGTTTGGCAGAGAAGAGAGGTGGTAAAGATTTTTTTTTTTTTTTTTTTTTTTTGTGACAAGCTGTCCTATGGGAACTGTGATGCTGTTGCTGGCAGCAATCTTCACAATCACCATATAATTGCTGCGGGCAGGTGGAAAGAACATTTGGGTTGGAGTGTGCTTGGTGTGTGGGAACTGGCTGGTAGCACTTTGCTTTCAGTCACCTTTAATTCACATTTGCTGAATTTTCAAAACAATGATTAGGTTTACCGTCCGGTAATGTAGCTATTTTGTCCAGGTACATTGGCAGGTCCTTCCTGTGACCTTAGACAAACAGTGGAGCGAAGATGGTAGGAAAGTCACATGGACCTGTGGGTCACAGAAGTCAGCGGAGAAAAGCACGTAGCCTTTTCTATGCTATCTTTTCTTGTCAGAGTCTTCTCCACAGTTTTGGGAAATGAACTCTGCTGGTCCTGCAACAGAATGAAGCTGGGGGAAATCAACTTTGTCCCTAATGTTAGTGAGGACTGGTCAGAGCAAACTGGGGAGGGCATTTCTGTCAAAGCCATTGCTCATGCAGTTCTCATCACCCACACCCAATGCAGACCATCACCAGTCCTGTTTCTGGGGTCATTAGCCTTGTAGATCTGTTCTCCATCTGGGAAGGGGACACCTAACTCAAAGGGGTCTTCTCTTTCTGGCCTGCCAGAGAGCTAGCTACCAGCTATGGGGCTGTTTTAGCAGTGTTTCAGGAGAGGGAGACCACATCCCCCCCACCACTTCGCTATGAGGCTGTCCTCCAAGTGCCCTGGGGAGGTGATGGTACTGTTCCATGGAAACTGTAAATGCTGGTGACATTCCTGTACTTCCTTCCGTCTTGCCACGAGTGGAGGGAGAGGTCTGACAGCAGACAATAGACTGTAATATCTCTGAAAAACATTTATATCATATGGGTGTGTTTTGGCAAGCGTTAGGTGAAAGAATTTAAAGCATTGCATTAGTATTTATCAAAAGCATTAGCCTTAGGTAATGCACACAAAAAACATTTGTTCTTTATCTTCACTTCACATCTATACGTTGATATACATAATTGAAAACATTTTACAAGGAAAGTAAGGTTAATATTTTCCAGCTAGAAAGCACCTTTTATAAGCTGCCAAATCTCTGTGCCAGCTCCATGCAAATACCACCACTGAAATGCTGCCACTTTGGAGATGATGAGTGGGAGGTGAGATGTAGATTGGATCATCCCCCAAAGTGCAAGAATGGGGAGAAAAATATTTTTAGACATAGACTGTAAGGCAAAGCAAAGCCCTTCTTCATGGCAAAAAGCAGCATGAGGTCTTCAGTGGCTGCAGAAAGGAGTTCTACAGTCAAGAAAAAAGATAAAAATCTTTCATAGGACCCAAACAGAGCAAATAATGTGAGTGGTATTCAATCAGCCCTTCAGAAATAGTGGCATAAGGTTGATAATTTATCTGCACTTTCAGAATGCAATTGACAAATTCTCATGCAAGTTCCTATTCAGGGGCGATTGCAGTAAGTATATAAAAAGCCTAAGATTTGCCCAAGAAATAGAGAATGAATAGCAGGAGTAAATGATCAGGTCTTTATCACAGCAGAAGTTTAAAAGCTGGATTCTCCAAGTATTATGTAATAGGATAGCAGTTTAAAAATTACTTAACAGTCCTCAATTACTCATTTATGTTTGGAGGTTCTAAATTAACACTGCTAGTTTAAGGGCAGGCAATAGCTGAAACAGTCAGTGAAAGCATTTATGAAACATGCAGAGGTCATTCAGAAAAGTAAATATCTTGGCATATAAAATATTTTATTGCCATTTAATACGTCAGCTGCATGTCCACGCTGTGAGAGTTTTGTTCAGTTCTAATCGTTTCTCTCTGGACTAACTATAGATAAAAGGAAGACCAGTGGAAGTGAACAAGTACATTTTCCTTGATCATATAAAGTTGGGTGAAAAAAGTCAGAATTGGCCAATGTAGAGAAAAGGAAAAAAAAACAAAAAACATTCCTCATCAAGAACGAAAGAGTAATTGCCTAAATTGAAAGGTGAGAAATTTTAAAGCCAGTGTAAAACTTACAGTGCTCTTTAAATGTGAACACCAGTTCACCCACAGAGCACTGCCCTGAGTACATGTCTGAAATTCAGGCTTGTATTCAGGTTGTCATTAAATATATCTGGTGATAAAGAGAGCACTTGGTTAGGGAAAAATGTTGTGTACAGGGGAAATCTTTTGTGTTGGAGCAGCTGGGAAGATATTTCCTAAGTGAACAAGTTACCCAGTAAATATGCTCCATCCTTTCCTCTTTTTTTCATTTAACTGTGGCCACAACTGGTGAGTGGGGGCTGGCCAGAGTGCAGGTGCGCAGGAGAACATCCGCCCCTGTGTTCCCGTGGACCCAGGGGATCCATCAGTGCCTCTCGAACTTGACATTCCAGGGAACAGAGATGTTTTGAAGTGGATGCTTAAACCGTGGATTTATATCCCCTCTGTATTTTCAGTTATCCATTGTCTGCTGTGATTCCCTGGGGCTGTTAATTATATATATAAATCAAACAAAGTCTATGGGAGTGTCTAATATTTAAAGTGAAAGTCTAAGGCTTCCAGCGTCTGGGGCAAATTACTCTTTCCAGGCCTAACAAAGCTGGCAGAACTTCAGTTAAGGGAAGGGCAGAACAATGATCTGCTTCAATTGTGTTTTATGTAATTTGTGCACTTTATGAAGTGCTCATATAATAATTGTTTTATCCCTGAAAACCTGATAGATACTTTTATAATGAGCTTTGAATTAAATTTGCATTTGAATTGCATGATCTTCTTTCAACAAATACATTGTTATCTCTGACTGCAATGTGGATTGAGGAATCACTTGAAACATAATACAGAAGTAGCGCTGCAGACCTCAGCAGCCTGAAAAATAATTGAAGTGAAGTAAAGAATGTTAACAAGCTCAAATGTCATCATCTTCCAAAAACTGACATTTAAGCTGATCCACATTCCCTCTCCTCCTTTATGTGGAACACAAAAACGCATGCATTGTGGGGTAACTAAAAGAAATGTTTGGCGGAGCTGGTTAAGAAACAGTGGACATGTTATTTTTGTATTAGCTCTTGTATAGCCACATTCGAGTCTGTTTAAAAAATGTAGTTTGTGTAGTGTAAAGATGTTGGGGGAAGGGATAATGAGTTCCTACTGAATACTAATTGCCTGCGAGTTGTTCAGGGAGACTGTATAAGAATGGAGGATTTGTTGTAAATTAGTCACTAGCTGTATTGTGCATTGCTATGAGGTTAGACTAGTGCTGTAAAGGTGCCAGCTCTACAAAATCCTTATGATTCACTGTCTCACTTGGTGACTGTGTGAAGGAGAAAACACTATTCAGACTAAATATTATTGGAAAGAGAGCTCCTCTAATGACATTTTAATCTTTCTATATAACACTTAAGCTTTACGCTCATTTGAGCTAGAAAGATGGGAGCGACAGGCTTTTGAGTGGGTTATCTCTGCTTTCCAGCTGCAACATCCCAAGGTCTGCCAAAGTCATAAACACTGAGAGGGGAGGCATTGCTTTGCAGTAATAAAGGGTCCAGCAGATAGACTGGTTTTCTTAGTTTACTATTAATCTTTTCTTCTTCGCTTCCAGCATTTTGCTTATCCTCAGTTTGAGAGTTCTTGTAAATCCTAGTTTTAACGTGGAAAAAAAGCTTTGAGAAACCTTGCACTGGTTTGTTTATTTTTGAGACATATTTTCTCATTTCTTACTCAGCTCCTATTGTTTTCGTTTACATCAAAATGGAAAGGTGAGTTAATGATTCATTGGCACACAATGACCTTTCAAATAGCTCTGGACCACGATGCAACAGCTCCACTCGAAGCTCTCATACTTTAACCTCCTTGCTTCTGCCTTAATATTTGCAGCCTGATCTGTCTACATGCCTGGACGCCTGAAGAGAGCAAACATTTACAGCTTTTCCCTCCCCTGTGTTTAGTGGGCAATTTGATCCTTCTTTGTCCATTCCTTTATTTTACATCACTCTTAGACTTGACTTGCAATTGAGAACAACAAAGTGCAACTTTGAGAATCTGCTCTGTGCTTATTGAGCAAAAAAATGGACTCAGACTCTGATTCACCTTTTAATTACTCTTGGCCTTCCCTACCTAAAATGAGGATTCGAAGAAGGGCATCCAAACAAGGTAGAAAAAGCTGTCTTCTTTTAAGTGATTCTTGCTTACTAGCTCTGCCTCTTTTTCGTTGTCTGGTTGTGTGCAGGTGGCTATCAACAGCTGTAATGAGGTAGATTTTCTTCCTTTTCGTCGAAAGTCTACCTCACTGTTAGTTATGCTTTTGTAAATAAGGTTATTGAAAATTGTTGAGAAAAAAATGTTTTCTCCAAGTTACGTGCTGTTCTTTAAAATTGTTTTTGTTTCTTTACTCTCTCAGGACTTCTTTTCTTCAGGCTATAAGTGTTGTTCTCACTAAGCAGTTCTGGTGTCCTGGGAGCTTGCAAAACGGCACTGCTGCAGCTACAGAAAGTTCTGCTAGCTACAGTTGTTTTCACTTAAGGGGAATTTTGTAACTCAAATATGTCTCAACAGCTAACAAGAGAACCTTTTAAATTATGTACAGAAGTCTTATCAGAATGAAGAGGGAACTCTTTTGCTTTCTGTAAAAGAAAGAGATGGCAGGCTCAGTTGTTTTCTGCACAGATCCTGGTGCAGTTAGACATTGTCTGTCTTTGTGGAGAAGCCTCTGAGAGGGAAGCATTATAAATTGTCAGTATGATAAAGGGAGTTTTAAGGAGATTGAAAGGCACTGGGCAGCAAATTTATGTTAGGAAGAATTATCATTAGAAGCCTTAATGAGGAAAGATATTTTTCCTGCATTTAGAAGCAAAGAAAAGAAGACAATGAGTGGAAAAAAATGTAATTTACATTTCCTTTCATAAAATTGCTTTTTTTTGTTTCAGAAAGGGAAAAGAACAAATAAGAGAATCAAGATCCATCAGTGTCACTAAAGTCAGTGAGTGAGGAGAATCATGTTGCTTACACACGCTCAGACTTTGACCTTAACTTTTAGAGCAAAAAACGTGTACAGAATGCACTTCTTAACATACACAGCAATTTATGAACTTTTTATTTGTGGGAAAATCCATTATTTCCCAAGTGCAGAGGAGTTTCTGTAATGTGTGTGGATGTGTACACAATCTGTAAAGAAGATGAAACGGATTGCAAATTGTGTGGTGTGCAGTCTGTGTCTCTCATGAGTACTTGATTTATC
This sequence comes from Cygnus atratus, assembly GCF_013377495.2. Classification (NCBI taxonomy): domain Eukaryota; kingdom Metazoa; phylum Chordata; class Aves; order Anseriformes; family Anatidae; genus Cygnus; species Cygnus atratus. The sequence goes on along the minus strand of NC_066396.1, from coordinate 26,851,671 downwards.
TGTATATGTTGTAGCTATTCACCCATTCTCTATGGCACTTTGATTGTTCTTTATTTTACCTTAGGACAGCATTATTAGTCTTAGATATTTTACCTGTTACATAGCATTTTATACACTCCTGATGTTTTCATGTTATAGTATTGTGTCTTGCTTCACGTCCCCTTTAATAGCATACCAACACATGTGGCTTGTGTGCAGAGGTGATAGGCTATGTTGTGTTGCTGGAGTAAGAAGATGCTCTGGGTGCACCTGTGTGTTTCAGTGATAAATTCCAAATGGTGTCAGGGGTGTTGAAATCCCAGCAGCAAGTGAGGTGGGAGAGGCACCTCTGTGCGGGGATGAGCTATTCTCCACTTTGCTGCAGGACGGTTGTGTTGGTGGCTTCCCTTCCAAGCAGAACAAGACATGTTTTCCACAAGGCCAGGTGTGGGACATGGTGCCTTGAAGCTGTGTTTCCATCACGTAGGAGTTCGGGTCTCAGTGAACAAGAGACCCTGAGAGCTGGCTTGATGCAGTGCGGGATTCTTCCTCCCCACCCCAAAAGTCATGAAGAGTTATGTACCTGCGTTGGGTGCTTCGGCTGATCTGGGCAATAAATGTCAGCTTCCTCTCTTCTGCCCCAAGCCCATTGTAGGTTTCACGGTCTGGGGTTTCTCTTCCCGGGAGGTAGTGAAGCTCTGCAGATTTCTGGTGGGAAATTCGAAAGCTGAAATTCTTGAAGACTACTTTGCAACATATACATTAGTTTTTTCAAATTTTAAGTTTCTCACACCCAGTTCAGCATTTGTCCATGCTTGGAGACCTCTCAGTCTTCACAGGACAGAGCATACTAAGAAACTAAGCATACTCTAGTTTGGAAATGTAGTTTTTGCATTTTGGTGTTGTACAAAATGAGTCACCCGCTTATTTTTGCCTTTATACGCATTGATTTACTGCAAACGGCTATGGTACCTGCTTCAGAGAGGGTGGTCAGGGCTGTGAATCCCACAGTGGATGAGATCTCTCTCTTCTCATCCAGGTTTAGGTGACAAAGATCAAAGGTGATGATTAAAAAGTGCCTTTATTGTCTGTGTTTCTTAGTGGCTACTGTAGCATCACGTCTGGAACATCCTGGATAAGATTTCTAGCATACAGCTGCCTGACTGTCTCCACGATGTATACGGGAAACACAGTGCTTTAGTTTTCCACTCCACAGATTCAGGACACTTAAATGTCACGTTCAGGTTTGTGACAACAGCATCTCAAAGCCTGCCTCACTTTATTCACAGTGTAGTGCTGTTCTTATGTACTTGTTTAATTTTACTCCCAGGAGTGGTTGCATTGTCTGAATGAAGCACTAAGACTCTCCAGGCTAGGAATGAAGATACATGGTTGAAAGTAACCATACAGTCCACATCTCCAAATATGCATATTGCTTTTTTGGTGCCTTGTCAGGAATTTGTGGACTTCTGTGAAATTCAGGTAACCATCTCTGGATTTAGAGGAACATTTCCATAGTCCTGCGTGACCCATGCATTTAGTTGTCTCCATTTCTTCTCTGACTTCATACCTCTCTTACTTCCAGTTACACATTAACCCCTATTTGGACTGCTGGGGGTAAATGTGATGAGCTGTCTGAAAACTATTCGTTGTATCTAAAGAAGGGAATTTGTAATTTCTTTCCTGGCTCTCAGCTTGGTCACACTGATGTACTTCACTTCCCTTTTGCTATGTGCCTTCTCAGAAAATTTAAGTTTTGATTTTTGTGGTAAAAGTCAGTATTATGACTTTGGTCATAATACTGGTTTGGACCATTTTCCAAAACAGGTCATTCAAGGCTATACATCTTCTTATGCCAGTATTAAGCATGTTTTAAATTACCGCTATGATGATCATGTGTTTTCTGAAGTTAAAGTATTTTCACGAGCTTTTGTGCCTGTTAAAATGTGCAGCTTTTGCTGAATAACCTTGATGACAACATGACATAACAGAAATTGTAGAGAACTTGTGCCTAGTTATTCGGTGGTCCACATCTTTTATTTTATCCATGTTTGGAGATTATCCTTCTCAGCACTGTGGCTTTTGTTCACCTGCATCTAAACAAGGCATACATCTTTCTTGTCTGTTTACCAGGCAGATGGCAGAGATCCACATGCTCTGTTAAAGGGAGACATGCCTTTATTTTATTCCTTTTTGGTGGCTGTGGCACAGTATACTGTCACAGAGCATTCAGCTCTGAGAAGGAGGATCAGCTTGGTGTGCTTGCTGGGTTGTTGATCAGAGGTGTGCTTGCTGGGTTGTTTCAGCAGCAGAGGGCTGGGTCTCTTCTTCTGTGTCATATTTGGGTCGTGTTTTCCTTAATAAGCATCCTGAAGTCCATTACCAACACTTTTCAGAACTAGATCTCTTTGGGACACCTTCATTGCCAAAAGAGATGCCGGTCTTACCATCTCTTCATACACCATGCTGGAGTTTGCATCTGCAATGGGAATAACAACACCTTTGACTGGGGAGGGTGGGGGATATGTATGAGATATTGTGTTTGAAAATACATTTAGTCAATACTCCTAACCTTTCAAATAACAACAACAAAAGGCCTTTCTGGGCTTTAACACTGTCACCAAGTGCAGTGAACTATTACTACCTGCTGTCATTTTAAACTGATGAAAGGTATTGATGGTCCCCGTAAGACCGATGATGACTCATAACTGTTCATTATGCAGGCTGGAAGCAATTCGTGGGGCTCCAGGAATTCAGTGCATGATGTGGAAATTTGCTATGGTTTTGTCCCCCTTTAAACTAAGCTGGCCTTTCCAGTAGAAATAAGTTACTAGCACAGTCAATGTGTAATTAATAATGCTCTCCCCTGCATTCAGCAAAGTCTTGAAATGGTTTTCTGGTTAACACAGTTAGTGCAATGTGGTCATCACTTCAAGTATGTTTGAAATTGGAGGGGGAAGTAGGTAAGGAGGTTCAGTGGAATCATGCTGCATCACAAAGCCCCAAATGCCCTGCTTTCTTTCGTCTTTTCACTTAAAACTCTGGTGAATATTTAGAGGCATGTTTAACAGCAGACTGGCTTGGGGTATATAATTGAACCTCCTTCAGCTGAGCACAGGAGCCAAATGCCACCCTCCCAGCTGTACCCACCAGGCTAATACCTGGGGGAGGCAGTGGAGACAGTGGATGCACAAGAGGCAATGTAGAGCTTGATATCTTTTTCTTCAGTGGTTGTTGGTTTAAGATCAGCACTCAGAAAACTTTGCTTGCCACAAGAAAGCACTGCCTGTTTTGCCAAATCACATTTCCTTATGATTTTAGCTGCCAAAGTCTGATGAATTGCTGTAGAAAACAATGGTTTACACTATTTATAAACAAAGACTTCAAGATTTTGGCAGGCATAAGGAAATGGTTTGTAGCTTTAGCAAGTCTCAAGATGGCAGTCACTAAAATCATGTTAAAAATCCTACAGGAGGGAAGAAGCAAAATGAGAGGTATAAGGATGTTTTTAATGCTATGAGATCCCACAAGGCCTGCCAGGACTAGAAGAAAAATAGTTCATAGTGTGCATTTCTAAATGGGAATTTCCAGTTTTCTCTAAGTATAGAGGTTACTGTTCATGGGCTTTATGAGATAGAATCTTAAAATGAAATAAAAGCTGTGGTGTAGCATTGCATTTTTGGCCATTGTCCAGGATTTTTTTTTTTTGAAGGAACAAATGTCCCAAATCTTGTCAAGTGTAGTTTCTAATCCAGTGTCTTGTAACTCTTCTTGCAATCTGATGGCCATAGGCATGGCATCTTCCAGAAGAACCATTGTTCTAGAAATATATCTTATATATCTGTTTTCATACTCTCTAGAACTGGGCTGGTTCCCACTTTGTGAAACTTTGCCCCTTCTACAATCAGAAGATACTATGAGGCCTTGATGACCAGCTCAGGTGCTAGATTGGTGCATCTCTTCATACTCAAATGCAGCTTCAAGAGAACTGTACCTAAAGGACAGATTGACTGTTTCTATAGCACTTGGTTACGTTTTCTGCCACTCAAAACTCTGAAATACAGAGTCAGCACACACAGCTTTCAGTAATATTTGCAGTCATGAACATACTATAGAAATATAAGTCCTTAAATTCTGTTAATGATTGATCGTTGTTGAAACTGATTGTTTATCATTTCAGTAGCAAAAGCAGATCATGTGCAGTCTTCATCCCAAACATTATGTTCACAGATCAAACCTTAATTGATTTCTGTCATCCTCTAAAGACACTATCAGTAGTATTTTGTTTATATCTTTCTTACAATTTTGTTGCTGTTTGTTTGTTTTAAGAACAGTGATTTACTTCACTGGTTTAAGATTACGTTGTTTCCAGCAGGCAGAAAGCTTCCAGCAGGCAGAAAGACTGTACAAAGTTCTAGCTTGGTAGGAAAATTGAAGGTTTTCCTAGCCAAGCTGCAGGAACACTTACTTTTTATGAATCATTTTGTGGTATCTTTTCTAGTTTTGTTGACTATAGGCTTCTAGAAACATATACCAAGTGTTAGGCAATTAAGAAATTGGCAGATGTTTGAGACGCCACGCAAACATTTCTCAAATTGTAATCTTAAGATTTGGTGCTTAATAGTTAAATTTCTCAATTTTTTTATGACACTATACAAAAAAGAAAATGGTTTGAGAAATAATTGCCTGTTTTCCACAATTTATTTTTTCCAGAGCAGAGACATTCTACCTTTGATGTTCTTAAGAAGCTAAAAACTCCACCTACTTTCTTTGCTGCAGCCAGACTTTCTGCCATGTTGAATGGAAGAGATGAAGTATATGCAAACTGCATGGTAGTAGACCAAGTAAGTTTATGTTTGAACTTCACACAAAGGTGAGAAGCTGAAGTCAGTGTTTCAGAGTTGATGCAGAGCTCCTGGATTAGTATTCACATTTCTTATCAATTTATTAGCAGCACTGGAAGTTAGAGTGTCCAGACCAAACTGTGTTTTAGATCAGTGCGTTGCACCTGAAATACCTCCTCACAGTCACACTTATGTATCATAACCTGGGGAAGAGGGACTAGTCCAACCTTAGTCATTGTGTGTAGTTGAACAGCTGCAAAATTTTGGCAGCAAGTGGCTGTGTTTTAGTGAAGGCTGAAGTGATCTATTTGTTTGTAATGTACTATAGGCTTTGCATCGGGTGAAAGTTTAAATATAGGAATAAGAAATGATAAGATCGTAATGTTAGAAAAAGGCTGAGATTTTGAAGTGTGATTTCTTTCTCTCGCTTTCTCTCTGTCTCTCTCTCTCTCTCTTTCTTTTCTGTGCCTTCGTGCCTTTGTGCCTCCCTCTCCCTCTCCCTCTCCCTCTCCCTCTCCCTCTCCCTCTCCCTCTCCCTCTCCCTCTCCCTCTCCCTCTCCCTCTCCCTCTCCCTCTCCCTCTCCCTCTCCCTCTCCCTCTCCCTCTCCCTCTCCCTCTCCCTCTCCCTCTCCGCATTCCTGAAATGCTTCAAGCACTGCACACACTGTAGTCCTAGTTTCTCATGACTGCTGAGGCAGAAGTTTCTGTCAGATGTCAGTATGTTCAAAATGCACCTAAGGTTACTGAGAGATGCATGAAATAATAACCTAGGAGTGAGTAAATAGCAGGGTACTCTTTATGCATATCAGTGAATCTTTGATTTTAACAATATTGTGCTGGTAAGGACAGAGCTGCAGAAATGCAGATGTTACCAGAGTATATTGCTGGTGGGACCTTCAGTTTGGATCACTACCCTTTCACAGCTCAACATGTAGCCACTTTAACTTCATTAAACTGCTGACTGGGGCAAAATTCTCCTTTAAGCGCTGCTCAGCCTGCGCCACTGACCCACTCTGTGATTGTGTGGAGTGGAAACACTGCCTGCACAGTGATAACGTTGGAGGGAGGAGCAGCTGTAAAACCTGGGAGAAGAATTTTTCATTTATGCATCTCATCTGCACAGCACAAGAGAAGTACCTTTGATTGCAATTATAGACTGCTGTAAAAATGTCAGCAGTTCTTTCCATCTCTTATGATGAGAAACATTGTTATGAATGGAATAACACATCTCAAGTGGGGCTGGAGAGAAGGTAATAAATCATCTGAAAAAACAGGACTTTGGAAACACTTCCAGTCCTTCATTTCTTCTGGCTTATACAGGTGCTTTTGGGAGGTTGTCTTCACTGGCTTTTCAATATTATTCTGCATCTATCTAGACAGCAGTGGTGTCTAACTAAAAGACTGACAATAAACTGTATTGAATATCTTATTTAGATTTGACAGGAAATTTCAACCTTATTTTCATAAAGAATTAATCTTTGTAACCAGGGTCTAAATCCTGACCCCTGTTCCTAAGAAAACAATTTCTAGCTGCATTCTTGGTTTTGTGCCAAAGAAGGGATGCCTCATGCTTGCAACTGCTTAATGACAAAAAAGAGAGATTCCTTTCTCATCCGTATGTGGAGAACCTCAGTTTCAGGTCACGCATTTTTTATCTCAAAGGTTAGAGAACCAGTATAGAAAACATAAAAGAGTGCATAATGTATAGGCTGATTTTTCCAAATTAAATTGCACAGTTTGAATTTTCTTTCATATGTTCCCCACACTAATGTATTATGCATATTTTTTGATTGACTTCAAGATTTTTTGTTACCATCAATTACTATCAATCCATTACTACTGTCATGCAAAAAAGTAGCACAAGGTCTAGAACCTCTTAGCCATATAATCTGTCTTCAGTTCATGTGCTATAAAAAGATGGAGCTATAAATTCACATGCTACAAAAAGTAACAGAGGAAAAAAAATGAAATAACCATAGAATGGCAAACTAATCTGGTCCTTGTTCCTTGACAATATATCTTGTTACTATATTTTACGAGCATTTGCTTTTTCTCTGCAGGTTGGGGATTCAAAGATGAACTACATTCATGGAGATGGTGTCAGCAGTGAAACATGTTTGAATTCCACCAACTCAGCGTCAATGGCAAAGAGCTCTTCGTCTCCATCTCTGGAGGAGAATGACCAATATAGATGTGATCCCAATGAAAGAAATCAAATGTCAGTAAAAAACAGAGAAAATGTAGGTTTAAGGCATACTGTTTTACCTTCTGATCTGTATGGACCAGATTCCTACATTCCATTCAAGACCCATGGATTTATTAAGGAGAGAGGTCAACTTTATGCTGACATGAAAAAAAGAAGGTATGGAATTGACTCAATAATATGGCCAGAGTAAGGATTGTTTACAATAACCTTTTATTTAAAAAGATGAGGCTGAATCTGAAGTAAGAAATATTTTTAGCAGAGTATAATCACTGTTTTCATTAACTGATATTTAAATTGTCTTAATGATCTGTTTTTGTATGGTAGTTATGAAGACTTTTATTTATCTTACTTTATTTTATTTACAAACAAAAGGTGTCTTCTAAGTACATTAATTTTTAATGCAAATTTTATGTTTTTAACCTTTTTTCTCGTATGTTATATATATATATATATATATAAAAAAAAAAAAGAACCAGCTTTTCACTGTAAGTTTCCATTGTGGTGTTTTTGTCAGAAATTGCAATTTCACCCCGAGTTTTTCTCACTTGTATTTGTCATTAAGGGAATAATTCACAATCCATTGAATTCTGCAGGAGTCTTTTCTTTCTCGGCACTGATGTATGGAAGGAACAACATATTCATGAATTCATACACTTTTTTACCTCAAAATACATAGTACACAGTACAGTTCATGTTTCTGATAGGTTCAGACTTTTCTGCTCTTGTGCTGATACAAAAAGTCTGAGGCCAGCAGAGCCAGTTCTCTGAGAACTCTCTCTCAAATGTCTTTAGGTTATGCTGGGAACTGGCTGGCTTCAGGAATGCAGAGAGGGCTTTGAAGAAGAAATGGTAATTTTTGTTTTTAGCAATTGGTTAATACCCTGGGGAAAACCAAACCAACCAACCAACCAAAAAACAACAACAAAACAAACAAACAAAAATCAACCAACCAACCAACCAACCAACCAACCAAAAATAAGCAAACAAAAGCCAACCAACCAACCAACAAAACAACAACAACAACAAAAATGCTGTATTGCTTCTCTGGGTAGAAGAGACCTGAAGTCCATTACTTCTTATACAGAAGAAAATTTGAATTTGAATTCCACTTTTCAAGAGTGTTTGGACTAATTGGAGCTAGGGCACCATATCTATGTAAAAACACTTGGAAAGGAAGCAGTAGAGGCTATCCATCATTGTTGATCAATGTGATTCAAAGTGATCAATAACATTTTCTCTGTCATAGTTTTGCTTTCCTTAAGCAACTATAAAATCCCACTGGGAGGAATGTTTTGCTGCAGATAGGGCAACAAATATTAGACTAAAAGTTGATCTTTCTCAGACCTTTTTGTTTTACTAGCTATGGGGATAAAATGCAGACTACTATAAATAATCTTCTTCTGCCTTTCTGACATAAACATTTTTTCTCCTATGCTTGTTTAGTTATTCCTAACTTTTTAAGACCGAGGTCAGGTAGCTATATATGAGCTTTAAGAGCTTATATGAATTTTCAGAGAGATGCGATTGACCTTGATGTATCCACATTGTAAGTGATTCAAATATTGTACATAAAATGAGAAAATCAGTATGTAATTTCAGTGGCACCTTCCTTGAAGGATCTGAGGTGATGCGGCAAGTTAATTAATAGATCTTCAAAACATATTTTTATGTCAGAAAAATTTCCCGGGTAAGGTACCCCTAGTAAGACATGCACTGCTTGCCTATTGACATAGACATGTATTGCTTTTCCAGTTTTAAAACATGACAATAACTGATAATACGGTTGAATAACATTTCTGAGAAGTCACATATGATATTACTTGGAAACATTGTGAAAGATGGTCTTCAGAAATGTAATAAGGAAGTAATTTTGGACAGTATTGATAGATTCCTCCTTTGGCAAACTGATTTGTAGTGGTGTGGGAAGAAGTTATTGTGCTAATATTTCTGGTAGAAACTCTGGCTATTTAGAAATACCACACATAACTTAAAGTTTTATGTTGTAAGTCTGGAATGTTATTGCAAGCAGTCAACCGGTCTTTCCAGTAGCACTGATGAAGAGACCATGAACTCACATGTGCAGGCAATGTGACCCGACGTGGGTGACCCCTCACAGCCTGATGCTGCTGAGAAGTCTTATTGTCCTATTCTGTACAGGAACCCCTGCCAATCAAATTATCTAGATGTTTGATATATTGATTTAGCCAGAGATTTTTGAATATGTTTATAGAATCACAGAAGAGTTTGGGTTGGAAGGGACCTTAAAGACTGTCTAGTTCAACTTCCTGACATGGGCAGGGACACCTTTCACTAGAGTAAGTTGCCCAAAGTCCTGTCCAACCTGGGCTCAAACACTTCCAGGGATGGGGCATTCACAGCTTCTCTGAGCAACCTCTTCCAGTGCCTCACCACCTACATATGTAAATGTATATATTTGTATATACATTTATATATATGTATATATACATATACATTTATATATACATATATTATGTATGTATATACATATTGTAAATGTATATATTTTGAAATTAATCTCATAAACTATTTCAAACCCTCCTTCAGATCTCTGTTTTCTCTTCCATCCTCCATCAATTCACAGGTGTAGAAAAGACTTCTGTGAGTAGCTGCATGGTATGGTTTACATAAACACACATGTGCACACAGGCACACAGCAAAATCCACGTGTCTATGTATCTTCCTATTGAGATCTGAGCTAGTTGTCTTGGTTCTCTTTCTTGTTTATGTAGATAGGCAGGTACTTGTGTGGAACAAAATATCTCCTTTTAAGGGAGATGCCTATCACGGTTCTGAACATCATCCTCCAGAGGTGGCTAAATGTGGTGGGAATCTGGGTGACTTGGACAATGCAAATATCTGTACTGCAGATCCACTGGGTTAGGTCAGATGAGTCCTGTGCAAAGTGACCAGGTGACTGGAAACATGAGAGGGCACTCAGAGTGTGACTTAGCCTGACACAATCGCAGTGGTTTGGGTTGTCATTTATCAGAGTATGCAGATGTATCCTTGCTTTGTGGCATTGAGGTTGAGACTGATTCATAGAATCCATGAGACTTAAAGACTTTCTTGTCTGCTTCAGTTCAAGTCTTGATGACCTTGAAGTAAACAGTGGAAACGAAGGTGTTTTGGACAGACCCCACGTTCCCTCCCCTCCCCTCGGCCCTTCAGATGTGAAGGCTTGCAGCAGAGATGGATTAGACTCTTCTGAGATGAGCAGTGATTTTAACATCAGCCGGGCAGAATCGCTTTCCTTATCTACCAGTCTGCAGCCCAAGGTATCTGATACTGTTTTGATGTGGATTGTCGTCCTTTTAAGTTAGTCACTGAAAACATACAAGGAACTCCTGGAATCTGAAAGTGAAAAATCACTTCCCAGGTGGAAGTCATGGCTGCTAGTCTCTCCAGAGAGCAGCATGGACAGGGGTGTGGAGCAGGAGCTCCATGGTTGTGGCCAGGCTTGTCAGCAGCCCAGGGAAGGGGCCACCAGAGACTGCCTTCAGCTTTGGAAAAGCATCATTTATCAGAACTGTTTCAGAGGAAATAGATCAGGTTCAGTGAATAAGCATTTTCCAACCGAAATATATTGAGTTAGAAAATGTTTAACCAGCTGTAGTTATGTGAAAGGGTAACAGCTTTGTAAAGAATAAATCCAGTCTGCTGCCTACCTTAAAACAATTGCTGGACTCATGGAGAGTCAGCTGGGTTTTGTACAATGACCAGTGCAGATCTCTCCTCCAGGTTACAGTTTCCTAAAGCATTCTGGCTACATTTGTTTTCGTTAGACCTTGGTGCCATTTCTGTCAAATTCTGACACATATACAGAGTTATTTTATATTCTTAGAGATTCTTTATATTTTATTAGGCAGGCTACTTATGAAACTATAGTTTTATCTGACCTTCAGTAAATAATTACATGAAGGGAGAAAAAAAGTCCAGCAAGAGCACTGAATTCTGTTAGGGAGACTTTTAAAAGCAGTATAAGCAGTTTAGGAGTAGCGTCTCTTGAAATTTAAATGATGTATCAAAAATCAGAGGGGGTTCCTTTCAAGCCATATCATTGACATATTTGGGGATCAGAATGTCTTTTCAAGCACAATCAAAAAAAGTACGGAAGAAAAGGAGAAAGAGGCTAACTGCTTTCTTCGAGACTTATCACTAATTACCAGGACAGGGTGTTAGTCTATATGAAATGTTCTTGTGGTATTAAACCACAAAGAATTAGTGGTTCCCATAGGAAAAAAAACATAACTTGGTCATCAGATAGATGTAATGGTGCACAACACTGGCTGGATGGTGCTTGCCACCAAACTGAAGAAAGATGTAAGCTTCCGCTTAGTCTAACCTGCACCCAAAAAACATTTCTTGAAATATACCAGAATTTCTTATGTCAGAAGTATGGCAGGCTCTCTTAAGAATCCAAAGTAGACGAAACCTGTACTTGAATTTAAAACTTTAATGAAGTCAAGTAAATATATGTGTACGGTCAACTGTCTCTTTTAGAAATTTTGCCACTGATTTATTTTGGTTCCATTGCTGGCAAATTTCAAACCAATACAGGTTCTCATTTGCTGCAATTTCTTGTAGGAATGCTCACTTTCTGGAATTCGGTCACGCTCCTATTCCTGCTCCTCGCCAAAAGGTGTATTAGAAAGACCTTGCATTCCTCGGGACTTCACAGTTGGTGATTCAAATGAAGGTCAGTGCCAGCTCTGCTTTTGCTTTTCATCTGCACCCATGTTTACCTGCTTCAGACCCAGTGCTGATGTCTTTACTCAGGCCCATTGTGTCCCCTTGGTACCTGTGTGCACAAGGTCCATGCACACATAGACCTCACCAGTGCCCGTGAAAGGGTTTGGTTGCCATCAGGTTCCTGTACCATCTTCCCTTGCTTTTCTCCCATGTACTACCCCCTCATGCCATCCCCCAATACAGCAGCTGATTCTTAGGAGGACATATGAACCGGGACAGTGAGAGCATTAGTCAGAAAAGGTAATGCAGACAGTAATCTTCTTTTCCAAAGAGCCTTACCCTAACCTCCTGCAGTGTGCCCAACAGAGACTGAAAGAAGGCTAAGGATGATGTGGAAGCAGAGTCGGAGAGGGCGAGTGGCCCCAGTTTCCCTTAGATCCTGGGGAATCTCTAAAATTGGTGGTTTTGTGGTCTTTTCCATAATCAGAACCCACCCTCTCCTTCAAGCAAAGTTGGAGGTGTCTCGGTGGGGATTCATGCATATGGCATCTGAATGCTGTTCAGGCTGAGGGTTGGGCTCAGCCTGTTTCTGATCAGACCGAGCTGTCAAATTTATGAGTGAACAGGTGTTTTCCCACAGAAAATTCTGTAAGAACATCACATTCTATTCCGGTGTTGTCAAAAATGACTTTTCTGCTTAACCTGTAATTTCTTACAAATTGTTTCTAACATGCTTTATTCTGAGTAAGATTTCATGTCCCCTTGAAATGAGTACTGTGTGCTGCAGCATGTAGTTGTGCTGCATTTTGTCATGCCACTTATGTATTTGCAACTATTTGTATCCGACAGATTAGTGAAAAGCCTTTGAAAATGCAAGGCAGAAGGAAATAAGTAAACTATGTCACAGAAGCAGAGGATGGCTGATAAGCAAAGCCTTGTAATGTGTGTGCTTAGAGTTAAAACCGAGTTCCTTTGACCGTGTTGCCAAAGGGCCGTTGGTGTCACAGAACATTAAATTTCATCCAGACACCATTACCTGCTCCAACCTGATCTGGGCTTGAGCCCACATCCTGTCCATTCTCTCCTCCCTTCCCCCTAGGACTGTCAGTGCTAGACATTTCCCTGTGTTGTTGGAAACCTTCTCCTTCTCTGTTGGAAACAAGCCATTGTGCAGCCCACACTGCAAATGTAGCGTTCTTTGCACTCACCAGCTGCTGGGAGCAAGGGCCACAGATGAGAGGGCTAACTCATTCTGTCCTCTGCAGGTTACAGAGGGATTGTGTCTAGGTCCATTCAGGTGTCTGCCTGCTGAAAACCTGCCCCTTCTGCCCAGCTGCCAGCTCATGAGGCATCTCACTTAGGGCTTGGCCATGCCAGAGGGAGGCACTGCTGACCCTGTACATGGCAATGTGGTGTAAGTCAAATAGAGGAATGCATGATGGCAACAGGCTGGTCTTTCTTACACCAAGTACGATGAAAAAATGGGAAATCCCCATCCATTTCTGAGGGAAGCTTTTTGATATGCTCAGGTTTAAAACAGCTGCCTGTTTTTATTCAAGAAGGTATTACCAGGCTGTAACAGTAAAGGATTTGTCCCTGCTCTGTAGATGGTGTGCTCATGAACAGTGGTCGATCCCTCCTTCAGGCTCTTACACTCTCTAAGTCAGTGTCTCTGCTCCACCCCTGTAGTAAGTACTGCAACGACAACCCCACGGCGCTGTTTTGCATGAAGCTGCCTTCATCTTCTTTGGGCACCATGGCCTTCGTGTCTTCAGAAAGCATCCTGTTGCACAGGTTTTGTTTGGCAGCTAACTGAGATGCTGTTTTGGTCTCGCTGCTTCTTTGATAAGTACTCTGGCTCTTGCTAACCTGAACTACATGTTTGTCTGAAGACATGCTGATTCAGTGGAGCGTGTTTAAGTTTGTATCTAACCTTAAACATGGCACAGTCTGATGCTTCAGGTTAGGTGTTTAAGTATCTTTCTGATACTTTTCAAGTAATCTCTGCGAAACTAAATTATTTCTCATATGGAAATAGAAGAAATTCTAATTTATCAAAACAACCCAGATTACCTATTTATTTATTTATTTATTTATTTTTGTTTTCTAGATAGTTGGTTGAAAAGTGTCTCCTTGAGACCTCTCCACTCTTTCCAGGGTGTAAACTTGTAAAAAGTTACATGGTCTGTGCAGAACATAGGCTATTACTGTTCCTCTTTAAGAAAAGTATTTTAATTTTTTTATTTTTAAATAGTGTTCTAGATAAAGCTGCATTAAACAGGCAATTGTGAATGTTAGAAGAATATCACGAAGATATATTATGACAGATCCGCTAAAAAGCAAAATGGAGTATGAATCATTCAAGTCTGGGTTGTTAAGAAAAAATATATATATTTTTTATTTTTTCTTAAGACTGTTTGTAGAGGTTGGCATTTGCTGATACCTGTCTATCTCAGTTCTGTCAGGTTCCACCAGCTAACTGCAGCCCAGTCGGCAGTGGTGTTACCCTAGAAAAAGCTGCTTCTAATGTACCTATTTGTTTTTGCTTCCCTAATTTTAAAATGACATTGCAAGCGCTTAATGACAAGCTTACAGCCCGGTGGAGGTCGCGTGTTTCCCGTGAGCGTGGTGTCTTCCCAGCCTGAGTGTTGGTTACCTGCTTGTGTCTTGCAGAGCGAGCGTACAGCCTGCCCGAGCACTCCCGGGAGAAAAGGTAGGGTGCTTGTCGGGCACGGGTCCCCAGGAGCCGGGAGCGGGTCTGTGCAAGCGTGCTGCCACCTAGGGAGCCGAGCAGGGAAAAAAAAAAAAAAAAAAAAAAAAAAAGTATTTATAATCTTTGTAATAATGTAATAATGTAAAAACTAAAATCAGAATTAAATGCTGTAGCTGTAAATGTTAGATGAAGCAACCCCCGTCCAGGTTCTGCTCTGTTTCCCACTGGGATGAGTTTTTTTTCCCGGTCTGTGTTTCCAGGATTCAGGAGGAGGAATGGGATAAGTATATTGTACCTTCAAAAGCAGAATCTGAAAAATGTAAAGTGAGTCGGACTTTCAGCTTTCTGATGAACAGAATGACTAGTACGCGGAATAAGTGCAAGGTAATTTGGGATTTATGTCTGTATTATTATCTATAATTATGTCACTGATTAATTGTAGTTGAGAATCTAAATTTTTATGTAGACATAGCTTGTTCTTTATTGCAAAAAAACATGTAATAGGAAGAAACATCAGTCTTTATCTTTTAGTTTTAAAGTATATGCAGAATACCCTCAAAAGGCCTTCATATTAGAAAAACAGCCTTCATTTTAAATAATAGCTTTAGCTGAACAACATCAGCTGGTGCCGGTGCCATTTTTTAAAGTTATTAATAATTTCATTTTACTGTTTAGCCAAAGTTGAAATGTCTGAATTACCTTTAAGAAATAATTTTCTCTGTTAAATAAAATTAAAAGATATATTCCTGTTCTTGTAACCATTCTCAATAAGTGCTCAAGTCTGTAGCATGGGCACTTAATCATTGTACATGGGCACTTAATCAGTTGAATTTCCTTTATTTGAAGTTAATGGTACTTCTTGTATGAGTAAATGCTGCTTAGCATTAAAGAGTTGCAGTTTCAAGGCCTGTTTGGTCAAACATACAGGTTATGAAAGGTAGATGACAATATTTGTGGTTTAATTTTGAGATACCTGAAGTGTAGATGAATGGCATCAATTAAAAGATTGAGAGGTGGATTTGGCCTATGGGATGTTTCAGCAGTTTTGCAGGCTTTCTAATGCACACTGCTGTGCCCCAGGATATCCTAACATATGTGGGTATGAAGATGGTTAGCAAACTACTGCTGGGGTAAGATCTTCCCCTGAGGCAGAACTGGCTGTGAACACATATGTCCAGTCCAGCAGCCATACATGAACGTGTTTCTGTGTGGTCTCCTAAAGAATGGCTACCAGAAGTGCTCAGAGGAATGTATGCGCACACCAATAGAAGTACTGTAAAAATAGTCAAATGTTATTAAATTCATTAACGCTTATTGAAAATAGGTTATTTCCAATGTCATTTAATATCTGAAGACAGCTGGTATAAGATTATGTGAATGCAACTTTAACTGTGCAGGCACGAGTTTGCCTGTACTCCTCAAGGAGATGCAAACAAACAAACGAACAAACAAACAAAAATATTTTTTGTATGTGGCAAGTCAATAGGACTTCCTAAATTTTGTTTTCTGGCCCTTTCCTTTTTGCAGGTTTATAAATGTTGGTCTTCCTTGTGATAATGCTTTCTGGCCTAGCTGCCAGTGAAATTAATGCCTTCATCATTTTAGAACTTTAACAATGTCAGATGTAATAATATATTATACTATTATAAGTCTTCCAGGACAAGGAATGAATGTTTTAAAATCTTTTGCTCTTAAGAGAATGCTGTAGTGTTTTTAAGTTTGAATCACTTTATCTTCTTTCCTAACGTTCTCCCTTCCCCCCCCCCCCCCCCTTTTTTTTTTTCTTGTCTGTGCTGTTGGGGATGAAGACAAAAAATAAAGATACCAAAGATAAAGAGAAACTGACCAGACATAATTTTATAAATGGGACTTTCTCAGGAGTTATGCCATGTATGGCCTGTGAAAAGGCTCTCCTAGGAAAGGAGTCCCTTCAGTGTTCTTGTAAGTAGTTGCTGGCTTTTGTGTGTGAATTTGCAGTGCTCTGAAATCTGCTTTGGCGATCCTGGTTCAGTGTTTTATGTCAAAAAGAAACCTTGCCTGGATTTGGAAGTACCTACTTCATGTAATGGGTTGAGGTTGGCAGGGGAGAAGGGGGTAAGGACAGCAGATGACAACTCCAGAAGGGACCACAGCCATCTCCAGGCAGAGACTCCTTCTGGCTATAGCATCAGAGCAGCCTCAAGGATACTTTATAGTAAGGGGATCTGAATGAGGAAAAGTGATGAAGCCTCAGAATAACATCATCTGCATGCTGAAGACCCTGTTCAGGATCAGGCTTTGAAATGTACCTTCTCTTTCAGATTGCAACATGATTATCCATAAGAGCTGTAAGGAGTGTGCTCCTGTTTGCACGAAGGTAACTTCATACACCACACTGTTCTCTTTAGAGAATATTTGCTTTCCAAGGGGTTTAGAAACAAAGTGAAGAAAAAAACAGAAAGCACAGGCAGCCTTTCCAGACCTAATGTCTATATGAAAACCATTACAAGGGCATTAAAATGTCTAATGTGAGCAACAGAGCAAGCACTGTGCTTGAACCAGAATTTCTAGAAGAGGGTCAAAAATAAGTTTAAAGTGTTATTTGTGTTTTTTAAGAACTGAAAGGGCAAGTTGGGAAATGGTGTGCCTGGAGGGTATACAAAGGGATTAAAAAGAAAGGCTGCCCGAAGTCATGGATATCCCTTTTGCAGAAATGGGGTCCTATATGTTTGTAATAATGGAAAGCAGTGATGGTGGGGACTTCAGGAGATGATCTAGTCGATCTCGTTACTCTGGGGCAAGTTGACCTTTAGGTAACAATTTTGGCAGATGTTTTTCTGATGTGCTCTGGAAAATCTCTCATGAAGGGCACTCCACAGCCTGCCTAGGCACTCGCCCCCAGCGTTCAGTTGCCACTACGGACAGGGCAAAATCAGGCTAGAGAATATACAGGCTGCTTCCCTTTAAGTAGGTATGCAGATATGGTGAAGTTATCGTAAGAAATATGTCACTTTCAAAAATAGATGTGTAAGGTTATTGCCCTCATGGAATAAAATGGGACTAGCAAAGAAGTGTGCCACAGTGATGCAAGTCAGTGTTCAAATCACCGGAGTGTGTCTTTCTGGTGTAGCTGGGTTTTGCATCATGGTGGCTTGCAGGAAGAATATTTCCATACAGAGTCTTCAGGGTAAACAAGGCTTAAACTGGATGTAAAACAGATATTTTTATTTGTTTTGTTTATAGCTGTCATGTTATAGCACACATTTCTGGCCAACTAGAGGACACTAGGAGAGCTGAACTGGCAATTTTATTTATTTGGACTGATAGGTTATTTGTCAAGAGGAGACAAGGGCCTTTCCCCACCATTCTTGTTGACTCATCTCAACAAGAATAAGATACAGAAAACATTCACTGAACCACCTCAAGTGAAATACATGTCTAAGCACAACAGCCTTTCACGACAGGTTTTGCAAAGCACATTTCGGAAGAAGGGTTGATTCTGCCTCTTGACACCCAGCCCAGGCTTCCTCGGGCAGCGTCCTGCCACAAGTCTTTCAAGTGTATTTGAATATAAAGCCCTGAAGATGATCTCCTTTTCTTGCAGCCTTCATGGCAATATTGGTATAGAAAAAGCATATTATAGTAGCTCAGTAACTCTGTTTGGAATAAATAGATTCAGTTTTGTATTGTAGTACAAATAACGTTTTACTTTGACTTAGGTTTATTTGATATTGGTTGAAATTAGGAACATCATTTAGGACCATTTTCTTGAAGCCCTTTTGTTATGATACGTAGAAGTGAATTACTAACTTGACTATTCAGTGTGCTGTCAGCTGTGATTTGTTATTTCAAAAAATAATTCTTTTTCAGAAATCCCAGGAGAGGTACCATAACAAAAGCAAGCTCCAAGCTGGTGTAGCAAGTAAGTATTTTTGTAGGCTAAAATGTGTGAATGTGACACTTCAAAGTTAAGCCTCTTTAAAAAGTCAGGGGAATGACAACACAATCTTTCCTTCATCATTCACGGGAATAAGAATCAGAAATAGCTAGTTCTGTCTTGTGCTTTTGTGTATGTCATTCACCATATGCATAGATATTTGGGTCTTCTGGTGTTCAGGTTGTAATGTGAGAGCATGTATGATTAGACATTGTTTTCTTATCAATAGTAACCACACTGGAGCTATTCCACTTTGCTGAGAGACTTATCTTTATATTCTGTGGTAGAATATTACAGTCTTGTACCATGTTTGGGAGGACATTCCTGGTACCTGGTATGGGTCTGTAAGAAAACCAGATAGCATTTTACAGTTTAACTATGCTATTAATATATGCTATACATTGTCAAAATGCTATTTTGTGCTTTGCTTCACAGATTCACTGCTTGGAGATATTCCACAGCCTGTGCTGTCCTCAGTGCATCCTTCTTCCTCTGTGCCTATCGGACTGTCTGCTGGGAGGAGGGAAGCCTTGCAACAGTCCCACTCATTGTCCAAAAGTGTCCCCAGTGCCAGTTTTGAAAGGTAGAGGGTAGCCACCAAGATAAGATTCTATGCTAAATATATAATTCGGCATTTCTGGGAAAATTGCAACCATTAAATAAATGTTTCGTGGTGTTTTTTTTTTTTTTTTCTTTTTTCCCCCGCTATAGAAGATCTATGCCATTTCCTGAGCAAGACTGTGAGCCTAGTACCTGGAGGTCCAAGTCGCGTTCTGAGGAGATGTTACAGTCATTAGGGACCTTTTCTTCAATGGATTCATTTGTGATGGAAGGTGAGAAGTATTATACAAATGTTGCCTTTTATAACCTATATTCAAAGAGCAAAATAGAAAAAAATCATTAGTTGATATAGGAAGGTGCTTAGTAAAAGACGAGCAACCTATTTTTGCTAGTTAAAACTGAGTTCTTCATTAAAGTGATACAATAAGACACAATAGTCTTAAAATAAAACTTTTTCTTTCTTCCTGGTAACTAACTCTTTAATAACTTTTAGAATATTTTTGTATGGTGTTGCCACTGGAAAAAAATAGGGTAAATATATTTGGCATCCTTGCAGAAATAACATTCTTTCTGCACTCACCTAATCGTTTCTATTGTCAACATACAATGCAAAACATAAACCTACATCCCTTCTGTTTCCCCAGTACCCTCCAATCGTGCCCTTGTGGCCAAGAAGGCCAATGGTATCCTGGGGTACATTTGGAAGAGTGTTTCCAGCAGGCTGAGGGAGGTGATCTTCCCCTTTACTCAGCCCTGGTGAGGCCACACCTGGAGTATTGTGTCCAGTTCTGGGCTCCCCAGTACAAGAAGGACATGGAGCTACTGGAGCGAGTTCAGAGGAGGGCTACAAAGATGATGAGAGGACTGGAGCACCCGTCATACGAGGACAGGCTGAGAGAACCGGGCCTGTTTAGCCTGGAAAAGAGAAGGCTGAGGGGAGACCTCATGAATGAGGATAAATAGCTGAGGGGAAGGTGTTTAGCAGATGGAGCTGGTCTCCTTTCAGTTGTGCCCAGCGACAGGACAAGAAGCAACGGGCGCAAACTGAAACAAAGGAGGTTCTGGCTGAATATGAGAGAGCACTTCTTTACTGAGAGGGTGACAGAGCACTGGGACAGGTTGCCCAGAGAGGTTGTGGAGTCTCCTCTGGAGATGTTCAAAACCTGTCTGGATGCCTGTGCAGTGTACTCTAGGTGATCCTGCTCAGCAGGGGGGTTGGACTTGATGATATTCAGAGGTCCCTTCCGACCTTGGCCATTCTGTGATTCCAAATCTTATCTCTCACTGGTAAACTGCCCTCCTAAAATGGATACACATCCTTGTGAGGTGAATAGATATAGGCATTTTCTGTTGGTAGGTGTGAGGCTAAATTTCAAAGATGAAGGGAATCTGTTCTCAAAATGTAGTGTGGATATGCCATGCAGGACATCTGCAAAATGAATAGTGGCCCTCGAACATCACAGCTACTTTTGAAAATGTTGGATTTTATTTTTAAATTTAAAAGGTTTCTTCAAGCGAAGAAGGATAAAAGGATTTAATCTGAGAAAAGAAGATCTTCTTTGTTTGTTCTTCTCCCCTGCTGTCACATTTGCATTTCAACACTTCAGTAATGCTATTGACATCTGGCAAGCATTTCTGTTATAAAACCAATTGCCAGCATTTGCAGAAGTTGTTTAAAGTTAATTCCTATGATGTGTCCCCTTTACTTTACAAACAGATGTGTGTGTGCAATGGAGTGTCCCTTAATGTTCATACAGCTGGTATATATGAGATTTATGTTTTCCCACAGATGATGTGGATTCATCTCAGTGGACTGACCTAAGCTCATATGCACAAGAGTTTGAAGCAGAGTCCTGGAGTCTTGCTGTGGACCCAACATTCTGTAGCAAGCAAGAAAAGGATGTCATCAAGAGGCAGGATGTCATTTTTGGTCAGTATATCAAGGCTTCATGTAGGTTTGGAAACAATTGGGTGTAGAAAATAGAGGGAACCGGACATATTTTATGTCTGGAAGAATGAATGGCTCAATTTAGAATAATAAGGCTCAAAGAACTTTTTTTGTCACAGATTATGACTTATTCTAGAGTTAAGGAAATGTAGGAGCGTATTGTTTACCAAAGACATGTCTACCCTGTTCACGGGATGGTTGAGGTTGGAAGAGACCTCATCCAGTTCCCAGTTTAATCAGTTGCTATCCTAGCATGGTCAGTGGGGTACGGTTGAGAAAGCTGATAGAGCTAGAGCTAGATATATTAAGTCTTCCTACTGACATAATCTGTTAGGTTTGAGGCTCACAAAGAAAATTGATTATGAGCATATGTTTGAACACTGCTATAATATGTCACAGAAGGTGTCTAAAATGTTCAGGTGATTACTACACTATGCTGTTTTCTTTTATACTGCAGAGCTGATGCAAACAGAAGTGCATCACATCCATACCCTGTTCATTATGTCTGAAATATTCAGGAAGGGAATGAAAGAAGAACTACAGCTGGACCACAACACAGTGGATAGGATATTCCCCTGCTTAGATGAGCTACTGGAGATCCACAAGCAATTCTTCTGCAGAATGAGGGAGAGACGGCAGGAATCATGTGAAGGGGGGAGTGACCATAATTTTGTAATCAATAGGATTGGAGACATTCTTGTGCAACAGGTAGAGACATCAGCTCTGTTAATCCTTCACGTACTCAGGATTCTCAAATTAAACAATTTGCTGAGTTTGAAACTTTTTAGGGGATGAGAAGAGGGCTAGTGTTGCCTTATTAAATTCAAAGACTGTCCCCTTCAGGTTATTGCAGGGTGAAATAGCAATGAGAGAAACTAATTACTGACAGGTAACTCTGATAAACAGGGGGATGAACTTGTACATACATGGTACAAGTGACAAAGAAAGTGATGAATTTGAGATTCTGTTCATGGTAGAAAGCTGCTCCCATGGATTGCTCAAACAGTAGCAATGGATTCATTTTGTTAACAGCTAAGCAGAAGTGTGAATAATTAATCATGGAAAACAAACCTTTCATTTCTTCATATTCTTTCATATCCTTTCATTTCTTCATTTCATAAAGTGGTCTGGTGTGGTGTATCTCGGGGTTGCTGCTCATTAGAGGAGGGGTCGTCACATGTGCTTATGGTAGCTGTAGTAGTGCTAGCTAACTCTGCTTGCTTGCTGCCAACAGTTCGGTTCCTTGCAACGAGTAGAGTGCAGCTTTTCACCTTTTGGCAGTCAATTCTCACCCTGCTGAACTAAAGAAGCTGAACAGTTGTTCTATAAGTGATGGGGAGATCAGATGAATGCAAATAAGCCTCAAAGGGATCATGTTTACAAAAGAAGCAGTGTTATACTAGTTGGTCTAGCCATTGTTGGCAGGATTGTCGTGCTTGTGCCCTCTACAGCTTACCTTCCTCTCCTTGCTCCTAAAATGGCTAGCCCGTTTTTTGTTCTGTGGTGACAGGCACTGTTAGTGACATTCAGAGAACTTGAGAAACAAGTAGCATAGACATTAGAGGTTCTGTATATGTACAGAATACATTAATCCTTGGTATACACTTCTCTGTTAGTTGCGATGTTGAGCACAATTTAATTATTAATTTCTTCAGTTTTCAGAGGAAAATGCAACCAAAATGAAGAAAATATATGGGGAATTTTGCAGCCATCAGAAAGAAGCTGTTAATCTCTTCAAAGAGTTACAGCAAAACAAGAAATTCCAGAATTTTATTAAGGTATGTTTCCACATGAATGTGATCCCTATGTAGCCTTTATTTAAAATTTAGGATCAAAATTATATTCAGTAACTCTCTTTTAATAGTTAATAAAAATGGCAAGTTTTTTTCATTCTTAATGAGTGAGCTGATAAATTACATTTTTCTTTCAAATATTTGAAAGCTTTGGCATCCAGTGTATATTGCATACATGTTTCTGTTGTAGCATACCTCACCCCTCAGGGCAGCAAATCTTCCTTGGGGATGGTTCAGATAACCCAGCATTTCATTTCAGTTTAGTCTAGCATGTTGAGATCATATTTCTTATTAGTCAGTTGGTGCTTTGATAAGCATTTACTACTTAAGGTGTGTATTTGTTTCTGTACAGCTGAGGAACAGCAACCTGTTGGCACGACGCCGAGGAATCCCTGAGTGCATTCTGCTTGTCACTCAGCGAATCACCAAATACCCTGTTCTGGTTGAAAGGATATTGCTGTACACAAAAGGTGAATAAAAACTGAGTGTTGCTTCATGTCTGGAATCACAGCGAATTTATAGTGTAAGGAATATGCACTGATACAATTTATACAAAGAATGAAATTCACTGTTCTGTAGAGAAACACAGCAATGTAAGTAACTACAGTTCAGGCAAATCTCACCTAAACTGTGTGTCTAGTATAAATAGTCTTTACCAAAGTTAGGATGTGAAAATTTCCAGGATTCCAGCCAGGTAAGTCCTCGAAGTCCAGTAGAACATGTTTTAGCAAAAGATCTTGAATAGAGGATGTGAATTAATTCAGGCAAGTATGTGCATGTTCTTCGAAATGAGTTGCAGTGAAGGATCTTGTAAAGTTAGGCAAATTATTGTTCGGCTTTTCAAAAAAAAGTTTGAATAACCCTGCAATATTGTAGAATATTATAGAAATGCTAGAAGCTTACAGATATTACCCTCAAAATAGGCAATAAGTGAATATTACAGAAAGTTTTTATACAATATTTCTATATTGTAGAAAGTTGCAAAATTTCCTTGGAAGCTGTCCTTGAAATCCTTGAAATCCTATTTTAATTTCTTTTTAACTCTTAACCAGAAGAGTAATATATGATTTACTTAGTAAAAAAAAAATTGAGATGCTAACAGCTCATAAATATGTCAGAAATATTCAACATGTAGTTTTTACTGATGAATAAATCTGAGGTACCTGTCATCTTTTAACAGGTAAACCAAAGGCAGATATCTCTAGTATTTCTAGTAAGTTGATTACTGGATTCAAGTTAAAATGACATATTTATCAATTTAAGCCTTGCATCATGTTGATTAGTTCCGAGAAAGTAAGGAATAATATTTTCTCTTGAATATGTCAGTTACTATCATGTTGTTTATTTTTTGTTTCCTACAGAAGGAACAGAAGAACATAAAGACCTATGCAAAGCCCTTCGTTTAATTAAGGACATGATTGCAGCAGTAGATTTAAAAGTTAACGAATATGAGAAAAAGCAAAAGCTGTTGGAAATTCTCAGTCGGACTGAAAACAAAACATACACAAAGCTGAAAAGTGGCCATGTTTTTAGGAAGCAAGACTTATTGAGAAAAGAGAGTATACTTCTTCATGAAGGTTTAGTGTACTGGAAAACAGCTACTGGTCGTTTCAAAGGTATTGCATCCTAGCAGTAAAGTCCTCTAACTCTTTATTTGCAACATATAAATATTATATAAATATACTTATATTATATAAATTAATATATTATATATATTTTATATATATATTATATATATAAGCATTTAGTACTTAAGGTGTGTATTTGTTTCTGTACAGCTGAGGAACTGAATATATATATATTTAATATATATATTATATTATATATATTATATTATTATATAAATTAATATATTATATAAATTAAATTATATAAATATATAACATATAAATATTGTTTGGTTTAAGAATGAAAATATTTTGTTACACTGTATTGCAAACATAGATTTTTGGGTGAATGGTATTGAGAATATTCCACAAATTGCTGAAAGAGTAATTCCAAAAGCTGCCATGTTTTATAGATAATCCACTGTGTATTTAAAATGACAAGTTTGCCTACAGTACCTGGGAAACTAAATTTTGTACATTCTACTATCAGTTGCACTTTTTCTTCCAGCCACTTCTTTTAGTTCCCACAGTTTGCAGCTTCATCCCATGTAGATTCTTGACTTACATATTTATATTCTTCACAGCATTGACCATTGAAAGTAAGGCATTAAAATTACATGCGGTTCTTCAGTGGTACTGGTACACAGACAGCGGAAAAGAAAACGTGGAGGCAAATATGGCCAGAGCCCAGTTTTCACATTCATGCCCACAGTCTGATTTTCACTCTAATCACGTTGGGTTTGGTTTTTTGAAACTTACTAATATTTGTTTTAAGCTTTACAAAGCTATCTGCTCACTATTACTCCAGAAATGCTTTCATACTGTGCTGTGATAGGCAAAACAAAATCTGTGTGAATTGCTCTTTGCCAGGTTGCCTGTCAGTGGCCTGGGACATGTGGGGGGACGTTTGAGTGAGGGTTTCTTCTTTCCATGGGCCAGTGCTCCAGCACTGTGCTGCAGGAGGGTGGATAGTAGAAAGTGTGGTCTTTCCCAGAATGTACAAAGTGATGTCTTGCAGTTGCTTTGTGCAGACCGTGGGTCAATCCAGCTATTTCCTGTTTAGTTTACTGTAGGATTATGTGGGAGACTTATTGATCAGGGTTTCTTCGTTCTTAAAGTATAAAAGAAGAAATTAAGTATAGTGTTAAGTATAACCTTTCATTAAAAAAAAATCTTTTCTCATTTTAAGACACCTTAGCTCTGCTTCTAACTGATGTGCTGCTGTTCTTACAAGAAAAAGATCAAAAATATATCTTTGCAGCTGTTGTAAGTATATTATCAGACTTTTGAATATATACATTACATTTTTGTTTGGGTATTTCTCAAATGTGAGATCCCTTTCTAGCTTATTCTCACATATTGTTTAATTTCTTTAATCCTGGTAGTATATTCAGAACAGTAATGTACCAGTATGTGGAAAATATGGTTTATTTTCAAAATTAAGTAATTTGGGGGGGGGGGGGGGAGGGGCGGGGCAGAGAAGAAGGATAAAACAACAGAATGATGTTTAGTGATGTGCCTCATCTGGTTATGAGGATGGGAAGCAGAGCAGGCTCTTTCAATTATCTAAAATAAATTTTAACTTCTGGTTCTGTTAAACAAAACAGAAGAATAATTTGACTGCAAATGTAGTAGTAAACACGAATAAAATATATGAAAGTTCATGGACTGAACTTCCCAACTTATTATAAATACTATACAAGTACAATGTGTCAGTATCATTGATCCTCTGGAATTTATTTTTTAGCACATAAACAATGCTTTACTTGTTCATGAATACTGTAAGGTATTTAACAAAATATTTTAAAAAGATGTCTGAATACTCAGCTCTCACAGCCACACACTTGGTGAGAACATGCATAGGCTGAGTATACCAGTAGGAGAATTAGTTCAGTTAATTGAAAAAAATGCCTTATTATAGAAGTATGGTATTTTATGAGAAACTCATTTATTTTTTTGAATATACTGTGACTGTCTCCCCCAGGACCAGAAGCCTTCAGTTATCTCTCTTCAGAAACTCATAGTAAGAGAAGTAGCCAATGAAGAAAGGGGGATGTTTCTGATCAGCGCTTCATCTGCAGGACCTGAAATGTATGAGATTCATACCAACTCCAAAGAGGAACGTAACAGCTGGATGAGGCATATTCAAGATGCAGTGGAAAGGTAGAGAAAAAGGCTTTTGGTTTTCACCTTGGCAGTCCAAAGCAGAAAGGAGGTCATTTGGGTATTTGTTGCAGTGTGCTCTCTATTCTGCACTGCAATGGATCTATCCTGTGAGGCTGGGTTAACAAACACGGAAACCTCACCATCACTTCTGCCAAACTACCCATTTTCTTCTGTTTTACCACTGAACCAACAGACCTTTCCTGCTCCCCATCAGATGTCCTCACCTGTCATTTTAGGCTTCTCTCACCTTTGCTTTTGGCACTGGATGCTTTCTTGAGTTCTGCAAGTGTCCATACATCCATTCTGGATAAATTCCCAATTACACCTTGGTATTAGTTTCTTAGGAATGGCAGGGAAAGCACTGCTCCGTGTGGGAGCTGCAAACCTGCAAGAGGGTCAACCACTGCACGATGTAACCTTATCAGGATTGAAAGGAATCCTTCAGTCTTGTTTATACCCAGTTACTGCTTTTTAAAGAAGTAGGCAAATGACATGCTGCTAGATTGGAGCAAAAGTTGGTGTTGATGTTGTGCGATTTATTATGAATGCAACACTGTACTGAAGATAATTATAAAATGTTCAGATTTTGCTTTATCCACCTTTGTTTCATCTCTAAAGTTGTCCAGAGGAACAAGAGGAAGGAAAAACGAATGAATCTGATGAGGACAGACGTATTGCTGAGGCCAAAGCATCCAGAATTCAGAAATGTCAAGGTGTGGTACCTTTCCTACCACTCTGAGCCCTCCCATGTCCTGAGAGTTTAGGATGAAGGAATAACATTCACATGTTGGCTGATGCATTCAGAATGGCTTAATATGCAGAGTCACAGCAGAGAAAGCCAGGGTTGTCTGATTTTATGATGGGAGTTGCCTGAAAAAGAACCATTTTTTTCCAAGTACTTTATATTTTTACTACATTCCTGTGAGCACAAAAGAAAAGGTAAAATGGATTATTTCAGAATAAGTGCTAAATTTAGCAGATTAGCATTAAGGTCAGATTCCTATTTGTGGAAGTACCTCAAATCTGCAGTAACTGTACTGTTCTACTTGTTTATGGCAGTACACCTTTGCTGCTTTTATTTTTGTCTGAAAATATCGCTAATCAAGACAAATTTCACTTCCTTGTTTCCCCTACACCTAACTTCCACATTTTTAAGTGCTGTAAGGATAGAAATTTCACCGATGTTCTTCCTGGAGAGAGAAACAGGGAAGGGCATCCTCCACTGAGAGTAAATGTTCTTTGATGTTGAGACAGTGAATGAGCCAAGTGCTTTTCCAGCATTGCTTATTGCGAGTGTAGCAGGAGGTAGCTGAGTGCTCCAGAACACAGGCAAGGCCACCTCATCAGGATAGGGCAGTTGCCTGGTCCTTTGCCAGGCAGGACAGACTATGGGATGAATTCGGTTCCTAGCCACTTGCAAAAGGAGTAGTGCAAGTCTGTTGCCTAGCTCGTTAGCAGTGTCTGTGTGGTGTAAGCATTAGAAATATGAATGTCCAAAGTGCTTTGCCTGCAGGTTAAAAAGATATTAATATGCTACTCAATTTTTGTTGACAGAATCACTGAGTAACCAGGACCAGCAAATCTGCAGCTGTTTGGAAGACAAGTTGCATATCTATGCAGAACTGGTAGATATGAATAGGTTTGAGGATGTGCATGTAGAGCCTCACCTCCTTATCAAACCGGATTCTGGAGAAACTCCACAGGCTGCTTCATTGCTGGCAGCAGCACTCAGGGAAGGTGAGTTTGTATGGGAAGAGTGGGATGGTTTCTGCCCTCTTCAAATGGGAAGACATTTCCAGGTAACAAAATACAGCCATGTTGCCTTGTGTTACAATTCTACCAAGTCTCAAGAGCTGGCAGTGTCAAAACTTGGCAAATGACGCTGAGGAAAAGTCTCTTGAGTTTATACTTGTCAGGTGCATAAGATGGTATCTGCCACACTGTGAGATAAGGCTATATGTTTAGTGTATAACACCATATGTAAGCAGGCTGGACCGTGGTGTTAGATTGTATTCAAGGAATGTTTCCTTTATTGGCCTCCTTGCAGTACAGCCTTGTGAAGATCACAGGATACAGTGTGATACTGCATCTGGTCCCTTACCCTCACCGGCCTAGGTTGATTTGATGATAGGTCTGGATCATGTACGGTCATATACAAACCAAACTGCAGATGATATTGGCAGATTTGCCAAGACGCACCTGCCATTAGAGGAGCCGTGTTTTTCTGCATTATATCTAGCATGGGCTGGATAGCCTTGTGCCTACAGTGCTGTCCTCTGAAGTAAGGAAGACTGGTATTTGTTGATGCCTTGTCTAGCTGGAGGTTTAGCCACATTCCTTTTAAACTTAGCTGAAATGAGTCCTGATAAACTGAGCCATATCCAGCACTAGGGGTATGCTCTAAGAAGTACTGCAAGATTATAGCATCACCTAGAGTGAGATCTGTGAGCAAATAACCACCAGTCAACCCTAACAGCAAAGGCTGACCTCCGTCATCATTATGAAGTCAGAGAATAAGTTTCTTGATAGACTTTGTCTTTGGATAGAGAATATAAGGTAGTGATGCAGTAATAGATGTGATTTTGTCTAAAACAGCAGCCTATACTGACACAGCTGATTCTGCCCACTTTTAATTTTCACTTTCTTTCATGCTACTGTTACTGTTGATGATGTCTTTTCAGCCCACGGTAATGAATTTACAGCAATGTGTGGAGGATTATTTTCCAGAACACAAATACTAAGTCCCTGAGCTAACAACAGACTCTACAGCAATAAAGCACTACTCAGAGTAGAGAAGGATAGAATTAGGAAATGCTTAGGCGAATTGGGTATATTCAAATCCATGGGAAAGATGGAATAAATCCAAGTATGCTCTGGGAGCTGGCCAATATCTTTGTGAGGATGCTTTCTATCATCTTCAAAGGGTCAAGGTGATCAGGATATGTTCCTGATGACTTGAAGAACACAAACATCATTACACTGTTCTTCAAGAAGGAAGATAAAGGGAACTACAAAGCAGTCAGCCTCAGCTTAGCCTCTAGGAAGATGATGGAGCAAACACTCAAAGAAGCCTTTTCCAAACATGTGAAGAGGTGACTGGCAACAGCCAGTATGTATTCATTGAGGGCAAATTGACCAAACCGATGGCTTTTATGATGAGTGGAGATCAGCGCATGTTTTTACCTTTATATCTGCAAGGCCATCAATGTGGCCTGCACTGGCTGTAGTATCCTTACAGCTGAGTTGGTGACATAAGGACTGCATAACTGGTTGGAAAATTGGCTGGCTTGCTGGGCTCAGAGGATTTTGATCTGCAGTACAGTGTCCAGCTGGCAATGTGTTGTTAAGGGAGAGGGAAATCCCTAATAGGGAGTTAGGGATGGATATTGAGACTAGTACTTTTCAACCTATTATTAGTGAAGTAACAAAGGAATTGAGTAAACTCTCAGCAAATTAATGACTGACAGCAAATGAGGAGGAGTGATTAATGCGCTGAAGAGACCTCAACAGACGGGGAAAATGTGCTGAGAAACCTCAAAAAAAATGACAGAGACAGTGCAAAGTTCTGCATCTGGGATGGAGTAATCCACGTATTGGTAGAGGCTGGATACTGGCTGGATAGAAAATAGCTTTGTAGAAGTGCACCTGGGAGTCCTAGTGAACAGCAAGTTGACTATGAATCAGCAATGTGCCCTTGTGGCAAAGAAGGCCAGCAGCCTTGTGGGCTGCTGCAATAGGAGAAGCGTCACCAGCAGGTCGAAGGAGGTGGTCCTTCTTCTACTCACCTGTGGTGGGAAGTATCTTGAATGCTGTGTCCAGTGGTGGGACATGGACATACCGGAGGGAGTCCAGTGAAGGGCATGAAGAATGTGATGTTTGAGGAGGGGCTGAGAAAGCTAAGCCTTGAAGTAAGAAGGCTTGGTGGATCTTACAACTGTCCTCAACCAGATAAAAGGACTATAACAGAGAAGCCGAAGAAGAACAGAGAAGCCATTATCTATCATATTTGAGAAGTCTTGGAAGTCTGGTGAAGTTCCCACTGCCTGGAAGAGGAGAAACAAAATCCCCATTTTTAAAAAGGGGAAAAAGGAAGACCAAAGAACCACAGGCCAGTCAGTCTCACCTCTGTGCCTGGCAAGATCACGGAGCAGATCCTCCTGGAAACTATGCTAAGGCACATGGAAAATGAGGTTTGGTGGCAGCCAAGATGGCTTCACTAAGCGCAGATCATGCCTGACAAACCTGGTGGCGTTCTACAATGGGGTCAAACATTGGTGGATAGGGAAAGAGCAACTGATATCATCTGCCTGGACTTGTGCAAAGCATCTGACACTGTCCCACACAATGTCCTTGTCTCTAAATCGGAGAGGCGTGGATTTGATGGATGTACCACTTGGTAGGTAAGGAATTGGCTGGTTGGTCACACTCAAAGGGTTGTGGTCAATGGCTCAGTGTCCAAGTGGAGAAATTAACAAGTGCTGTTCCTCAGGGGTCGGTATTGGGACCTGTGCTATTTAACATCTTGGTTGGTGACATGGACAGTGGGATCGAGTGCACTCTCAGCAAGTTTGCTGATGACACTTTGCTGAAGCTGTGTGGTGCAGTCGACACACTGGAGGAAAAGGTTGTCACCCAGATGGACCTGGACAGGCTCGAGAGTTGGGCCTATGTGAACCTCATGAGGTTCAACAAGGCCAAGTCCTGCATCTGAAACAGGACAATCCCAAGCACAAGTACAGGCTGTGCAGAGAGCAACCCTGAGAAGAAGGACCTGGGGTTATTTGTTGATGAGAAGCTCAACATGGGCTGGCAATGTGCTATCACATGCCAGAAAGCCAACTGTATCCTGGGCTACATCAAAAGAAGCACGGCCAGCAGGGTGGAGGAGGTGATTTCTCCCTCTCTACTCTGCTCTCGTGAGACCCCACCTGGACTGCTGCATTCAGGTCTGGGGCCCCCAGCACAATGAGGTCATGGACCTGTTGGAGAGAGTCCAGAGGGGGAGCACAAGGATGATCAACGGGCCAGAGCATCTCTCCTATGAAAAAAAGCTGAGAGAGTTGGGTTTGTTCAGCCTAGAGAAGAGAAGGCTCTGGGGAGACCTTATAGTAGCCTTCCAATAAAGGGGGCCTACAGGAAAGCTGGGGAGGAACTCTTTGTCAGGGAGTGTATTAATAGGACAAGGGGTAAAGGCTTTAAACTAAAAGAGTGTAGATTTAGATTAGATATAATAAGGAGGAATAGATATTAGATATATTAGATATAATAAGGGATATATTAGATATAATAAGGAGGAAATTCTTTGCTGTGAAGGTGGTGAGGCACTGGAACAGGTTGCCCAGAGAAGCTGTGGATGACCCATCCCTGGAGGTGTTCAAGGCCAGGCTTTGGGCAACCTGGTCTGGTGGGAGGTGTCCCCGCCCATGGCAGGGAGAGTGGAACAGGGTGATCTTTAATGTTTCTTCTAACCCAAACCATTTTGTGATTCTATGAAGCTGGACTTTTCCTGGAGGTGCATGGGGATAGGACAGAAGACAGCAGGCACAGGTTGGAACATGGAGAATTCCAATAAAATAAAAGGAAAAATTATATTACTGTGGGAATGTTCAAAAACTGGAGCAAGTCCCTCAGAGAGGTTGTGACTCTCAATCCCCCGAGATTTTAAAAGCTTGCTTGTACAAAGCTCTGAGTGACCCAATTTAGTTGACCAGAAGTTTGGACTAGGTGGCTTCTGAAAATCCCTTCCAGACTAAGTTATTCTACAACTTGTTGTCATTTATTTATGCATAAAGGAGCTATTTAAATGGCCTCTAACTGTTCATGTTTTCCTCTCTAGTTGAAAGCCTCCGTGTTGCTGTCACGTCACAAGTGAGTGAAACAGACAGATCATCAGAGGAAAGTACTGAAGAATTAAATCTGAAGTATGGACTTAGTGCCAATGAAATCTTGGAGTCTTTCCCTGGTGGTGAGTAAAATTTGATGTTTTTATGTATTCAGATTGCTGAATTGATTGAGTAATTGATACAGGATTGTTTTTTTTGGAAAACTTTCTCAGTCTATGGCAGAATCAATAGAAAATAATGTAACAAAAGTTGTCTTTGGACAAATGCTCAGATAGTGTAAATTGTCATATAACTTCATTAATGCAAATGGACTGTTTGCATCCACTGCAGATTTTCCTTATCATATGTCTGTAATCAGCATTATTGAGTCTGATTTGTATATCTTCATACATAATAAATACATGATTTCGAGTCTTTGTTGCTCAGCTCCACAGCAAATGTATATTGCAGTGTAGCCCATTTCCTGGCTACTAATTTTTGTCTGAAGGCCTGAAAGCCAGCTCATAAGTAGGATTGATACTGCAATAATTTCGGCTATAAAAGGTATAACATGATTTTCTTGCAACAAAAAAAATACAAATTAAGTCCTGTAAAAGCCATTGCTGCAGAGCATTTTTAGTGATATGGCTGTATTTGTATCTTAACTTTCATAATTTAAGTACTACTGATTTTTATGGTAGGAAAAACAGATTGTTCCAGCCATGCCATCCTGACTTTGAAACTTGTTTTTCCTCAGCCTAAAGTTCTAGAGCATTAGGTATTTTCAGCATCCTGTGTGTAGCTGTGAAAAAAATGTGCCCTTTGTTTCTGCAGTCAGAATATGCTTTGATACACCTTTCTCTTGCATCCTGTTGGGGTCTTATTTGTTAGATGCAGAAATGAAGGAAGTTGAAGAATCATCTGACGTCGATCTCAGTGAAGGCACATTTCCTGTTGATAAGGAAACGTCAGATGACAATGTAAAGTATCAGGTAGTGTAACTGATTTCTGTTCCTGTGTTGTATTTATGACTGTGGGCACTGGGAATGTAACTGCTGTCCAAATGTTTAAGGGACATCTAAAGACTGTTCCAAAACCTAAAGCATGGGATAGGCACATCATCCAAGTCCAGATAATTCAATTTAATGGAGGTCACTGCAATTAATGATGAGTTAAAAAAAATCATAAAAAATCCAAACACGAAACAATTTTCCTGACAGGCTTACAGATTGGTGGGTGTGATAGCAGCCACAATGCTTTTGTACGGGCCACTTAAGACCCTGGTTCTCTGCTGTCATCATTCAATACATCCATCTCTGTGGAGTTGATAGTATTCCCTCTACTCCCTCCTCCTATTCACAGGATGATGAGTCTCCTGCAATGACAGAGACCTCAGCTAATGCAAGGAAGACTTATGCATTGGAAGAGCTTCATCCTCAGAACAAGCATATAAAATAGGATGGATTGTCTTATGCCAGCTTGCTTCAGAATTTTGAATTAGAACAAAATGGAGCAATTAAAGAATAGAAGAGAAACAGCACATTTTTCAAAGTCCTGTAACTCTTAAGCAAATCTGGGGAAAAAACAGAATGAAAAGTCAGTTCTGGGCAGAATTATAAATGGCAAATTTAAGGTAGCAGCAGAGAGTGTTACAGCAAGAGCAGTATGAATTAGTATGTGCAAATAAACTGAACTGTAATTGTGTAGACCTTAGATGGAGGGACAGAACCACAAAAGGAATACAAGGGAGAGACAAGAACAGAAGATACATGGCACGAAATGGAAAGCAAAGTTTGGTAGAAAAGTAGATGCTTAGCATTAGGGTAATGTCTGAATCAGATCAGAAAGAGGACTTGTGTGCTTGAAACCTTGGATGTTTTTTCTAGCTCTTTCTGTAAGACTCTTACTAAAACACTTGTTTCCCTTTAAACCTTACCTCATGTTCAGCTTTATGTCATCTTGTCTACCAGACTGCTGTTTAGAAGAGTAGAAAGAAAAGTGTGTATGGAAAAAAACAGGGTAGGGACAATTCCAAGTGAGGGGTCACAGAAGTTAGATGAAATGAAATAAAATAATAAAAGGTACAGGGGCTTAGATCTACCCCATTAAAAGTTTCAGTAGTTCCACATGAAAAAAATGCCATTGGGGTTACAGAGAAGTCAGAGCCAGACTTTTCTCAGAGGTACACAACAACATGATGAGCATCAAACATTACAAGTTGAAGCAAGGGAAATTCTGATTGTATGCAAGGGGAAAAAATCACCACAAAGGAAGGTAACCAAGCAGGAACAGGTTGCCCAGAGAGGCAGTGGGGTCTTTATCCTTGGGGATTTCCAGGATTTGACTGGAGAAGGCCCTGAGCAACCTCACCTAACTTTGAAGCTAGCCCTGCTTTGAACAACAGCTGGACTAGAGGTTTTCCAGCAAGCTATCCCAATTCCTTATTCTGGTCTAGCCTATTATTTGGGCAACAGTCATGTCACATCTTACTATTGCAGAATCAGATTCACCAGGAGGTGGCAGAATGTGCAAATAGAACAGGAAAGGCAAGGGCTTTCTAAGGAAGAGTATGCTCACCAGCCTGCCTTTAGATGCTGTGTGCACTGCCTTGAGGTTGTGGCATGGCAGCACTGGTGTCAGACCAGCTAGCCTGGGAAAAGAGACAGAAAGCCAGACTGAAAACGCCTAGCTCTGAGATTAGGTGCTGACCGAGCAGCAGGAGGAGCGCACAATGCTTCTCCTGGGATGCCAAGTGGGCAGTAGTGGGAGGCAGTCCCCATCTCATCCCCCTGCTCCTGCGTTGTAATTGTGTCTCCAGCTGGTTACCTGTGGAATGGCAGCCTGCACTGGGGTCTGAACATCTGCTGCTCATCACTCTTAACAGAGATTTAGAGTGGCAGGGAGGTGGTGGTGGACAAGTAAAACAGCTGAATATGTTGGTTCAGACCTAACTGGACTTAAAGGACTTGTGCTGAAGCTGTAGTGGTGCAGCTACAATGCTATTGTTTCCCTGGGTGGCTTGACTATGCCTTCCTTGGGCTCATCCCCTAGTCACAGAATCCCAGGATGGGTGAGGTTAGCAGGCCTCTCTGGAGCTCATCTGGTCCAACCCCCTGCTCAAGCAGGGACACCCACAGCAGGGTGCCCAGGACCATGCCCAGACTACAGCCAGTCCTCAAGTGGTGCTGCCTATCTGCATTAGAGTCCACAGGCACTTGGCCTGGCCACAGGCTACCTCATAGCCATGCCAAAGCTAGCCAGGCCTTGAATTCCCCTGTACACCTCCTTTGTTAAATTAAACCAGGCTTAAAAGAATGAAACAAAGTGTAGAGATGATTCCACACCTCTGTTCAATGAATGGGCCCTCCTTCATACACTCACTCTTCCTCACCCCACCTGCATCTTCTTCTCTTCTCTCTTCATCCCTTCTTCACCCTCCTCTTTCTCCCTGTCTGCTGCTTGTGTTGGCAGCCCAGCACAGGAGGGCTGAGCTCCTGTGTGTCTGCCCCAGTGCTGCAGAGGCATCCCTGCTGTGTCCTCTGTGTCTTGCAGCAGGGCAAGTTGTTGGGTTCATGGCTGCAGTAGGAAGTGGAGGAGGTGAAGGTGTGGGTAGTGAAATACTGAAAGGAGATAATGAGGGAGAATGCAAGCTGTGGAGGAAATGCAGCAGCTGGTGCTCCTTTTTCCTGAACTTCATCTTCATTGTGAGCTCTGTTTTGGGGCCTGGCCTTTTTCGTCTTCATTTCCAGTTACTGCAGTGAAATGGAGCAGCTGCTGTGCTCTCTGTGGTGGGAAATGAGGCTCAGTAGAGAACTTAAGAGAATTAAAGAAAGAACAAATATTCCCCAAGCCCTCCTCCACTCCTCTAAAAAAAAAAAAAATTACAGAAATCATACAGGAAGTCTTTCCGGTGTAGCCTCAGGAGGGATTGTGTTCTATTTCTCCACTGTTTCACCTTATCTTTCTCAGAGGAGCTGTTTTTCATGCAGAAGGGATTATGGGTGGCTTCACCCCATAAATTTAAAAAGCTTCTTAGGAAAAAGGGGATAGGGTGGAAAGTGCAAAGTGGCTGAGCCCTGTCTGAAAGCAGCAAGCCTAGCTGCCGTGGATGGTAGTCACCATGCCAGTAGGTTTACCGGAGTACAGCAAGCACACAGCCCTAGCTCTGTGCCTCACTGCTCACCGAAGGCACTCACCATAACCCACTAATGTAACTGCTGTCAGCTTCTTACTCTATTAATGCCTTGATTTCTGAAGAGTCTTGAGCTGTTTCATCCTACTAGAAGTAATCTAAACCCACTCTGCTGTATATACAGAAGTCTGGTTACTGTATTTCAAAACTGTCAGGTAAACAAAGAGTGAATGGAAATGTCTCTTCTGTGTAGCATTAGTCACAAGAGGATTAAAATTGTGGATGAAATATTTTTGTTTTTACAGTTGTGCTTAGGATCTCTAGTGATTTCCAAGGAAACTACAGTGTTGATGAATTATTAGTCTTCATAGATTATTGTTTCTGTCTTTTTTCACATACCCACGAGAGAGTTTGACTCAGCACTGCATATATTACCAATATGAATGTCTCCACTAGTGAAAAAAAAATTACTTAGATGATACAATTGTAAAATTAAGAACTACTTTTTAAAGCAATGTGTGTTTATTTTAGGAAGGAAGTATGAGTTTCCCAGGATCTACAGGGACAGAGGTGAGTTTATTTAAACCCCAGACAGAATATAGTAACTATTTAGTTAATAGTGGACAAAGCTTTGAAAATCCTTCTCTTTTGTTTTCTAGATTGTACAAGCAATCCAGAATCTAACTCGTCTCTTGTACAGCATACAGGTGACTACTCCACTGTTAACTTTGTAGAGTAATTAGTCTTGGTAATTTACTTCTTAAGGTTTGTTTTCATCTTGCACTATTTTTAGACATTATGTCAGTGGATACTTATCTCTACTGACTGTTGCACAAGCTGTCATATGATATATTTTTATTTTAAATCAGTGATGTGTTTCTTTTAAGAACTGAATAATGCTTGCTTGGAGATTACTTCCCTCCCAAAAAGGATGTATGTACAGTCAAAAGTCTAGGGAGGAAGTAAAATGATGGCTTGAGCTGAGCTGATGTCATTTCATGTACAGATTTCTGAAATTATAGTTCAAAATATTGAAAAAATGTAAGTATTTGGCTTAGAATATTCTCCTGGCAACTGCTAAACCACACCTCTGCCACTTAGGTGACCAGTCAACCCACTGAAGATATTTCAACCTCCGTTGATTATTGTGTGTATTCTCTAGGGCCTTAGTCTAAAGCTTTTGCCTCTTCCATGCCATGTTTGAACATTTTAACTTCTTTTCCCTCAGTTAGGTGCAATTTGAAGATTAATTTTGAAATGTTTCACTTAACTTCTAAACTTTCTTGACATTAGCATGCTTCTTAACAATTCTGGAAACCTTAGGCTTAGAAATTAAGTGGATTGAAGCAATGTAAAAGCAAAATAAAAGGCCTGTAAATCAGGTAAAATGTTGAAAAAATTAAAAACAAATAGCTTAATACCAGTGGCAGTAAAGTAAAGGGATCATGCTTTATTGTCCATACCATGAAAATTTCATAAGCTGGCAGTATAGGTGCAAAGAAACAAACAGAGCATACTGTCCTTGCCCTGATTACAAATCACTGGAATTGACCCAGTACTGGGGGAAGAGCCAAAAAAATGGGAAAAGCTAAAAGAGTCTTTAGCTTTATGAAATGTGCAGTTGGGGGTGGATGGCATGGAGTAATGGGGCTGATGGAATTCTCTGGGAATGTCTGCTCAAGTAGATTCCCATGTCAGTTCCTGAGGACAGGCAGTGCACTAAGTGCCTCAGTAGACCTAGGCCTTTCTTGCTTTTCTTTTGTATTTGAATCCCAGCAATTTATTTTGTGCTACTGGAGGATGTCACAATCTTTAATGCAAATAATGTCACAACATCCTTGTAAGGGATGCCCTGTAGTGTTCTTGGTTGTAAAAGAAGCTACTGAAACATCAAAACTGAAATAATGACTATATGGCAGATTTCAACTGGCACAGGTATCTTGGTCTTCTGCATGTAGAAGTAAGGTCCTGATGACCTGGCTGTGTTGGCAGGTGCCTGTAGGACTGATGTTAATAGGACTGAGCTGTGGCAGGTTAGCAAGGTGAGCCTTAGGTCCTGAATGAGATGCACTGGAAATCGTACATTTTTCTCTGTATAAGCCACATCTGTATTAGGAATACTTTGTCAAGTGCAGCGTTCCCTAGACCAGTGCTTTAATGCCCTCTTAAACCATGAAAGATTATTTTTCCTATGTGTCTTAACACCATCTGACAGAACAGAACCCCAGCTGTAACATAAACATTGTATATAGTAACACCAAGTGCAAACCATAAGCTTCATTAAAAGTGCTTGAAATGATTGAGTGCTTTTAGAAACATTTCTTGGTATAGGTGTGAACACGGAGTTCTCTGCTTGCACGAGGAGTAACCTCCCCAGAAGCATTAAGCACTGATATTAAGGGAGGTTGAAGCATTTTTATGTAATGCTAAAGTACAGAAACGGATGAATGTTAATATTTAAACATTTGTGTCTGATTTTGTTGTGGTGTCTAGGCAGCATTAACTATCCAGGACAGCCACAAAGAACTCCACAGGTTACTTCTGCAAGAGAATGAGAAGACAGGTCGGGGACATGGTTCCTGGCTCACCCTCCTCATGGAACAAGAGAAATACCGGAGCTCAGAAAAACAAAGGGAGGAGCTGGCGAACATAGACAAACTCAAGCAGCAGTTCCAGCAGGAGCAGCAGCGCTGGCTGCGTGAATGCGAGCAGCGGCAGCGGGAGCAGGAGGCGAGGGAGGGCTGGCTGGGGCAGCGGGAGCGGGCCTGCGGCTGCCAGGAAGAGCTGCTGGAGAGGAGCCGGCAGGGGCTGGCGCTGCAGTTACAGGAGTACCAGCAGAGCCTGGAGAGGCTGTGGGAGGGCCAGAAAATGGTGGAGAGAGAGAGAGACAATTTGAAAATGCAGAAGAGGCTCCTCTGGCGCTGGAAGCATGGTCGCCAAAGCAGCCTGCTGTCACCCTCAGGGAGCTACGAGGTACGTGTTTCCATGCCATCATGACATCCCAAGCTGCAGAGCCGTAGAGATGTTCCTCGATGAATGGACCACCATGCCAGGGTGTCTGCTGCTTGGTAATATCCAAGGGCTTTCTTTTAATGTTGGAACCCTGCAGGAGCCACACTTAGGCTGATGGGTATTACATTGAGGACATGGGAATTGGAAGTGTGAGAATTGTGTTTTATTCTGCTTTACTGCTGTGGTTGCCACCTTCTGGCAAGATACACTGTGCCTCTTGCTTCTTGTAGGAAAGCTAAATTGTAATGCTTGAGGCATGCGGTGCTGTTGTTCCTGGACAGCAGCACTGTCTCCAGCAAGGATTAGAGGCTCCTCCAGGAGTGGGCCTGGTTCCCATGATGTCCTATCAGGCCCTGCACTGTCCATCTTGCTTCTCTGAAACAAGCAGCCCCTGAAGGAATGAGGTTGGTGTGTGGCTCCAGCCTCAACAGTATAATTGCTTATACTGTTGGTCATTATTAGATGGTCATTATTAGGTGATGCTCTTTAAAGCAGCTCTGAGGCTGCTTAAGTGTTAGTACTGAAAATGGTTAAATTCTTCTTGAAGTTTAGGGTGCAGGAAAAGAGGCTGGCTCTGCACTCAGCTTTTGGGTGTTAACCTGCCAGGTGTGCCCTGGCCCCCCAGTCCCTCCACCAGTGGGCAAAGTCTTGGTTTCCATTGCTATTCTCTAAAGCACCTGTAAATCAAAACAAATCACCTGGATTCAAAGCCCACTGACCCAAACAGCTTTCTTCCCCTCAGGTTTTCATTTTCACAAGAAAAAATGTAGAGCCGTTCTTCAGGCCATCACCTCCCTAGCTTTTCAGCTGGCAGCTGACCCATAACAGGCAGTGACCATTCAGTGTCTAAGCCTGAGCCTGAATGAGGAGATGAAGGATTGGCCTCTGACCTCTTCCTTTTCATCCAGCTTTTGTGAGCATGGTGTGAACACAACTTATCCCTATATGCTTGCCCAGCCCAAACAATGAAGGCACTGTGTATTAGTATAGCTTGTGGTAAAGGTTTGACTTATTTGGCAATCCTTAAGAAGTGGATGATAAAACAAAAGCTGAACTTGCCCATCAGCTCTAATTAATGAGACTTTTGAAGTCTTCTGAGGAGAGGAAGTCGAAGGATGACAGCTGGATTCAGGGATGGCCAGGATGCCACAGAGGCAAAATAATGAAATCCTGAGTGTCAAATAGCCACAGCTTTTAAGTAATTCTTAACCTACTATTTCATGTGTAAGGTTATTTCACTTGTGTTTTTATTTCAAGTAAACTACGTGGCCTGAATGCACTCCAGTCCTTGGGCTTGTCTCTGTCCTGCATTTTCCAATGCCACATGCTGCAGCAGCAGCAGAGCCAGTACTGGGCATTTACCAGCCAGCCTTTCCTCCCAGACCATTAATTTTGCCATCACTCTGAGCCTAGCTAGTTTTGGATGGCCAGACATTGCAGCCACTTCCACTGCTACTCCTGCTGTTGGGGCGCTCAGCCTTGATAAACACCTGTGGGGTGTTGCAGGCTGCAGGAGATGCATTTTCGTCTCCCAGGAGCCATGTGCACTTGCTGAACACCATTTGCAGTCCCCAGCAGGGTGGTTGCAGTCCTGTTCTCTATGATTACACTGTGTGAAATGGTACCTTAGTGAGCCATGTAGCAAAATATTTACTCCCTAAAAGGAGGCAGCTAACCTTGGTACATCCCAGCTACTGGGTTTTTGTGATTTGCTATTTTGCAGTTATTACTGAGTCTTTCTATGTTTTGGGAGGAGCCAAGGCAAAATAT
The DNA here is from genome assembly GCF_013377495.2 of Cygnus atratus. Lineage (NCBI taxonomy): Eukaryota > Metazoa > Chordata > Aves > Anseriformes > Anatidae > Cygnus > Cygnus atratus. Next base: position 26,810,492 of record NC_066396.1, on the reverse strand, counting down.
ACTCAATTACTGATGTATATTCCTGAATGCATGGCCAATTTAACATTTTCTGATGTTAGCTTCTGGGAAACTAAGTGACTGTGTGGTATGAATCCTCATTCTGTCCAACATTTAACTTAAGGTACCCTGGTATAAGGGTTTTTCTGTGCTGGACGAAATTGAAAATGCTGTTTATTTTTTTTGTTTGTTTGTTTTTTTCCTTCTGCAGATAATGGGACATAATCAGTCGGACCGCTTACTTCGTGAAAATTCATTCTACTTAAATGAAGCTGTAGTATGTGTGTCTCTAAGCAGCCTCAACAGATCAGATTCTTCTCTTGTTTATGAAGATGGTGTATATGGGTTGAGCATCTCAAACTCTGATATAGCACAGACTGGTGAAAATCAGGTGGATCTCAGAATGGACACTTCTTGTCAGCCAGTGTTGACCAATGAACTGTGGAAATCCACTGGCCCTTACCAACAGATGCCTTTATCCTGCAAAAACAACAAGGATGCCTTTAATAATGGTAATTAGCACTTGATTTAGTTAACAAGTAGTATGGACAGTTTGTCACCTCTCAGGATGAATAGTCCTAGGGAGGAAAGCAACTTGGTAGTGGCAGAAGCAATCGATTTTGCTAAAACAGTTGCATGCCATTTTGTTGAGGGTAGATGAGAAATCAAGCAGAATAGAACACAAATACAGAAATCTTTTGCTAAAAAATATATCCTTGTCTGTGTCTGTATAGAGCTATTCAGTGTGTTGGTCTCTGCAAATCATTTCCCCATTTTTTTTGGCTTTTTTTTCAGGGGAACTGAAGTCAGTCTTACTGGTTTAGTAGCTGTTTTAGGACACAGCTGCACTACTAGATGATTTCTGGTTAGAACAGCTTTTGATTAACTATCTTAAAATGGTAATCTCTGGTCAAAGACCTTCCTTTTTCCTTCACTGGGAATGAACTGAGAATATCTTGTAAGGCTCATGGTAGTTTCAGAAAGAAAATTACATCACTTCTAAGGGATAATATAATCTTTATCAATAAGCAGCCATGTGATTTAAAAGTAACTTTTACTGCATTACCTTTCCTTATTTATGTGTTTTGTCAGAACTCCAAAAGACTGGTTGATTGCATGGTAGTTACTAACTGTGGCTACCAAAATGAGTGGAAAAACGGCACCTATCCAAGTGTTGCATTGCATTGAAAATTCCCTGAGCGACTTAAAACCATGCTAATGAGAAACTCTAAGCAATCTGTTTTTTGTTTCTCCTGTTGCACAGTGCTAGTTTTGATCTTTTGTGGTATCTTCATTCACTCGCTATGGTGAAAGTTGCAAAACAGCTTGTAAAAACACTGCATCTAGAAATCATAGGGGACAACGGTGTGCTTTTGGTGTAACAGATGAAATGACCTGTCACGGATTTCCTTGCACAGTCATGAGATCTAGGTGGCACATGGCAAGTCACCACTGCAGCAGCACACAAGCCCCCCTCTTTCTGCAGCTGGTAGTGCAAGATGTTTTCAGTTGCCACGCCTACTGCATGCAGCTCAGGTCACAGCAAGACCAGTGGGCAGCAGAACTAGGTAGGATCAGAAGGTTAAACCATATACAGGTACATTTTATTATTATTTTTTATTAATATTCTTAGGTCAAATCTCAAAGTTGTTCAAACTGAAAAGTCCTTGGTTAAGGAAGCTGTTACTTAGGACTCATTGTAATGTGTTAATCAGGCATCTGCTATACAGCCTTAGTATAACAACATTGTCCTAAGTACACAGATTGCTAAAAAAGCGTTTTATATTCAAAGCTATGGCTGACTATTCTCATCACCACAGTCAGCAAACCAAGCTGATTAGCAAAAGAGATTAATATTTCTAAAAATGCCTAAATAATTAGACTGGTGAAACTTGTTCTAGTTTGACTGAAGCTGTCATTTTAGTAATAGGTTAGCTAAGCTAGTGCAAATTTGTAAAAGGAACACATACGTGGGTTTAAACCTTTCAAAAGTGGATTAGCTTGCACTGGCAAATGTTCAGATGCAAGCTAACCAGGATACTCTAAATTAAGCCCACATGAGAGCATCTGGTTTAATTAAACTGGCTTGCACCAGTGTAATTGCACTGATTCTAAGATAAGCTGGTGGAGCTTCTTTGTGTAAAGATGCCCTTCACCTTCAATGGGCTGACAGTAGGCCAGCATAGTGTTCAGCTGCTGTCACAGCATCTCATGCAGACATCCTGATCTTGCTGTGGTAACAGGGCACCAGTACAGCCCCAGCAGCCTGGGGACCAGCAGTAGCTACAAAACCTGCCCAAAAGGGAGAGTAGCAGGTTAGCTGAAATCTCTCTGGTGAAGCCATGTCTGTAAAAACTGCAGCTAATGCCTTGATTAAGTCACAAAGCACTGTTGGCAAGGCAGTGCAGCAAACCCTTGTGGCATCCTGGTGGTGCAGGTGGTGTTGTGAAGCTCTTGGCATGCTGGTAGAACAGGCAGGGAGGGAGCCTCCCCCCAGAGGGATGTGCCATCACATTCCGTAGTCACATTTGTGACTTGGAGGGTGACAAGTATTTTATGCTCTGATCATGCAGTGCATGAGTTTGCATGATTCAGGCTTGCTTCTGTCATGCGTTAGGAGCCACCATACAGGGAGCAGGGAATGAGAAGAACGCTGAGCATCCCCCTGAAAGACAGATGGCATCCATAGCCCCAGCAAATGGCTCCCCGCATCGAAATTAAGTGAAGCACTCATTCATAAGCAATGGGAATCAAGTTAAATAGTATGAACATTTTATAACTAGAAAGCGGATTCCTTTGTGTTGTTTTTTGGCCATGCTTTTTCCCCAGAGAGTTTAGCAGTTTAAGAAGTGACTTGTGCCTCTTTTTCCTGATTCCTCTGCAAGATAAAGTCAGCTTTGACTGCTGTGAAAGAAAACCAGCAAGGATACTATGAAAGAAGGACTAGAAAGAATTTGAAAGTTAGCTGAAACTCTTCATATTTTTATACTGATGAAATGTCATGACATTTTTCTGTATTTTTCAACCAGCTATCTATATAAAGTCTCATAATCAACTTTCCAAAAGCAGTCCTAAATAGTAAGTTAAAAAAGAATTAAGAAAAAAAAAATACTGAGTATGCTTTACTGGGAGTAGCCATGTACCAGCTACATACATAGCCAGATCTTGTGTATAGTAAGTTTGTGTGCCCAGTACACAAAAGGAACTTGTTGGTTTTGATTAATTTTCATAGAATTATTAGGCATCCTGTAAGCAGTCTGGTCTGTCAAAAAAAAATAAATTATTTAATGAGAAATACCACCTGAACATGTTGTCAAGGAGTTAGTCATGCTGCATTATACTGTAAGTTAAATACTGTGCAGTTTAGCTTCATAAATATACCCAAATGGAAGTAGCTACATTCCTCCAGTGCATAATTTTCCATTCATATTTTCTAAGGTAAGACATATGTCTCTTCACATTGGTAACATCATGATTATATATCATTGTTTTAAGTGTATGGGAGGGAACTTTACTAAAGACCTTGGGGCAAGTTCCCACAAAGCTGAAACTGGCACGACTACACTCACTAAAAAAGAAAGGTGTGTCAGTCGACAGGAGGAAAATATGATTGAAAGAAAAATGTGTTAATGCGTTACACTAATGGTTATGAAATTATCTGCATGAAAGAAGACAAGTACTTTGGCTAATTAGGAATCAGGGGAAGTATAAGTTTTGTGTCAGACTAGAATGAGAATTGAATAAATTACATCTTACATTTAATTGACATGTCGGGTTGACTACCTGGAGCGATGCCTAAGGATCTACCTATGGATTCACCTCTTTGATTTCAGAAATCAATGCAATTTTAATTCTTTTAAGCTTTGAAGTGAACAACACTGCAGCACCTAGTACTGCCTTTTATTTTTTCACCTTTTATTTATTTATTTATTTATTTATTTATTATTCATAAGTTGTACCTACAAGAATAGAGTTGAAAAGTGAAAGGTCTGGAAAACCGCACTGAAACTTGATTATGGAAGTTTTTCCCCAAACATTTGCAGTGTTAACATGAAGGATCTTTATACATGGTATAGTGAAAAATGCAGTTTAAATCTTTATGGGGAACATAGAAAACGCTATGATCTCCATAAACAGCCAAATACAAAAACAGGGAGAAAAAAATAGGGCTCTATTTGAATAACACATTTTTAATTTTTGAGAGACGGTAATTTGTACATATATGCATATAAGCAAATTAGATAGTTTGATTTTGGCAAAACAATCCATTTACAGTGGTTTTCATCAAAGAAAGTGGTTTCTAGAGTTGTAAAATATTTAATTCACTATAGAAAAAGCAAAACCGCAAACCAATCACAGAAACAATGTTTAGTGTCCTGTAACTTCATTTGTTTTCTTTATCCTTCATAAGAAATTCCTTTCCTGTTCCTAAAGGCAGATTGTGCTAGAGGTGACTGCTCTGTTGGGCCTGTTCTTAAAACTGTGAATGAGATTAATTTGTTTTAGTTTCCCATTGATAATATCTGCTATGAGGTTTAGAATTACACATTGTTTTTTTGGCTACCTTAATATTGTTTATGGCCTAATGGCATTGTATAGAAGTATCTGCATATGTTTACATCAGGGAAGATGAGAATGGTGCTGCATGGGCCTGGCTCTTTGCTCATTGCATAAGACAAATCTGTTGATGTCAGTACATTTATACAATGTAAAACTGATGCAAATGTGATAAAAATCACATGAAATATGCTTTGTACTACAGTGCAAAAAGTCATCTGAAAACATACATGCTGTTTCCCTGTGGTTCCAAGTCAGCACAGGATTTTGGCAAGGGCTGGAGCTTGGTAACTCAGGGCAGATACCGCTGCCAGCACTAGGGGTGGTTAATGGGATATTCAGGACTTTGTTGAATAAGATGGCTTTCATCAGTGGGAACTTGTTAAATAATGACTAACTCTTACAAAAAAGGTCATCACAGTTCTGCATATGTGACCATTGTCAGTTAATTTCTTTAATGATATTGCTGTATGAGCTCCTTTTGAGTACATTTGCCCTGCTCATCCTCTGAACTGAACTGTAATTGTACCTTGCACAGTACACATTTTACTGGTCCACAGTTTAAACATCATCCTTTGTAGCCAACAGCAAACCAGTCCCGTATCACCTGCAGAATGGTACGGAAGGATGCTTTTCTGCCTATTTTGAGTTTTATTTTTCTGTTGTGTTTCACAACATTTCTAACAGTGACTTTTTTTAATTGTTTGCTTTGCATGGAATGTGAATTCTTTCCATTCTTTTACTTGAGAAGTGGAAAGGATTGAAATCTCTTAAAAGCAGAGGATACCTTGATTATGGAGCTCCAGGATTGTCAGGGAGCCTCCTGTGCAGATGTGATATGTTGAGCTACTTTAAATTTGCTGTCTCTTTTGATTGAGTAGATGTCAAACTAGGAACATCTATTTAATTCTAAATTTATTAGTGCCCTTTGTGCTTATTCCTTCTGCTCTTAACATGGGTGGCTGCATAGGTAAGCAGACAGCCCGTTCAGTGCCCATCATAAGTTGTTATGAGAATAAATTGAAACGGGAAGATATAAGAATATGTAACTGAATATCAGCACCCATAGCTCCTGGGTTCAAAATTACATCGATTTAATAGAACAATTTGCTGTAACTGATAGCAGCAATTTTGTCTCCTCTTCATATCACAGAACACTGAGTTTTGTGCTCTGCCATAAGACATCAGTGTCTGTGGGATACTTAGTGGAAGTGAATCACAGGGGAAGTATTTTTTCCTCTTGGGAATAACACTGCCATTTGTTTAAAGCAGATGGCAAAAGGGATTAAATCACATGGCAGTGTGATACCAAAGCAAAAAATACGTCGTTATATGTCATCCGCAATTAGTATATTTCAAGTAACACTTGCTTTTCAGCTCTGCAACATTAGGGTTTTGTTCTTCTGTTACTAATTTTCTCTTCTCAAAATACTTCTTATTTCTGAATGTAACCACAGTAGATGCAGTGGTATTGCATAACCTTTTAATTAAGGCAGTTAATGATGTACTGTTTTTTTTTTTTTGTACACTAATGTAAGTACAGAATTTCCTGTGCAATACCTGTCTGATTTTATTCTTTCTAATATCTTCCCACTGAGAGCTCATTCATTAGGAGGGAAGTTTAAAATATTGCCATGTCTTCAAAGTGATGAATGGAATGTAAAGATTGTCCATCCCCTCTTTGGGGTACTGCTGGAATTGGTGTAAATGTGTACATCGCACTGAGAGGTGCCTTGCCTGCAGACTTCATAAGCAACAGAATGATGGCCAAATCTTCCTCAGCTTGCTTGTATTTATGATTCCAGCAATTTCAGTGCAGTGTTTTTTGAATTCAGTGGAATTACTGGCTTTAGTGAGTTCAGAATTGTGTGGACCATCATCTTTTATATGCAGATTTATTCTTTACTTAAGCAAGGTTGTTTCAATGGATCTGGGTTACAGAGAACTGTAGGGGGGAGAGAAGCAAGTTTTGAAGCTGAAGACACAGGGAGTCATTTCCCAAAGGACTGCTCCTTCTGGTTTCTGGTCAGGCAGCTCCAGCTCAGGGTTGTGCAGAGCTGTGACTTCAGCTGTAAGTCCAAAGGGAAAGAGGTGATCTCTGAGGAGAAGCAGGCACAAAACAATTGTTACTTGTTTGATGTCAGGAAGAATCCTTGGGAGGTCCATGTTTTCCGTAGGTAATGTGAGCTGTGGGTGGAGACCTGGTTGGGTGCCCTGCATTAGTACATTAAAAATGTTTTTTATATGGTTTATTACTGCAGTTACAACCTGAAATAGATTAACAAGTATGAATAAATAATCCATCGTAGTGGCTGGGAGAAGCTGTTTATGGATGATCAAATTTTGCAAGATACCAAGTATGCAAACACACCCAAGAAAATCATGTAGCTGAATCACCAAGTGTATCTGTCTGGCTTATTTTGAAAAGGACAATCTCATTTTAATTATTTAGTATAATACTTTACATATTCCAGGAAATGGCCTGTAGCATGTTGTGTAAAAGTAATGAAGTCTCAGTAATATGAAACCACCTTAGCAGCATCTGCTGTTAAATATTTATTGAGAAACTGGGGAAGATTGTCTGTCTGTCTGTCTTTTATTGGACACTAATTATAAGAGCATCCAGTTGCCTTCCACATAAATTATATTGGCACTAGCCAAATTGCTAGGGGAGATTTCATGGAGTATCTTGTTCTGCCTCCCCAGATGCTACAGAAAATTTTCCAATAGGTGTAAATTTTTGGTGGGGCAGTAGAAAGGAGGAGCCTTGGTGCTGGAATGGAAGTTTTTTCTTTTAGTTTAATCAAATGAGAAGATCTCCAGTGGTAACCTGCTGAGATTCCTTGAGTATCCTCTTGAAGTGTTCTTTAGAGCTGGAACATAAATGCCACAAAAATCAATGTGATTTGGATATATTTGCTTAGGGTCTACCATACAAAAAAATCAAAGAAACCCATGCACTTTGAAAAGTCATTGAATATATTCTGTGTTAAAAGAATACACGACAGACAAGGCATCTTGTAGATTTGGCAAGGATGAAAAGCAATTTTTTTTTTTTTAATTGAGAATGGCAGGATAGTTGTTGCTGACAGCAATAACTGCAGAGAAGATATCTCCTGTGCAAAGAAACTTGCCATTATAACACAGCAGAGGGATGGATTGGAAGGGGGAGAAGGTCCTGAGAAAGGCTTCTGCATTAAAGATGGGCAGTTTTAACCTGCCTCCCAAAATGAATGGAAGAAGGTATTTTAAAATACAGCATCACTTTTTCCTGCTGTGGGGAAACGGCCTGGTCTCTGTAGCAGTGGGATGGGACCAGGGCAGAGCTGAAGCATGAAGTGAGTGGATGGGAACGCATTGAAGGGAGCTAGACTAAAGCAGATCTGGGTCTACCGAAGTGGTTCTGTGGGACTAGAGATGAGGAAAACCTGTGGCAAAGGCAAAGTGGAAGGAGGTGGTAATGAATTCAGGCTTATAAGGCCAGAGTTGCCCATAGCAGTAAGTGGGAGCAGAAAAAAGAAAAGTGGACCCAAGTACTTTCAGTTTATTTGAGAAAAGCACTTGGCTGAAGGGATGAAGGCACGTGGTTTTTTGATAATTGTGCTTTTTTTTTTTTTTTTCTGGCTTTGATGTATGGTCTTCCCTATAGCTTATATGCCAACTGTTTTCACAGCAGTTAGATGTCCACAGAGTGGTTAGCAAACAATTAAAAAGGGCAACTATTTCAAAATATTTGATCACACCCTGAAACTTTCTGTGCTTACAAAGCAAAACTTGTGGAATATTTAGCTGTTCAGTTCTTGCTGTTTTTTAATTGACTACAAGAAATAAACGTCACAGTCTACACTTCCTAACAACCAGATTTAAAACAGATAAAAGTGGTTGACTCAATCTGTAGTCAAAAATTAGTGAATATTTCCCTGTCTTTTGAGTTCAGTGGAGAGCAATTACCTCTGTGACCATCAGATAAGAGTTTTTTTTCAGATACTTACTCATAGCAATGCCCATATTTTTTCCTGTATTAATCAATAAAGAGGAGCTTCTATTAAATGTTAAAATTACCATGCAATTGATTTGAAACAGGTGCTTTGCCTTATTTTTGCTTATGCAGCAACCTCCATATATTGGCTTAGTATTCTTGTACTACTTACTCGGTTTTGATCCTGTCAGTTTTTAAGAGTGAAAAATGATGGAGCTGGTCTGTTGTTGGGAAACCGCTCTATAAAGCCAAGGTGCTTAGGAGGTGGCTTGAGAATGTTTTATAAATGACATGCCCCTTCATTTGTGCCCTCCTGTTTCTTCAGGAAAATATTTACTAAGTTCCAGATCTTACTCCTATGCTGTTGCACCTGAAAGACTGGCCAAAAGCTGGGGACAAATCTGATTGTTTTCCAGGGACTTTGATTTAATGTTTATTTCAAAGCAAACTTGTAGTTTAAAACAAAACAAAACACAACACCATAAAATACGAAGTGAGGTTAATCAACACAGTAATGCCTACCTGTGGTAACAGACAGCTCTAGAGAATAGTTTTGATGTGTAAATGTCCCATTTTGTTTCAAAGGGAGTAATTTTGTGCCAGAGACGCTGTTTTTTTCAAGGTTAATGCTGTTTCTTTGGGAGGGAAGGAAAGCAAGCTTCATGACAATGTTTTATTCTTGGGGTGCCAAAGTGGGGAAGCTGGCAAGGAAGGCATGGGGTTCTGCTTACCAGCAGCAGAGAGGTGAACTGGTTCATCAGCTGTTAAATCTCTGGGAATTGAACTTTCCATTTCTCCAGCAAGCAGTCAGGCTGGACCTTTCACCACTGGCTGCAGTTTGTTGTAGCTTCAGTCTGCTGGTCGGGTGTCTTCTGCAGATCATGGGATGGGGGGAAATTGCTGCAGCTTGCCTTGGATACTTGCATTAGGCTCCTAAAGGAGGAGGCTCCTAAAGGAGGAGGCTCCAGGTTTTTACCTGTTGCTGCTCGCTTTTATGATCAGTTGGGTGGATGGCTCTGCCTCTGGAGAGGTGCTGAGGGCCACGTGGAGTGGTGGCTCTGCAAAGGCAGCTGGTACTGTTCTTTGTGATCGTCTGCAGGAAGGGTGTTCTTGGGGTTTTACGGTTATTTTCTCTTGATCATTTGAGTGCAGCTGTGTTTAATGAGCTGGAAAAGAAGTAGGTCAATAAAACATGTGTTCATTGTTAGCAGAATACCTGTTGGACCATGTGTATGTCTGTAATTGACCATCTAAAGCTTCAAAGCTTAGCACAAAGAAAGCTTAATAGGGAATTCATACCTAAATAAATTAATATTAAGCAGAAGCAGAGAGCTGGCAGGCAGCATGCCCTGCAAAGGTGAGACTGTGGGTATTTAAAACACAGACAAGTTATGATTTCAAGTCAGACCTATTTTTAAGTCCCTCATTGATATACATTAAAAAACAGCATGCCAAAAATAGTTCAGAAGCTGTGTGCTTTAAAGCTAACACAAATGATACTGTAGCCATGTAAGTAGGTTAAAATTATAAAGTATTTTGACCTAGGCTTGGGCATGCTGTGAATTTGTTGTTAGAGAGGTATCACTGACAGTGTCTGAGCTTGAGATGTTTTTTCAATTTTTTCTTTGATATCACCCATGTTAGAAATAGTGTTTGCTGAGCTTTAATAAAAGAAGAGGGCTGCATCATCATATGACTTCAAAATCTGATAAGACAGGTATCAAATAACTGAGTTGGAACCATTATGAAGCTTTATGAAAAAGCATTTTCAGTGGAATAATGTGGATTTCTTCCTGGCCAACAGTTTGGTCCAAATTGTCTAGACCAAACTGCTCTGAAGAATTATGAGGCAAACCCAAAAAAGTGACTCACATTGTTTTGTCGAACCCAAGAGCTAAACAAAGAGCAGAAAGATGTAGAATAAAGACATTTTGAGCAATTTTACCATGATCAAAAATCCAAAGAACAGACATGAAGAAGGGGGGTATGTGTCAGACCATCATCATAGGCTTTAGATTCTTTCTGTTCTGTGTCTTCTAACAATAACAACAACAAAAAAAGTCACCAAAATCTTATGAGTTTAATTAACCTAGGATCTGTTATGACCTAATTGATCACCTGCTTTTTGTGAAATGACCTCTTATTCGTGAAAGTACTTATTTGCCTGAGAAATGCAGCTGCCTCTTTCCTCTGGTTGGGCTGGTTACAAGTAAATAGCAGCATTAACATTCTCAGATTGCATTCCTGTCTTAGTGAGTTGAGGCTCCACTTTCCATGGTTAGGCTTCAAGGTCAAAATGTTTTCCCAGCATTTTGCTGAGACCCGGTGTCCTGGTTATTCCCTCCATGGGCAAAGGGCTGTGCTGCCCCAGCACATCTGATGTTGCCACATGTTGTTCACTTCCTCCTACCAACTAGCGGGCTCACAAACAACCGAACTCCCAAAAATGGGAGATCCATCGCAAGTCTATCAATGCAATATCCATCACAATAGTCTCTATCAACTAAAAACGCAATCAAAACTGATCACAGTGCCTTTTGCCGGGAGGAAAGGGAACAAGACTGAGATGCCCAGAGCTCCCTGGAAGATCAGCTCTTGCAAAAGAATCTGCACGAAATCACTGGGAACATCCTTAGAGACAAACAGCTGCCCTAGGATTGCTGGTGGGGGGTTAGGCTGCCATTTGCTATTGAATTGTGATGGCAGTTGAGAGCCTGTCTCCCTTGGATTCCTTAGAATATCCCAGACCTGGTAGACTTAGCACTGTTTTTTAGGTGTCTGCCCATGCTTTGCGTTATGCATGAGTGCCGGCTGGGGGATTAAATACAGCAACTCTGCCATTTCATATAGCTCTGGCCTGAAGTTGATGTGTCAACTGTCAGTCCAGATGAACTTGGTATAAAAACTCGTACCAGTTGTTAGAAATAAATGGTCAAACCAAACACTAATTCTATCTACACCCCACCCCCTCGGGAAATAATGGCTTTAAGAATCTTGCTGGAAGTGGAGTAAATCTCTCTTTCTGTACAAAGATGGCCAACATGTGACACAGATCTCTGAAAGTCACAGCGAAGTCATTGAGTGTGTATGTGCTGTTCATGTAGCCCATGTAATGTTTCCTCTTTCCTCTTTTTCTTTTTTCATTCTTTTCCCTTGTTTTTTTTTTTCATTTTTTTCACCCTTTTCTCTTTCTCTTTTTTCTTTTTCTTTCTTTCTCTCTTTCTTTCTTTCTTTCTTTCTTTCTTTCTTTCTTTCTTTCTTTTTCTTCCCTCCTTCCCTCCTTCCCTCCTTCCTTCTTTTTCCCTTTTTTCCCTTTTTTCCCTTTTTTCCCTTTTTTCCCTTTTTTCCCTTTTTTCCCTTTTTTCCCTTTTTTCCCTTTTTTCCCTTTTTTCCCTTTTTTTCCTTTTTTTCCTTTTTTTCCTTTTTTTCCTTTTTTTCCTTTTTTTCCTTTTTTTCCTTTCTTTCCTTTCTTTCCTTTCTTTCCTTTCTTTCCTTTCTTTCCTTTTATACTTTTTTTTTGCTCTTTTTTTTTTTTTTGAAAAGGCCCCAGCCTGGCCTGACCTTAGATATGACCCAGCTTTGGGCAGGAGGTTGAACCAGAGACCTTTTCAGATCCTTTCCAACTTAAATTATCCTACGATAAAATTGGGATCAGAGCTGGAGGAGAAAGGGCTATTAGAAACATAGACACTTGAGAGGGTTTTGTTGTCTGGAGCATTTCCTAACGCCTGGTTAAACGCCAAGCGATCTTCCCATTCTTTCTGTAACCATCACTGTGGGCACTTTAGGGTTACCTGCAGAGGTCTTATTCTCCGGGAAAAGAGAGGTGAAGGAGAAAATCTGTGGCATTTATTTGATGTGGAAATGATTACACCCTATGACAACAGTCAGAAGGTGAGAATCAGTGTGACTAATGAGTTGTTTACTTGGCTTTTGTACCACCACCAGCCCCCAGCCCAGGATAACGGGCTATGTTTGTTTTGGCATGTATTGATCTCAGATTTTGCAAATTCCTTTACTTTGTCTTTCACCTTCTGAGTGGTTTATTCTATGCCACTAATCCTGTCTCTTGGTGTTACAGGAAGGGTAGGATAAGGTAGGTAGGATGCGTAATGCCACTTTTTTCATTTCCCATACAAGATTAGCATGCTTTTAGGCAGGAACCGTTGGTTCTCTGAATTTGGGACCAGACCCCGGGGGTAGAACTGAGGTCCTCCTAGAAAATCCCATGTAAGCTGGTCACACAGGTTCCAAGCGTACAGTATGGCTCTTATTGATATATTTAGGTTGCCTAGAAATGTATTTTGGGGGCTTAAAATGTTTGTCTACATTTGCCTGATACCTAGCCTCATTGCACTGTATCTATGCTCATGGAAAACAAGGAGTGGTGGGATTCATTTTTAACATTTGGTTTGGCAGTATGGAATGTTCATGAGGCAATTTGTAATTTCTTCCAGAATCCTGCTGAAACAGCCTCCAACTACTTTTGAGAAAATTGGGGGTGAGAGGAAGCAGGGAATATGTTTTTTTTTTTTTTTTAATTATTATTATTATTTAAATAAAATTACCTTGACTGAGGGGAAAAAAAAAAAAGAGAAAAAGCTGGATGTAAGTGATGGTTATTGTTGAAGTGCTACTACCGATCATTTAATACCTAGCCTCTAGCTTCACTGAAGCACATCCTGCTTTGCTGGGGAGTTTGGCCAGCCCTAGAGTGAATGAGCAGATTTTTCTGGTGTTTGTTTTTGCCTGGCCGGGCAGGAGGGGTGCAGGCAGCATCGCTTTTGGTGATGTGGTCTGGTGGGAACACTGTTGAGCCGAGCACAGCCAGCCCTAGCATCACCCCCACGGCAGCGTGGAAGAAAGGAGCAAATAAATGCTAAACGTAAGAAAGGGAAGACTGCAAAGCTCATTTTGTGTCTAATGTTGGCAGGGGAATTAAGATCGTGATGGAGGAGGCTCTTAAAAAGGCAGATGGTCTTTATTGACCTAGCTTTAAATCCTTTCCGAGCCCTGACTGTCTGTCACAGCGCTGCAGAGAGGAGCTTGGGACTGGAGCTGGTGCAATGTTCATGGGTGAGCCGGTGCTGCCTCTGCCAGCCTGGCTGCCTGCCCAGTGCTGGAGAGTTTCTGGGCAGCCCCTTTCCAGCAGCAGCTCCCTTTGCCTGCTGTCCTCTGCCTTGCTCTTCGCATGGACTCTGAGGACAAATGGCTTGTTTTCATGATTTTTTTTTTAATTTTTATTTTTTTGGGCGTCCTTAGTCCTTGAGACTCTTCGTTAGCCAGCAGGTGGTGCTTTCAAGCCTGGTTCTTCCTTCTTTTGGAGGAGCATTTTTAAAGAGCTGTCTGCCTGGGGCCAAGGGCAGCTCATCTGCCCCATGCTGCTGGGGAGCTACGGGAGCCTTTTTGGATGCTGTCGCTGCTCTGCATGACAAGAGCCTATGCTGGCTGGCACCTGGGTCACCCTACAGCAGGTCCCCTTTCCCTTTCCCCTTTTCCTCCTTCTGAGGCTTATTACTGACTCCAGCCGCTCTTCCCACCTGTCCCTGAGCAGCTGGTCCCCTGGCATGTTGCTCTGCCTCCTGCGAGGCTGGCTGGTCTCCATTCGGGCAGCCTCCAGCAGGGCACCTGGCAGGCTGGGGACCTCAGCCCAGGGACACACTGCTTTTTGAGAGCCTGTGCTGTGTGCCACACAAAACACAGCCCCTTCCCTCATCTGCTGGGTTGAGCAGGTCCTTCCTACTCTGTGAAACTGCTGTCACCCCCAGTGGTGGCAGGGCTGGTGCCTCCTGGATGGTGTCCTGCTGCTCAGGTTCTCAGGGTGCAGAGGACTAAAGAATAAATAAAGAGAATAGAAAAAAAAACAGCTAAACTAGCAGTAAATCACTTATTTCAACAGTGACAGCATTTGATTTGTTTTTCCAGAATGCTGTCAGTTTTCACTGCATAGCTCTGTTGCTTAGTGTTGTACCAGTTAATGAGAAATGGTTTGGAAACCGCTACTATTTTAATTGGTGAAGCAATTACTGTTTAGTTTTGATGGTAGAAAATAACTGTGTAAGGTGTTTCTCTTTCTTTTCTAGGTTTCTTCAAATTTGTAATTAGGCTTCTCCAATTATGTACTTCATAAACTTTGGAAACAGATCTTTCAAATAAGTGCTTACTGCATGATATTCTTATGCACATAACTTTGTCAAGATGAATGGACTTGCAGGACTTAAAAGGAATATTAATGTGGGCAAAATTACCCAGAAATATAAGTGTTCAGAGGCTGAGGACACTTTTTACTGAATAAATAGAAGCAAACTATCCAGCTTGCGTAAAGACAAGCAGATGTAGGATATTTCTGGTTTCTTGAATCTGAGCCTGCAAATCATAATCTTTTTCTAATATGGCTATTACAAAGAAATAAATGCAAATGTCAACTAACAGAACAGGACTGTTCAAGTAAGGGAGTCCAATCCTTCTGTGTTAGGATATTGCAAATCCAGAGTCAAGACTTATTCTGGATTTTCATTGAGGCCAAAACTTGATCCTTTAAATCCAGTGTAAAAGAGTAAAAGAAAGGGAATTTGGACTTCATTTTACTACAACCCTAGTATGACCAAGCACTGCTTGTACATAAATACCTTGCCCCGGCACCCACCCTGAAATCTCAGCAGATGATACGGTGTGCCTGCAGCTTACACCAGGCATGAAGCACCAAAGCCTGTTTGCTCCCCTTAGCTGGGTAAATATCAAAGCAGAGAACATGCTGAAGGCAGGCTGTGATATGACATGTTCCCACATGTCTGTCCTGTAATCTTCTCCCACCACTCTAAACGCTGGAGAGCCTGGGCTTTGCAGGGTGCCAGGAAACTTGTTTTTCTGTAAACTCAGTGAACAAGACTGGTGAGAGCTGTGTGCATCACAGGAGTGCCAGTTGTGGGCAGGTGACATTGTAAATTGCCACCATTTAGAGTGACACAGTGTGTAAAAAAAAAACAACAAGTATCTCCTTTATAATTGATCTTTATTGCACACATGTGAGAAGGGGTAGAGACAGCGGCAGGCACAAAATGGCGTGAATGAATGACAGAAAGCCCAAAGGCCCCCAGAGCTGGGTTTGCTTGCTTCTGGTGTTAACCATGGTGACTGTGGCAGGGGTCCCAAGCTCTGCTGCTTCTTGTGGAGTTGTTTTCCCAGAGGTAAGAAAGAGGTGTTAACCCTGTTTTAGTAGTAGGGGCAGGTTGGGCTGAGATTGCAGTAAAAAGAATGGACCAAATATTGCAGCATGGCCATTGCAGACTTTTCTCATACGTAAGTATGATGATACATGCTCCCTTCTCATGCATCTTGTTTCTATGGCAACTGCTGATTTGTAGGAATGAAGATGTAGAAGAGCCAACTACAACGGTGTAGTTCCTTATGTCCTGAAATGGTACAGACATCTGACTGGGAAAGAAAATCCAACCTTTTTAAAAATTTATTTATTTATTGGAATAACCCATAAATCATTGCAACAGCCTTCAAAGCTCTGCATGGGGAAAAAAAAAAAACAAAAAATAAAAGTACCTGGTTCACTGCATTTGCAGGAGAAAATTGGGAAGATAACAAATGAAAAGTCTTTGTGAAGTAATTTTGTAGCATTTGGTTACAAGTACTATCTCCACAGCTAAAAGACTGATACAAGAATAGAGTAGGTGTTTTGCCCAAAGAAGCACAGATAAAACTGGCAGAAAAAGCTGACTGGTTATAAAGCTATTACATACTGCAAGTGCAAGTCCAGTAGACTTTTACCTGGGCTTTGCTCACTTGATTCTTTTGCATACATGAAAATAAGAATTGCAAATAGAATTCTGTGTAATGATGGAAACTGTATTAATTTTACAATTGGATTATCTTGCTAATAAAGGTACCAATTATGTACTGTACATTTCCCTCCAGCACAACTCTGACAGCATTTATGCCTGTCCATTAGTGTGTGTCTGGTTGGCAAGGTAAGGGTAAAAATCTATTTTATTGTAAAATAGTGACACTGATCAAGATCCTCGGATGACAACGAAAAGACTTTAACAGATTTCTGTAAATTTTGGCAACCTACCTCTCACCAGGCTTTTGTATAGTTCAATAGTACAGAAATGTTTTATTTTCTAGACAGACACAAGATAGGAGATGGTACTTCAGCACGCTGCTAATTAAAAGTCAAAATTTGTTCTTAATGATCGCACGGGCATGGAATAAGATGCATTGTCACGTGTCCTTTTGTGTGTTACAGATCTAAATGCCTCACAAACCCAGGGTCCCCAAACAAGCGGTCCAAGCCATGGATCCATCCAGACACCACGGGTTGAAGCACTGCTACTGAACCACCAGCCTGAGAGTGTGCAGGACATGAAGAGTGGAGACAGAGGAGAAGAGAATATTGTTTACCTCTGACGGCTCATTTTCTAATCTCCATAGCACTTTAGAAATATAATTGTGTTTGCTTTTCTAAATGTCTGTAGTTGCTCTCTGTATGACCAAGTAGCTTTAAGGATAGTATTTAATACTCAATGCAAGATTTTCCCAATGATACATACAACAATTAAGTTATTTTGAAGCCTTTAAAAAAATTAATTTATGATTCTATTTCAAGTGTTTTGCAAGAAGTGGGTAGCAGGGGAGACGTAACATTTTGGAATTGCAAAGACACCATCAAGAGCTGTGAATGCAACTGTTGCTTTTCTCATGAGTCCTCTTTTTAAAAGAGCAAACTAAGAGAGATGGGCCTGCTATTTGTGATTTCAGGGTATGAATCAGCAACCCTCTAACAATTGTGATATTACATGAGAAGAGAGCAGTGTAATAATAATAGCTATAATCTTTCCTGAAATGTGCTATGTACATTAACTATTGGGTCATTTTCCTTATCCCTTGGCTCAGAAGCTGCTCAGAGGAGGGTGATTTTTGTGGTCTCAATGTAATTGCTAGTAAGTGTTTGTTCACGTCCAAGACCTTATCAGCATTTTGGTACTGTTGCCAGGTTCTGTGTAGAGATGCTGTAAGTCAATTTGCTATTGTATTGGAACTGTACCTCATGTCAGTAAGTGCCCTTATACATTAAAATTTACCAGATGAAGTCTCATTGGACAAAGGAAAAGAGAGGGGAAAAACAGTAGGTTTTTAGTTTAACCAGTCCCTTTGGAAACTTTGCTGCTTTTCTACATGGAGCCAACTAGCTTCCTGCTTTCAGGTTCACAGGATCATCAGGCTGTTAGGCAGTAAGAAACTGGGACCTGTTTTGTGCCTTTTTGTCTTTCAGTAATCTTTGTACACTTTAATTGAATCAATTAAATGCTCTATGTCTTTCTGCAAAACTGTTGTGTTGATGTATTGCTGGGTCCTCCAAAGAAGTTTGAAAACAGAAGGAAAAAATTAACATAAAAACTCCTTGCGCAACAACTGCGTTGGTGCAGCGCAACCAAAGTCGCACTGCAGGCACCTCAGTTGGCAAAACCAAGGATGTGCCTATTTGAGTAGGTGTATCCTGCAGTGGTGCAGCAGGAGCACTCTGGATGTGCCCCAAGCATCGCAGGGTTTCCATTTTACCCTAAACTTTGCGTTGTGCAAAATCTCTTGCAAGGAGCAGAGGTTTGGATGGTGGAGGTTGTGGAGCCTTCTCATCCAGGGTTGGCAGGCTATTGGGAATATTAAAAAAAAAAAAAAAAAAAGCAGTGCTTTATGAGTTGCTTCTCACTGGATTACCAGGCTGTCTGTTTGGCTGGTGTCTTGGGCTAACAACTGAGTGACTGATGTTCTTGATAAGTAGGTGCTGATTGCCTGCCGGTATTAATTGGTTTCCCATGTCATTGTGGAAAGATTGGGCCTGCAGAGGTATTTTCCAGTTTCTGTTTCCAGCCTTCAAGACTCCTGCTCACCTGACAGCACTTCTTTGCCGTCTTCATATAAGAGGAAAAAAAAAAAAATTTCTAGAATTTTAGAGTGTTCAATGTGCTTTACATTTCACAATTAGACTAAAATTAAAATGAGAGTACAGCCTCTTGATAGGGGTCCTACAGACCAAACCTTCACTGTTTTACTGGTCAGCAGTGAACCTGGATTGCCATCTGGACAGCTTTTTGGTAAATTTCTGAATAACCACCCAAGTTCCTAGAGTGTATTATGTCTCAGCATATGCACATTGCCCAGCAACTGGTGGAAAACTGGGAAAAACTAAGAAGTTTACTCCACAGTTCCTCACTCTGCTTTTTATTATGCCTTTGCCGCAACATCTGGTACTGGTTACAGTCAAATTCAGGCTGCTGGATGGATAGCTGCTGTCCCAACCTGGTGTGGGAATTCCCACCTAAATTTCTTGCAAATGGGAGAGAAAGACATGATTCTGCTTCTCTCATCAGTTTTAATTGAGGGGTTCGGAGTCAGAAAGTGGCTAGCCAAGACTTCAACTGTTGGGCAAATTCCTCAAGTCCCCTAATATCAGGCAGCATCTTATTTTGCTCACCTGTGTTTACAGTAAAACTTAAGGCACTTGGGGAAGACAAAGACAGGAAACAGGTGGCCTCTAGATTTAGGTATTTTAATTGTAGAACATGTTTAAACTATAGGCCAGTATGGTCTCGGCAGGTGCTCTTTGTAATAAGATGTATTATGCACCCCTGAACTCTGTCCATTATTCAGGCATTTGTTGATACTCAGAATTTAAATGCAGCCCCTTTAAGACAGCTATTTTAGCAGGTTGTGTTTTTGTCTTTATCAGGCGTGTATTAATGATTCCTCCTCTTTTTTTTTTTTTTTTTTAATTAGAAAAATGTATTTAGAAGTACTTCTCTCCCTCACCTTCATTATATTATTTTGAAGTGGGTATATTTGCATGGCCTGTTATATTTATTTTTAACTCATCCTGCGTGTTTTCTTTTTAGCTATGCTTGTCAAGAAGTCTTGACTCTGAAAGCTCAAAATTGAATTTAGTCATTCACTTCAGTGTTGACATGAAAAGAAGCAGTTGCTGCACTGTAAATCTCCACTGCACTGGGTGTTTCTCTTTGTTCCTTTTGTTTTTATTAGAATTCTTTCATCATTTAACAAAGTAGGGTTTCTTCACTGCTATACTTAGACTTTGTACAGCACTTTCTCCTTAATGTCATTGCATGCTAGTAGAGCTGCCGTATCTAACAGCTTTGAAAGATTTTTAATGGAAAGTCTCAACTAAACTTTGTTCAGCAAACCTATGAAGATGATTAAGAAAAAAAAAATAATGAAGGGCTCAAGCTTATGGTCCCTTAGACTTATGCATTCCATCATCTACAAGATGAGGCCAGAATAGAGTGAGCACTTCACCTGGCTGTTGTTAAGAGTGTTAAGGTAAACAGCACACTCAGCTGCATTTTCCAGAGACTTTTTGCAAAGCTTGTCTGTGCACAGCTGTAATTTCAAATGACTAAATTAAATACAGATTAGGCTATCAGCAAAACTCTACAAAGTTTATTTACAAAGGTGATTTTAAAAAAAAAATAATCAGTTAATGTTTACCACATAAGGAACATGAATCATTTTACTTTCTGTGCCCTGTGGGCTGCATTAATTTATATGCCATCCATTTAGATTAAAAATAACAACAACAACAAAACTAGTAAAACTTTTCTTTGCATCTCAATTAAGTCAGTGTAGATTCTTCAGTAAAGTGCTGTAACACTGTTGAAATAGTGTTCACAGAGTTGTTCATTCAGTAAAAATAAATGAGGCTGTGCTATGACTGGTAACATTCTTAGAAATGTCACTGATTGGATTCTGAATGCAAAAGAAAGTTGCAGATGAGGCAGTTCTCCATATGTATTTGAAGACAAATGGGAAAACAACATGACTTCTCAGATACCTTTTAATGAATATCTTGTTTGAAAAGAATTCCAGCCCCAAATCCTTCCAGAGCAAAGCCTTTACTGTGCCCAGTTTGTATCTGAGGTAGAAACAGCACAGGTTATGGGGCATCAGCATACTCTAAGATGTTGGATGTCTGCTCTTTCTGTTACTGAATAGCAGTCACTTTGTGACTCTTTTACCAAGGTACATGGTTGTGTTTGTTGTTTTCTTACCCCTGGCAAATGATCTGTATTTAGAAGCACCACAGAAGAAGCAGTGAATATTCTCAGTAATCTTAGTCATGACAACTACAAGTCAACCCCCATAAAGGTTTTCATGTCTCACTTGGTGCCCAGTTCTGAGATGTGACCGTAAGGATGGCTTAAATTCAATGGCTTGAATTTTTGCATAAAGGATTCATTTAACAGGCTGATGTGAATCTACACTGTTTCATTTCTTCAATTTAAAGGAGAAATCTCAAAGGATAAACTTACCGGTAGTTGCCTGCCAGTTTTCTCATTAATACAGCCCTTTGCTCTGCAAAAATGCATCATAAAATAGACAGATAGGCTTTGTTGTGTCAGGTGATCACCAAAGACTCAGAGGATGATGGAGGAACTTGCAGATGTTCTGTGGGCCATGGTGGTGAAATGCAGTAAGCATATAATCTGGGAATGTCAACGTTTTTCACTGATATGTAGAGTAGCATTGGTGGCAGCTCTATCCAGGTCAGTAGCTGGCTCCCAAATTCAGCTGTGAAGAAATATCTTCCTCTTCTCCCAGTTGACTCAGACTCAGTCTCTGGTAAAGACATCCCCATCCCTTACACACAAGGTCTCTGTCCCAGGGAAGTCTGCAGGTCCCACTGAGTTCTGAGGTTGGGATTCAAAATACTACAGGAGGAAACTGAGAAGAGAGCAAAAAAAAGATCAAAAAGGCACTCTGGGTGTAGAGAATGCAGGAAGAGTGTCCCTTACCTGTGGGATGTTTTCTAAACTCCTTCATGGAACAAGCTTTTCCACTTGGAAAAAAAAAAGGCAAAACCACACACACAAAACATACATCAGTAATTATTGCACTGCTTATTGTTTGTGAGCCTGATAATCTGAGAACTGTTTACATGTCATATTTTTGAAAACCAGTGCCAGATGGAACGAGAATCAGATATCTGCAAAAGTGACAGTGAGGCATACAAGCAGAAACAATTTCACCTATAGATGCTGTTTAGCAGAAACACAGAAACTTTCCTAGCAACTTACTATAAAACCACCAAATCATGACTGCAGGAATTATGCAGAGGTGGGAGCCTTTCACCCTCCCAGGGTACCACGGCTCACCACAAAGCCCTGCACAATGAATTATACCATGAACTGAAGGCAGATTGTCAAGACAGCACTAGTCCCCTGCCCTCCTAAGTGAGTGCGATGACAGGACCATGGGTTCAGCCAGGCCATCAAGGACATTCAGATAAAGCTGTAGATCTACTTCTGTTCCCCTTCATTAGTGGAAAAAAAAAAAAAAAAAAAGAGAGAGAGAGAGAGAGAGAAAGAGAAATTGGTGTCACTCCCGGTTAAGTGATGTCTGACCTGAAGTCAAATTTTGCCTTTTCTCTTATCAGCACACAGTTGTCCTAGCAATGCTGAAGGGGTTGTTATGGGCAGGTTAGAAATACCTAACTGAAGCAAATATCCTCAGCCAAGCACAATCTAAATACAAAGGCAGTCAAGAGGCCAGAAATAGTTTTCAGAGCAGTGACTGGGGCTCTCCTGTTTTCAG
Source organism: Cygnus atratus (assembly GCF_013377495.2). Lineage (NCBI taxonomy): Eukaryota > Metazoa > Chordata > Aves > Anseriformes > Anatidae > Cygnus > Cygnus atratus. The sequence continues at coordinate 26,788,345 of NC_066396.1, read as the reverse complement.
TCAGTGGAGGGTAACCATTTTCACCCTCTGGGGCCTCTCTGTAGCTTTTGATGCTGTTTACTATGTGTTACTGATGCCCCCTATGTGTAAGGAGCAGGGTTTCAGGGTGGTGTACTCAAATTGTCAGTAGGAATGAGAACATCAGAGGGAGTCAAATTGCCTCTCTGCTGATGGTGCTTTCTTTTGCAGACTCCCATGTGACCAGCTGTGGTCTGATTTAAAACACGTGTACAGTCACCGTGTGAGTTGACAAGGTGGCCTGGACTTCATAAAATTATCTCCAAGTGCCTGATTCTTGAGTAATACCGAAACAGCTCATATCTCAATGAAGGCTGGAGAGCAGCAATGCTGCAGACGAAGGAAGGACTTTGACACTCCAAAGCTAGGACGAGACCTCTTTTGAAATACACATCAAATCTGTCATTTACTTTGAGATATGGGAATGCTGTTAGATGCCCTATGGATAAAAGTTCGTGCATAGCTTTATTTTTGAATGAAATTCCCTTCCTTCTTCCAGATTGTTTGCAGACTGTCCCACCATGAAAATGATGCCGCAGCCTCAGCTAGCCTTCATTTGATATCTACTTTGATATCTGTCTTGTATTTGATATAGACTACGTCTATGCAAAATTTCTGGGGAGTAAGTCATGAGACTCTTGGAAACCCCCTTGCAGTTGTTGAGCGCTGTGGCACGTTTCTTAAGCACATCAGACTACCTTCCAGTTGCTGCCTAGGCTTTCTGTACGAAGGGTTATCCAGTTGAGTTTCTTTCACTTAAAGGCCTCAGGAAACACCTAAAACTCCAGGATGGTTGATCATCCATCACATGGTTGATGCTCTTCTACTTCTGGAACTGTGGTAACTTTTACCATAAGGTGAAAGTCACTGGTACATGAAGCAAACCTTGCACGTGGCTGATCCACAGATGGGGAATGAACTCCCTGAGAAACTAAAAGTGCTCATCAGTATTATAGGTGAGCTATAAGGCATGTTCATCTGTTCCACAATGCGAACAGTGGATGTGGAGGGAAAGATTCCAGCTCTGGGGATGTCACAGGACTGACAGTTGGCATGTTGGTAACCCAAAAAACTAGCTGAGGGACGAACTAGCCATTCAGTGCCTCTGAAGCCAATACCACCAAGTCATGCACACTCAATCATGATTCGCTTCACAGCAGAGTGACAGGGCCCTAGAGGAGACCATGAATTGGACAGGTCACCCACCTATTTGTCTGTCGTCCCTCTGCTACATACACTGAGTTTGGTTGGTTGTATACAGGTTGTGAAAGGTGGCTTGCAGCACTGGAAGACCACTCTTGGTATGCAAAACTGAATGTTGAGTGCTAAAGTGTATTTCACAATATGAAGTAATTATTGACAAAAGGTAAGACTCCTCAGCTGTTTTATTGGAAGTTTCAGTTTGCACAGCAGAAGTGACTCAATTTCTAATTCTAACTCCAGCTGTTTCAATTCTATTTATAGCATAACTCTTCAAAAGATCAGGATAACAACTTTCAAAGACAATATATCAGCATTGTGGGAGGCCACCAAAGAGAGGCGAAGCATTTTAATTTATTTGCAAGGGCTTAGTCACTTTTGCTTGTCCGTCAGGCACGACTGTGTTGTAGTCCTACAAACAAAAGGCCCCATGAGATGACAGGGGCTTCAAAATGCTTCTCAGATATTCTGAACACACCTAAAACAGCATGGTTTACAGATACCAAACTCAAAATATTCTTCCTTCTGGTAAATTTGGAACTCAGAACATTTGAGAAACTGAAATTCCCCAGAATTCAGTTCTTCCATCTATAATTTCAATTAAATGTAACTCAATTAGTGTTCACCACTTCATTTCCCAATTGCCTTCTGTATTTCCCTAAACATTGCTCAGATGTTTCTAACCTATTATTTCTGCTACTTCTGTCAGCGATTCTTGGGTAATTACAGAGATAGGCCTGAACATAAAAGAGAACCAAAGGCCTTCAGATATTTGGAAAATACACACCTGAATCCAAACTTGAAAGACTCAGATAAACTGCTCCACTTCAATGTGATGTTTTTCAAACTTAGATTATGAGCTGTCAGTCAAAGTGACAGAGACTCAAAAATAAGTAATCAAAGAAATAACACACTGCACGAAATGGTGGCAACAGATTCTTTTGTAGTGTTCAGGAAGTTACTGATAAAAAATAATAAAGGAATTCCATGAAATTACCTTATAACAATAATTTGATATTATTTAATTGGGGGTTCTGTTAGTTGGTACTTAGTATATAGTTAAATTATGGCGTAGCTCTAGACTAAGGCTGTGTTGAAAATGAAGGTAAACGTGGTGGACAGGGTATGATACACCTCAGGATTTCACAGCCAGGTAGCAGGGAGGATCATCTTTTTCTGTGGAAGGTTTTGCAGTTCATTAACTGTCAGAGGAGGGGTGTGAGATTGCACTGTCTTGTCCCACCGGAGCTGCTAAACTGTCCTAGAGGTGCCAGGTTTGCCCCTAGGTCCATTCCTACACTGGGATCACCCTCCTGGCACAAAAACTGGATACTCTGGGCCCTTTCCAGCAGGCATCAGGCCTAGGCTTCTCTACCCAAGGCCTCTACCAAGTGAGCTGGCCTGTGAGCTTGGCCCGCACCTGCAATGCTGAAGATGGATTCTCCATGCCACAGGAGTCCCCTCCATGCTAAAATGGGGGGGGATGAGGGGGACCGTATTTTTTTGTACCACAGAGTAGCTGTGCATTGCACACATCACATAAACAGGTTCTCTGTTATGTTGCCCATTCAGTCACAGTTTAAAGGCATTTGACAAGGATATGAAGCACTAAAATGTTGTCTGAAATGCAACTTCTCTGTGAAAGCTCAAAATTCATTTCAATTTTTACAAAGCAACAGGGGTCAAGTATGGTTATAATAACTAACAACATGTGTCTTGTTTAATCTTCAAAGCGAATTTTACCTTTAGAGGTCCATAATTTACTCAGTAAACATTGTTTCTCTTACATCAAAAGGAAGAAATAATTAGATTATCTCTGCACTCAGATTAACATTTAGTTTGTACATACCTTCAGAGCAACTTAGTTGTCTACGTACAATAGCAAAATCATCCTTTTCAACTCTGTGTATGCTGTCAGTGTTTAAAGTTTTAATTTAATAACCAGAGGAAAGATACAGCAGTTTATGAGATGCAAATTTACAGAGGTTTTCCAAGCCAATGTGCCCTCCATACAGTTGTCACTGGTGCACAGTTGTGGCCTGAAGCCACCTGCTCCTGCTGCCTCCTCCTCATTATACCTCAGATCCTTCTCAAGTCATTTGCCCCATTTCTTTTTCTTTCTTTCTTTCTTTCTTTCTTTTTCTTTCTTTCTTTCTTTCTTTCTCTTTCTTTCTTCTCTCTCTTTCCTTTCCTTTCCTTTCCTTTCCTTTCCTCTCCTCTCCTTTCCTTTCCTTTCCTTTCCTTTCCTTTCCTTTCCTTTCCTTTCCTTTCCTTTCCTTTCCTTTCCTTTCCTTTCCTTTCCTTTCCTTTCCTTTCCTTTCCTTTCCTTTCCTTTCCTTTCCTTTCCTTTCCTTTCCTTTCCTTTCCTTTCCTTTCCTTTCCTTTCCTTTCCTTTCCTTTCCTGCACTTTCCTTTCCTTTCCTGCACTTTCCTTTCCTGCACTTTCCTTTCCTTTCCTGCACTTTCCTTTCCTGCACTTTCCTTTCCTGCACTTTCCTTTCCTTTCCTGCACTTTCCTTTCCTTTCCTGCACTTTCCTTTCCTTTCCCTTCCTTTCCTTTCCTTTCCTTTCCTTTCCTTTCCTTTCCTTTCCTTTCCTTTCCTTTCCTTTCCTTTCCTTTCCTTTCCTTTCCTTTCCTTTCCTTTCCTTTCCTTTCCTTTCCTTTCCTTTCCTTTCCTTTCCTTTCCTTTCCTTTCCTTTCCTTTCCTTTCCTTTCCTTTCCTTTTCCTTTCCTTTCCTTTTCCTTTCCTTTTCTTTCTTTTCTTTTCTTTTCTTTTCTTTTCTTTTCTTTTCTTTTCTTTTCTTTTCTTTTCTTTTCTTTTCTTTTCTTTTCTTTTCTTTTCTTTTTCTTTTCTTTTCTTTTCTTTTCTTTTCTTTTCTTTTCTTTTCTTTTCTTTTCTTTTCTTTTTTCTTTCTTTTCTTTTCTTTTTCTTTTCTTTTCTTTTCTTTTCTTTTCTTTTCTTTTCTTTTCTTTTCTTTTCTTTTCTTTTCTTTTCTTTTCTTTTCTTTTCTTTTCTTTTCTTTTCTTTTCTTTCTCTTTTCTTCTTCCTTTTCTTCCTTTCCTTTCCTTTCCTTTCCTTTCCTTTCCTTTCCTTTCCTTTCCTTTCCTTTCCTTTCCTTTCCTTTCCTTTCCTTTCCTTTCCTTTCCTTTCCTTTCCTTTCCTTTCCTTTCCTTTCCTTTACGCTCCTTTCCTTTACGCTCCTTTCCTTTCCTTTACGCTCCTTTCCTTTCCTTTACGCTCCTTTCCTTTACGCTCCTTTCCTTTACGCTCCTTTCCTTTCCTTTACGCTACGCTCCTTTCCTTTCCTTTCCTTTACGCTCCTTTCCTTTCCTTTACGCTCCTTTCCTTTCCTTTCCTTTACGCTCCTTTACGCTCCTTTACGCTCCTTTACGCTCCTTTACGCTCCTTTACGCTCCTTTCCTTACGCTCCTTTACGCTCCTTTCCTTTCCTCTTTCCTTTCCTCTTTCCTTCCTTTCCTTTCCTTCCTTTCCTTTCCTTTCCTTTCCTTTCCTTTCCTTTCCTTTCCTTTCCTTTCCTTTCCTTTCCTTTCCTTTCCTTTACGCTCCTTTCCTTTCCTTTCCTTTCCTTTCCTTTCCTTTCTTTACGCTCCTTTACGCTCCTTTCCTTTCCTTTCCTTTTTTCTTTCTTTTTTTTCTTTTCTTTCTTTTCTTTTCTTTTCTTTTCTTTTTCTTTTCTTTCTTTTCTTTTCTTTTCTTTTCTTTTCTTTTCTTTTCTTTTCTTTTCTTTTCTTTTCTTTTCTTTTCTTTTCTTTTCTTTTCTTTTCTTTTTTCTTCTTTTCTTTTCTTTTTCTTTTCTTTTCTTTTCTTTTCTTTTCTTTTCTTTTCTTTTCTTTTCTTTTCTTTTCTTTTCTTTTCTTTTCTTTTCTTTTCTCTTTTCTTCTTCCTTTCTTCTTTCCTTTCCTTTCCTTTCCTTTCCTTTCCTTTCCTTTCCTTTCCTTTCCTTTCCTTTCCTTTCCTTTCCTTTCCTTTCCTTTCCTTTCCTTTCCTTTCCTTTACGCTCCTTTCCTTTCCTTTACGCTCCTTTCCTTTACGCTCCTTTCCTTTCCTTTACGCTCCTTTCCTTTACGCTCCTTTCCTTTACGCTCCTTTACGCTCCTTTACGCTCCTTTACGCTCCTTTACGCTCCTTTACGCTCCTTTCCTTTACGCTCCTTTACGCTCCTTTCCTTTCCTTTACGCTCCTTTCCTTTCCTTTACGCTCCTTTCCTTTACGCTCCTTTCCTTTACGCTCCTTTCCTTTCCTCTTTCCTTTCCTTTACGCTCCTTTACGCTCCTTTACGCTCCTTTACGCTCCTTTACGCTCCTTTTTTCTCTTTTTCTTTCTCCTTCCTTCCTTCCTTCCTTCCTTCCTTCATTCCTTCCTTCCTTCCTTCCTTCCCTCATTTCCATCCATGGGGGTAATTTTGTGAATACATTGTTGTTGTTATGTGACAAAAACTGCCAAGTGTGATTATGGCCCCATGCAGCACCCTGTTCCAGCCTCACTAATGAGGACTGGTCTCAGGTTGAAGGGCTCCTGGCTCCTCCACTGTTGGAGGGCCCCATACTACTTCTGTCCCTGAAGAGGGAGCTTTCTGGGCATGAGCAGGGTAGGAAACATCAGGGACAGCTCATGTTCCTCTCTGTGGTGTTGGCCTAAGTGTTTTGATCCAAATAGCCTGCTGTTTGGGGCTCTGCTGTTTATGGGAGAGGTTGGGTTGGCAATGGGTCACTCTTGGCCCTTGGCCATTAGGACTGCCTTCACCAGGGGACTGATATGAGCTTTTCACTCCCAGAAAGAAGAGTCCTGAGGTCTGGCTGGCAGAGCAGTCCAATAGCATCATGGTGGAGATATCCAGCCTGGTGCCTTGTTCAACATAGCTAGAGAGGATGTGGCTTTGGCCACATCCCAGTGGAGAATGGATCTTCCTTTGCCAAACCAATCGTCAAAATACACAACTCTTCCTTTAGCTCTAACAGTCACTGTTATTCCAGCATCCCTTGAGGTTTAAATAATGAGGAGTGCAATGTTGCCAAAACACATGATTGGAAACTAAGCTGATAAGGTAGCAAGACTGGAGAGATAGGAAATACACCAAGGAAATACCTTTTTTCCTATTGATATTTTCATTATTGACCTTGTGATAGCAGTTGCAGGAGTAGGGTTGAAAAATATTCCTATTCATTTTTCTGAACACTGAGAGATTCTTTAAAACATAAACAAAAAGTGATAATGGGCTTCTTTCTAGGCTTTGAAAAAGAGTATGTCTGCTTTCATGTGACTTAGCTTTGAACACCATCATACATTTTAATGAGGTAATGCACAAGGAAGGGTCAAGTAGAACAAGGACTCATTCTGTTCCCATCAACACCAACACTACATTGCTAACACAGAAGTAATTTGATGGCCATAATTTGAATAAAATATGTAGTGTAAGATTCTCTATTGAATATTCCAAGTCAGGAGAGTCTGTTAAGCATCGTTGCCATGGGGACCACATGAAGGTTGGATTAATTAAGGCCTGAGCAGATGCTGTGGAGTATGTAGTGTTATTTGTGCTTTCTACTTGCAGTTAATATGCGTCTGCATCTTTTTTTTTTTTTTTTTTTTTTGAGGGGGGTCGAGGGAGAGGGAAAGAAACAAGGGAAGAGAGAACTATCCACCTTAATTTATGTTTGACAACTTTTCAGGTAAAATGAATTACTGGTATATAACAATTGATGTCCCTCCACATGCTGAAAATAGAGATTAAAGGAAAAAAAATGAAAAAAGACTATAAGAATCAGCATTTATCTGGGTCATCGTTTCACATGAAAATGCTATAACTAAAGACAAAATCTGCTCTACCTCTTCCTACAAAATTCAGGAATTCAGAAGAGCCAATTCACCTGTGAAATAGATTAAAATTAAAGAATAGCATTTAATGATAGCCTAAAAGGCTCAAACATAAAGCTTTTAGGGGCATTTATATGCATACGTAAATTATGCAAAGACGGAAGAGGAAGCTTATACATGTGCTTGTGCATGTGAAGTTTAGGTGTCTTGCTGTTTTACTGGCATCTGTGGGGTATTGCTAAGCTCAAAAGACACAGCAGAACATCATTTCCAAACCTTATTACTCTCCCTCTGCTCACTGAGGTTTGTTCTATTGCTATAGCAGGGCTTTGAGATCATTAGATTGTTTCCTCTTTGCCTGATAGTGAGGGAGCAATGCCCAATCATCTACCAGTGCTTCAGGAAATGCTCTAAGTTTCATAGGGACTGTTATTTGTGAAAATAGCAACTCATAGGAACATTACACTACAGAGAGAGAGGCAGATATGGTGGTGGATATCTGCTCTCCCACCACTGTTCCTGTTCTCCCCCTGCCTTTTCATGGGGAGATGGACAGATTCAAATTTTTGAAGCCTCATCCAGAAGCATGTGGAAGGAAAAAATCTGTGAGCTGTCCACTGGGGAAAAAACAAACAAATAAACAAACAAACAAAAAACACATAACCTGAACTTGCATATTTGAGCCTTTAGGAAGTGGCAATGCAGTGCTCTGGAGTAGCCATGGCTGATTTGTGAAGAGCTGGTTGTGTTGGGACCACAGCTGGCTGAAAATGAAATGTGAAAAATTGCTCCCAGTGTTTTCTAAGGGTATTTCATTGAAAAAGAGAAATCGGCTTCTCAGAACTGCACACATTTTCTACAGTGGAAGAAAAATCTTCACAATGTTTCCAAGTGAAATTTTGTAGAAGGCTGAGAGCTTCATGTTTTAAGGGGACAAGTGCCCGGTTTTGTTGATAGGAAAATAAGTTGCTGCAACTCTTAGTTTTAAGACAAAATTAGACATTTTCTTCTAAAGAGATAGAGGGCAATCACAAGGATATTAACTTGCTGAGAGCTATTAAATAAAATGGTTCCATGGCACAATTCTCATCTTGGATCCTATTTTTAAAAATGAATTTCTAAGCACTTTTAGCAAAATTTCATACCCCAGTCTGCTGCTCTTATAACAATCAGGTACTTGAAATTCTTACTTTTGAAGTAGAATTATTTGTAGTGTAAAACTCTCTGAATCATCTGTATGATCAATGAAAAGTAACGGATTTTTTTTTCCAGATTTTGGGAAATAACAGCCAGTCTAATGAATGCTGAAGCATGTCTCTTTCCCAGGTGCTCAATCCTCTGTTTCTCTTTCCAATTTGCCTGCTAAATCTGCTGCATTTTCCGCTCGTTTCTTAATATTCAAGGATTATCTCAGATGCTCTCCTGGGAAATGTGGCTTCCTTAGGGTTATGGAAATAATTAGAAAAGATTACAGCCTGCTTTTTGAATGAGTCTAGATTTATTTCTGTTTTTCTTGTTGCTAATGAGAGATTTGCTTGTTCTTAGATTTAGAAAACTTTTTCTGCAGAAAGAAAAGTACAATCTAATCCATAATATGAAAAAATAAATCTTTGAGAGAAGGTTGAAAAATCAACAGAAATGGTTGGTTTTGATGAAATGACTAAAATAAAATTAAACATAGATAACCTTTTAAATAGAAAGGACTGAAATGGACTGAAGATACTAACTCACCTACTATGTCACTGGGAAATTAAATGAACCATCAAGCAGCAGTGTCCCCAGATTTGTGATGAAATTCAAATGAATTTAGTTAGTGATTTTGCTCTTGTTGAATGAAACCTGTGCAATTTTGCTAAGTACATGTAGATTTGTCTACATGCTCTCCTTAAATAAGTAGAATAGTTTCCCCCAGAACATACTTTCCTAGCATTAGACTTCTGACTTTCCTTATGTAGGTAGTTTCTAAACATGTTCAGGATTGTTCAGCCTGGATAAGAGGAAGCTCAGGGGCGACCTTATTGCTCTCTACAGGTATCTTAAAGGAGGCTGTAGCGAGGTAGGGGTTGGTCTATTCTCGCACGTGCCTGGTGACAGGACGAGGGGGAATGGGCTAAAGTTGTGCCAGGGGAGGTTTAGGTTGGATATTAGGAAGAACTTCTTTACTGAAAGGGTTGTTAGGCATTGGAATGGGCTGCCCAGGGAAGTGGTTGAGTCACCATCCCTGGAGGTCTTTAAGAGACGTTTGGATGTTGAGCTTAGTGATATGGTTTAGTGGAGGACTTGTTAGTGTTAGGTCAGAGGGTGGACTGGGTGATCTTGGAGGTCTCTTCCAACCTAGACGATACTGGGATACTATGATATGTGTATTTGGTTACCAGCTACTTGATATCAATTTAGATACTTTCTTAGTTTCAGGTAGATGCCTAAGTACCTTTTTGCCCCCAGTCCCTACTCCTTAACTCTGTGCATTCTTATGTTGCTGGCCAATCTTACAACCATTTCCCATCTTTTTCTGTTAAGAGGTTTTTTTTTTTCTTTTCTTTTTTTTTTTTTTTCATTACTAATACACAGCAAAATGTTGCTATGCTTTTACATTATTTACATGAAAATTTTCCTACAGGTCCTTATTAGATCACCTTCCCCACATACCTTTCTCCTTTTCTGATGTCCTCAGTTATCTCTCTTACTGTAATTTCAAATTACTCTTGAAATAGTCTTTTTTATCTGAAGGGTAATGGATTATGGCTACACCAAACAATGCTATTAAGAGCCTTCAGCTAAATATAAATCAACTAGCTTGGACACTAGACAAAATATAGCTGTGACAACCTCAGGCTCTGCATGTGCTAAACTCCTTGGCAGGGAAAATTACCTCTAGTGTGTGCCATACAGCTGTGTCTAAGATGTGTTTGGTATCCAAGCTAACTTCCTGAAACAGAGTTTGGATACCGTTAAGGTGATTTGCATCTTCGATGTCAAAAAATATATAAAAAAAAAAAGCCAAGGGCTTTCTCAGGGATTGATTAGTGCTAAAATTTTATAAAACAGGAGAGGGACAGGAATTTATGATTTACACCTTATGCCTCAATTTCTTTTTCTAGCAACTTCTTACTGAACGTATTACTTGACTTCTTTAGCAAAGTGTTCAGTATGGCCTCTGCTATCACTCTTGAAACCAAATTGGGTGGCTATTTGTCAACTATGACGAACACAAATTCTTGTCTCTGGGCTGGAGTGATGCTAGAGCTGGGCTCTGGGGGATCAAGACATGAGGGACCTGGTGGCCTGAAAAAGGAGTCATGGAACAGCTGAAGGTGTGTGAGCAGTGTGCTCGTGCAATGAGATAGTTGGAGCTTCAAACTCAGCAGTGTTAGCAAAAACATAGCCAGCAGCTCAAAGGAAGAAATGATCTCCCTGCAATGGGTACTTTTGAGGCTACATCAAGACTACTGTGTCCATCTTGGGGCCCCAGTACAAGAAATTATTGGTAAACTGGAGTTTAGGGTTCAGAGGAGGATGGAGTGGATGCTACACATGGAGAGTGTAAGACAACCAGGATGGCTTAGTTCATAGAAAACAACGGTGAGCTCAAATTCTACTACTGCCTCTGTCTGCCTAGTATGGGATATACACAAGATGAAGCCAGACTTCTCTCAGAGGTGCACAATGAAAGGATGGGAGGCAGCAGATGCAAACAGCAGCAGGGGAAATCCTACTGCATTTGAAGAAAGTGTTTTCTGCTATGTTGGGGTGGGAGGGAACACAAGCCAGGACACGTGCAAAGAGGCTGTGGCAGCTCCATCCTTGGAAATTTTCAAAATGTGACTCACCAAGACCCCTAGCAACCTGATTTAATGTTGAAGTAATCCTACTTTGAGAAAACAGTTGGGCCAGACACTTCTAGAAATCTCTTTCAACTTAAATTACCCTCTGATATTGTAGAAATTACTATTACATCTATCCTGTCCCATCCTGTCTACCAGCCTATACAAGCTTTATTGTCTCCATTGTTCTGCTAGTGTCTTGGCATATAATTTGGGTTTCACCACCACCTTCGTTCTGGTCTGTTAGAAGGCATATAAACAGGATTTATTGCTGTGAACAGAAAATTTGTGTTCTTTTTCCAAATTCTATGCTGTTGTGACTTTGGCTGGGGTAGAGTTTAGTTTCTTTGTAGAAGCTCATATGATGCTGTGTTTTGATAAAACAGTGGTGATAACACACCGATGTTTTAGTTGTTGCTGAGTGGTGCTTACACTAAGCCAAGGCCTTCCCAGCTTCTCACGCTGCCCTGCCAGCAAGGAGGCTGGCGGTGCATAAGGAGCTGGGTGGGGACACAGCCAGGACAGCTGGCCCAAGGAGGCCAGAGGGGTGTCCCATACCACATGGTGTCATGTTTGGCAATAAAAGCTGAGGTAAAGAAGGAAGAATAGGAGGATGTTTGGAGTGCTGGTGTTTGTCTTCCCAAGAAACCGTTACACGTGGTGAGCTGGAAGTGGCTGAACACCTGCCTGCTGATGGGAAACGGTAAATGGATTCCTTGTTTTGCTTTGCTTGCATGTGTGGCTTTTGTTTTACCTAGTAAACTGACCTTATCTCAACCCACAAGTTCTCGCACTTTTATTTTTCCAAATCTCTTCCCCCATCCCACCTGGGGAGGTCGAGCGAGAAGCTGTGGTGCTCAGCTGTCTGCCAGGGCTAAGCCACAACAGCTCTTTTGGTGCCCAACATGGGACAGAAAGGGTTTGAGGTGATGACAGATTAGATTGCAATGTGTAGTGTGCTAGACCAAATTTATAGATGCTACAGCCATTGAGCTGCTAATTGGCAGGCTCCCGTGCTTGTCAAAATGCTTGCTTCCCCTTTTATGCTATTGTCCAGTGCTTTTAGTGGCTGCTTTTGCCTCTGCCATTTGCTCTACTCCTTATGATCTTGCTTTGCTGTGCCTGGGAACATTTTCATAACAGCTGTGACCATGCGCCCCGGCTGGCAGATGGCCAGTGCATCGCTGCTGTCCCTGTGTGGCTCTACTGGACAGGCTGGGGCTCCAGGGTGAACTCGAGTCAGAGGAACAGTGACCTGTGGGTGAGCCCACATGGGAGCACATACACCCGGAAACATCTCTGGCCATGGATAAGCCCCAATGGAGCAAGTGCACCTTGAAGCATCTGTGGCCGTGAAGATGTCCATGCCACAGAAGGTTCGCCTTGCAGTGTCCATGCCCGTGGATAAGGCCATGACAGAATACACCTCAAAGTGTCTGTGGCTGTGGGTGAGACCACAACACAGGAGGTGTCTGAAGGGTCTTCTGAAAGTCCCGTGTCTCCATGCCAGAAGAGGTACACCCTGAGGTGCCTGTGGCTGTGGATATGTCCATGACCCAGCAGTTAGGCCTCTGAAGAGGCTGTGGCTCCTGGATAAGGCCATGCCTGAGCAGGTGCACCTCTAAGGGACTGTGGCCAGTGGACAAGCCCAGGTTGGAGCAGGAGCGAGGGGAGGTGTTCATTGCAATGTCAACCCCTATGGCTTGGTCCAAAAGCACAGAGGGTAGAGATTGTAATGGATATGCCTTCAAACTGCTGTAACCCATGATTTGAGCTGAATTTTATAGGAAGTGTTATAGGAGGAATCCTCTGCTGCTAGCCAGGCCAGAGGCAAGGGGAGGAACTCATTGTAATGTGGAACCCTGCAGCCTGGTTGGAAGGGACCAGGGGTGGAGACCGTGATGAATATATCTTAAAATTACTGTAACCCATTCAACCCAATATGAGTCACATGTTATAGGAAGTCCTGTAGCAGGAACCACTCAAACCAATAGAGGATGTTTCACAAGAAGCAGTGCAAGTGCAACAGTGACCCAACCTGAGCTGGTCTTGGTGTCCAGTAACTTCATGCAGCACACCACCTCTCCTGACCTGAGCGGCCACCACAACAGGTAGAATCTAAGTCATGGACTGAAAGAACTCAATGGACATTTTATGAAAATTTTAAGGGCATATCATGAGGGTGGTCCATAGACTAAGGGAACGTTACCTGTGTATGAATGGAAGGGTGGTGATTAACGAGGGTGTATTGGAAAGTGTGGGACCTAATGTAAGTGGTATGGAAAAAAGAGTGGATACTGTAATGGTTTTGTCTTATATAGAGTTAATTTTCTTTGCAGAGGCTCATATGATGTTATGTTTTGGATTTTTGATGAAAATAGTGATGATAACATACCGATGTTTTAGTTGTTGCAGAGCAGTACTTACACAGAGCCAAGGAATTTTCTGCTTCTCTGACAGCTCTACCAGTGAGGGTGTGCAAAGAGCTGGGAGGGGACACAGCCAGGACAGCTGGCCCAAGCTGTCCAAAGGGATGTCCCATACCTTATGATGTCATGGCCAGCAACAAAAGCTGTGGGAAAGAAGGAGGAAGGAGGTAATGTTTGGAGTGATAGTTCTTCCCAACAAGGCATTCTGCATGATGAGCCCTGCTTTCCTGGAACTGGCTGAACACCTGCCTGCTGATCAGAACTAGCAAATTAAATCCCTGTTTTGCTTTGCTTGTGCATGTGGCTTTTGCTTTAGCTACTAAACTTTCTTTATCTCAACCCATGAGTTCTCACACTTTTACCTTTCCTATTCCCTCCCCCATCCCACCTAGGGAGGGTGAGTGAGCAGCTGTGGTGCTCACTTGCCTGTCAGGGCTAAACCACAACAGATACCATGAAATTGCACAGAATCGCTTTCTATCAATACTATTCTAGTAGTCACTGTTCTTTACCCTGTTTTTTATTATACAGTTATTGCTCTCTGCAAAAGATAATAGGTACTGTGTTACCTTAAGCACAACACTGAAAAGGAATTTTGCTTCTCTGGATTATTTTTGTTTCATCTTCAATGTAGTCGACCTTCTGCAGGCTGTAGGTTCAGGAGATGGGCTGGAATACTTTTGCTTAAAATATTCTTCTTGGACTGGAGAACACAAGCCTTGGCTTCGCATGCTGTCTAGAAATAATACCTGAGGCAATTGAGGATCTGAAACATGATAAACATCAGTCCACATTGTGTCAACTGTTTATCAAAGCTACAGAATAAAGTCCTAGCTAACACAGAATTTCATGCTGAAAACCTGTGATCTTAATAGGTATTTTTGCACAAAAACCTATGATATATTCTCAAAGTAATTTGTATCTCTTTTCTATAATTTAAATCTTACTAATTATTTTTTAAAATGCAGAGGATTGAATTTCAAGTTCTTTCACTTGCAGTGATGAGTAGCTTGAGGTTACTTTTATTTATTTATTTATTTGTTTTATAAGCTTTTTAGAAGTCCATTGAAAGAAATTGGAAGACTTGCATTGGCTTTAATGGGCTCAAGCCAAATGCTGTTGTGAGCATTTGGGAGAGGTGCCAGCCAGACTCACAGGTGTTCCTTTATTTACTGGGGACAGAAGTGCTTGTGGTGCACAAACCACTGCCAGAACACGTGGTGTGTAACCTGCAGCAGTGACCAAGAGGGTATGGGCATTTTGTTCCCTCATTGACCTCAGTGAGGCTGCCTCCCAGAAGCTGTGTTGAGATTGCTAGCTCCCATCTGGAGCTGGCAGAAGGGGCTGTAATTCTATTATTTAATAACCAGACAGGCAGTGTGCAAGGTGCTTACCTCTCAAAGAGCACAGAGCATTTGACTAGCGCTACTGGGTCTGCTTCAGAAAGGCAGAATCTGAAAGATGGATCCAGCACCATGCAGCAGAGAGAATGCCAAATCCTGCAAGCTGAGTGTCAAGACATCTTCTGGGGAGAAATTTGGAGAATCCTTCTGCCACAGTGTGTGCTTTCTACACTGGGAGTTAGCTGGGAGATACCCCCATGCATGTGGGCATTGGTGTATGATGTTAGGGGTCAAGGGCATGCTGCCAAAGACTCCAGCATTTGGGTTCTGCTTTGTTCTTAGCTGATGATTTAAGGACAGGCTGCAGGAGTGGATACAGCTGCTTTGTAAACAAAAGCAGAGAGGAAATAATGAGCTTTCTGACAGATTGAGAGCAGTTAGTAAAATTTCTTGGAAAATCGGACTACCTGTTATATTTCTGGGTATAAAGAGCAGGATGTCACTCAGGGCTGCAGTGACTTGAGATGATGTATTATATGATATTTTCAATATGCTTTTTCTCATTAATCATGAAAGGTGTTTTTTGTTGTTATTGTTGGTGGTGGAGTTCTTTTTTTCAGCCTTGCTAAATGAAAGAGCACGGGGTGAGAGGGACATGTCTGGCATTTGTCTCATCTGAGGATGATGTAACCATTATGATCAGTTTCTTAAATGTCACTCCTTCTTTTGATATTCCTGTACAGGGATCTGAGTGACTTTCCCTGTTGACAACCAGGAAAAATGATTTGGAAAACAAAAGCAAATGACAAACTTTGAAGATTCATTGGAGCCTGGCCAACATAGGTGCTCACCTCTGCTCTCCAAACCCAAGTGGACTAAAGATGTGAGCAAGGGAGAAGGATGGGAAAGTGGTTTAATGCTGGTGCCTCATTCAACCATCCATGTGCTAGAAGGAAAGCAGGGAGCTTATGTTTTCTGTGTCTGCAGCAGGACAGGGAAGGGAGGCCTTCCTGACCTGCCGTAGCCATTTGCAATGTGATAGTATTCACACCACCCGCGTATGCTCCCTGCATGAAGTTGGTGCTGTGATCAGTCCCACTTCAGGCTGCAGTTATCTAGTGATCTTGCTGCAGGGGTGAACCAGTTGCGTCTGCAGGAGCAAAGCAGGATCATTTGTTTTAGAGGTGGGAGTTGAGGAGACAGCGATTTACTAAACCATGCAAAGACAAATTTTTCAGCTGCACCCATGGTCAGTCTTGGAGTGCAGGTTGCCTTCATCACATGGACAAGCAGACAACCCTTCCCAAGCATGAAGCCACTGTATGCTGTAGCATACATGCTGTATGCTAGAAAACCAAGGCCCCAGGAAATTTGTAAAAGAGCTGCCAAGGCCACCGAAGAGTTAATAGCCAGAAATTCTTCTGGGACATGCTTACTGCATGGATTTCCCAGGACTCTTCTATCTGCCTGATCACAGCCTAGCTTTTTGGCATGTCAGATTGCAGTAATTTTTCAGGAAGCACAGAGATAAGTGTGTTTCCCCACACTCTGGGAAACAATGAATTCAAAGTTCAGACAGAGGAAGTGCAGCTGTGTCGTTTCACAAAATCAGGTGCACTTTAACTTACATAGAGGGAATACATATAAACAAACAAAAAATAGAAAAAGGTGGGCTTGCAGCCAACATCAGGCCTTCTGCACCTCCACCAGCTGCAAGGGTTTTAATCTGTTACTTGCATAAGAGAGTTGACACTTCTGACTCTATTATTCACCATTCTGCTAATTCATATCAGTATTGCATGGGGTCAGCTGGTCCTGCTGGCTGAGAGGGGACATGAAAATTCAGATGCATTGCTCTATCTATTTATCTATTAATCAAATTCTAACTACACCTGTATTTGCTTGTCTGAACATATTTCACTGTGCAGCTGTGGGACTAGAGCCGTGATTATGTTAGTGTAAGCTTTTAACTGTATCTCTGACCTCAGGGAATTCATCACAGAATCACAGAATCGCTGAGGTTGGAAAAGACCTCAGGAAGTCATCTGGTCTGACCTCCCTGTCCTGGCAGAGCCACCTAGAGCACATTGCCCAGGACTGTCTCCAAATGGCTTTGAAGATTTTCAAGGAGGGAGACTCCACAGCCTCTCTGGGCAAACTGTTCCAGTGCTCAGCCACCTGCACAGCACAGAATTGCTTCCTGAGATTCAGGAAGAAATTCCTGTGTTACAGTTCATGGCCATTGTCTCTTGCCCTGTCACTGGGCACTACTCTAAAGAGCCTGACTGTCCTCTTTTCACCCTTCCTCAGAGAATTTACGTATACATTGAAAAGATCCACCCTGAGCTCCTCTTCTCCAGGCAGAATGGTCCCAGCTCTGTCGGCCTCTCCTCATAGGAGAGTTGCTCCAGTCCCTTCATCACCTTTGTGGTCCTTTGCTGGACTTTCTCCAGTGTGCCCATGTCTCTCTTGCACAGGGGAGCCCAGAACTGGATTCAGTACTCCAGGTGTGAATGCCCACCTACATCTCTGGAGTTGAGGGTAAGTTTTTTGCCTCACTAATTTACCAGTTCTCAAGCTACCTCCTGTCACCCCATGTGCAAGGCATGCAATAGCAGAACAGTATCTCAGTGGACAGCCATGCTGCTTTCCCTCAGTAGGACATTGCTTGGGGAATTTATATCAGGATACGGAAAAAAAATAACATAATGGTAATTGTTTCTGTTTCAGCAGTTCTTAGTTTTGTTGCCTTTGAACTGTGCCTGGAAACAAATACCTTTCTTCTTTATTTTCCTCTTGGGACTGTCAGGAGATCTGCTTTCAGGTGGTTTAATGAGAAACAAGCCTCTGTCAACAATGTTTAAGGAGCATGATTAATTGCTTGAGTCAAGGGCTGCAGCATACCTCCATCTAATATCTACAAACCAGGAGTCAGGGCCAGGACTATGTCCTCTCAGCAGTGTGGCTGTTCCTGGATACAAAAAAAAAAGCACAAATTACCCTCCTACCCCACCCCAAAACCTAAGCTGTGACACTGCCAACAGGGAATTTTTGCCCCATTTAGGACCCCATACTCACAAACCTTCTTTTGCAGATTTGACATCTGGATATTTCTTTGCCTTGCAGACTTGGGGCTGTAGCTGTATTTTTAATGTCCAGGGGAGGGTGCACTGAGTGCTTTGCAGCAGCCTAGCCACAAGGAAGCAAAAAGCAGCCTAGAAATCCCATCTGCACAGAGAGGAAACAGGGGTCCTTCTTGATTCTTCCAGCTCATCTGAAAGACAAGACGGGAGGAGTCTCAGGTCAAGGGCTGTATAAGTTTGTGTATTCATGGATGAGCTGACTAAATTCACGGTCCCTGATCACTGAGGTACAAGGATGTGTTTCTGCTTGGGGCTGGGATCATTAATGTTCACTACACCAGGGCTTGGCACAGCCCTACAAAGCACAGGTGCAGTGAAGAAGCCTAGCACCAGTTTTCCCTCCTCACCAGTGTAACCTGTGAGACTCAGAAATCCTGGAAAATATTAATTGCAGTTTGATCATTATAAGGTCTTTAGGGCATTTCTTCTGCTACAGTTGTCTTGTTAATGCACAATTTTCTCTGAGGTGGGGGAGATCCTGTGAGAGCCTTGGGAAGTGTACTTGATAATTCAGAGCCCTCTTTCCTCAAGGAACCAGCTCTGCTAAATCCATAATGATGACTTTCCACGCGACAGAAGCTGAGTCAAATGTGCTGGGATGTATTGGCAAGGGTTTGGTCAATTTTCTGACCAATCGTCTTGCAACATGCATGCTTGCCCCACATCTCTGCATTTTCTTTCCATATAGTTGCAGCAGTCTTTAAATCCATGTATTAGTCGTACTCATCTCATGGCAACGTTGCAAAATAGCTTAGTGCTTGTGTTTAATTGCTGGTCTAGAAAATGAATGGCTGGTTATGATATTCCTAGGTAAAAACTGTGGTAGCCCACAGATTGTCAGCAGCGTCCAAGTCCACGGCAATGCCTGAAACGGAACACTAATGCTTTGAGTTGGGTGGGCTCCTCAATCTACAAATGAGCTTCCAGCCCCTCAAGCCAGGCCAGCTTTGTTCCAGCCCAAGGAAGTAAGTGCTGAAAGCAGAAATGTCCCTTTCTGTGTTATTTTGGGAGCTGGGATTTATTCAGAGCAGCACTTTCTGAAAAAGAGGAACTCTCATACAAGGTGGGTAGACTGAGAAAATTGTATTTCATCCCTGGAAAAACTGGAGAGACAGGTCTAGGGCAAAATTTCTGTCCCACATATGGTTAAACCAGCACAAGGGACCAGGGCATGAATTTTTACTTTTACCATACTCATGTTTAGTTTCTTAAGGCTGGCTGGAAGTAATTCAGTTGTTGTCACCACACATATCTCTGCTTAAGAAAAAAAAGACAGCAGTAAGCCTGCAAAAGTTCACTGATATTCACATTTGATTGCTGAACAGCCAGAATAATATGGTGCTTAAGATGAATCATCTTGGCCAGCTTGAACTGTGTAAATGTGCTGAAAAATGACTACAAAAAGGGCAACATATTCTCTCTTGCCAGTACTGTCATTTACAGCAGGGACAGTTATGAGGGAAATGGAAAAGCTGGGAACTGATGTAGAGTAAGAAGGTGAAGAAAAAGCAAACACTGGGTCAGAAGAAACAATGTACCCAGCACACTGTGTGTCTCAATTTTGCTGGATTAACTGATCCTTGTGCCTTACTGCATATTTTAAAATTTATTGCAAATGCTACTGCAGCAGGCAGCAAGTTGTTCAGAGCCAGCTACAGAGTTTGCTTCATCCACAGGACATTCATTCTTAGGAGCTAGGCCAACAGCAGTGGTTATTATTTACTTACATGTGATTTCCCTCACCTGGTTTTATCATATATGGAGTTATTTATGCTTTGGGGAACAGTAAGATCTGGCTATAAAACATGTCACATCAGATTGGTGAGGTTTTACATTAATTCTCTTCTTTCACTGCTCATGGGCTACAGAAGACTCAGATCAAATCCACGAATATATATATTATTTCTGTATGAATTATGTCCCCTGTAAATGCTATGGCATGCTTACAAAGCTTTGATTACTCATCCCACCCTGAGCTGAGAAAATGCTGATCCCTGCAGAAAAAAGGGAAGACTTTGAAGTCTACCAACATTGGCATGTCATAGAGTGAATGAACCTGAAAGGGAAGTACAAGTCCTTACTTCTGATATAGTAAAAGGCTGGCATGTTCCTACAGATTTTTTCTTTCAGATGGCATCAGTTGCTGTCTGGCAACTTGAAGCTCGTCTGGCACTGCAAGATAGTTATAGCCATCCCGTGCAGTGCTAGGACTGCACCCATCACCTCCACGAGTGCCTTCCCATCTTCACACTCTTAATCCGGGAAATCAGCAAACTGCAGGGCAGATGATGTATGAACCTGTAAGGGCAGATCTGCAACCAGTGTGAACTGGCACATCTCCAGCAAAGTGGAGACAGAAGTTATGCTGATTTACTCTCTTTGAGACTCTAGCCCAAGGTAATGGCATGCTCTCTTCTGACTTCAATAGGAACAGGCGCTGGTGTTGGGAGCAAGGCTTCCTTCCACTAGTCCTCTAACGCAGATGTAACACAAAGTACAAGGGAAAGGAGCATCAAAAGCTGCCTCAACAGCAGCAGTTGGATTTAAACAACATGCACACCTTTAATGTTCCTAAGAGCCAGGTTTCAGATGTGTGAGTGCATTTTTTTTCTGATGCCAAGAAAACAGATGTGCAAGTTGTTTCCTAATAGCCACAGGCAGCGTCACACAGTGAAAGCAGCATCTCCCAGAGCTGGGTGCCTGCCTCGGCATGTGATGGAAAGGTGGGAGGAAATCGTCTGGGTATGTGCATTCCTTGTGGTAAGGCAAATTTAGCCCTGCGATGCCCATGACTAACAAATATGAAGCACTTAAGGTCTCCAAATTATAAAATCACAGCACTTGAAGTGTGTTGATAAGCTTTTACAAAGCTTGTAGAGTTTGGATGGAAAGAGAACATTGCAGGATTCAGAGAAAAAAAAAATGTGGCAAATAGGGACGTACCATAGATGTTGTATTTTGGAATTAAGGAACAGAAAAAATCCCTCTCAGAGGCACTGGGAATGCACATATTGTGTGGTTCTGACCATACTATGTATCAATATTAAAATTAAGTAACCTCTCTCTGCAAGTTGTTCTGAGTTTTGTAATTGCTGTGAAACCAGTGTGAGAGCATCTGACAGCACTGCCTGCTGACATGGAGCAGCAGGAGGACAGCATGCTCAGAGCACCCTCATAGACCATTAAACTACTTCTTTTTTCTTTCATTTTAAGGAAATGTCTCAACACTAATGATGGAACTAGAACATCCTTCTCTGATTCAGTTGTAATTTGCCATCCTCTAATTACTGAGCATGGTACTCATCCTTCAGAGGGTGGTCCTGATGCCTTATCAATATTCTGTTATTCTGTGGCACATTATGCAGCCCTGCTGTTGGCTGCCTTCTTGTTTCTCTGTACCTCTTATCTCTTTGCATCCTCTGCCAGAAACATAGGTTTAACCCTATCAACTCTGTGATGTTTCCTGAGCTACAGCTGTGCTGCAGAACAACCTCCTTCAGTTCAAAAGAAAAATTTTGGCTAGACCTCTTTAAAACCCTTTCCTTTCCATGGTGTCCCACAAAAACATGACAGCTGCTGGTGTGCCAGATCAGTGTATGTGATGTTGGTCAACATTACTTTGTTGCTTTTCTGTACCCAGCACTTATTTTATGTCCTTTGTCTGTTGTTTTTATATTCAATTTGTTGGGTCTTTGGGACAAGATTTGTCTTTGTTAGCTGTGCCCAACAAACTCTCATTACAGTATTGCAGATTACAAGTGCTCGATAACACACATAGCAAATAATCACAGAGTAATATTAACAATGCAGCTGAAGTACGTGTATCTAATTTGTACATCAAACTCACAGTGAAAATGTTTGTTTATCTATACTTGCATAAGAGACAATGTATGTTTGACTGAAAATTATTCCTGAAAAAGGCTGGTTAATACAGAGAGTTGTATCATGGTAACAGGTACATGGGCAATAATATCTCATCTCAGCACTAAAGGAAGGTTAAATGCTTTCCCTTTGCCTTTTTTCATAGTCAACAAACAAACAAACAAATTTATGTATATTCACAAATCATAAATACACCTGATGTGGTCCAGAAGATCATATCTTATAAATATCTAATTAATAATTAAAAAAAATCCCACACAAATAGCTGATAAAGAGCATTACAATGGCTTCAGTATTTTTCACTGATAATAGACTACAGGTTCAGGTTCCTGTAATAGCGTCTTTCAGCTAGCTGTGGTACAGAGCTGTAATATCCAAGTCCGACTCTGATAGAGTCCCAAGGACCCCTTAGGAGATGGAAGCTGTCTTTGGGGGTATCTTGTAATTTTTCTAATGACCTCTGATCTCTTGTACTTTATTTTGTGAGTAAATTCAATAGTATCTTTACAGAGTTTCTGTAAAGGCCATCTATATCTGCATGTCTGGTTGTTCCTCTCTGCCCCAGGCCTCACAAAGGTATTTTGTAGGACAGGAAGGCTCAGCCTTTTGGGAGAGGATGTGTTTACACTCAGACAAGAGCCTCAGGAGCCAGGATTGGACTTGAAGAACAGAGAAGAGGAACAGGGCTGGTGGACAGATGGTGCACTGTGGTCATAAGCCAGAAGCTCCAGGGTTAAAAGGTGGGTGCCTAGACATGAGCTAGACCCCAGATACTGACAGCCCCTTGGGAAACATCAGCTGGATCTCCTAATAGCTAGGTGCTGAGCATTAATGACATTTGGGCAGACGCCATCACAGCTGCAATATTCCTTGCAAAGCTGAATTCCAACTAGTCTCATTTATAAAAACGGTTACTTCAGGAGCATGAACAGCTCTCCCTCTTCTTAATAAGCAAACTGGTGTTTGAAAACAATCACAGCTGCTTGTGTTCTTGCCCTGCCACACCACAGCATAACCAGCAGTAGATTAATGTGCACAAGTCAAGTGGACATTTGTGAAGAAACAGTCTGTGCTGCTGTTCAGCAGCTGTCATCAGCCAGTGGTGCCTTGAAAGAGAGAGGAGACCACAAAGCAAAGCTCATTGAAGGAGAGAGGTGAATGGGGTGTCAGCATCCTCCACAACTTCCTTTCAGGGCCTTCCTCCTGGGGCCACCTCCTCAGAGCTGCCATGTCAGGTTGATGCTCTGCAAAGGACCACGTCCTTCCATGTCCATCTCATAGCCCTGCGTACACTTCTCAGAGACCTGATGAGGGAGTCAGCTCTTCTGCAAAACAGATTAACTATGAACCTTTAGAACCTGTCCACTCCTCAGTTCTTCCATCCTTACGGTTTTGGTTTGTCCGGCTTTTTCTCCCTTAAGTCCCATTTAAAATATCTTCATGGGTGATAGGAAAGCAACTCACACATATCTGTTGTAACCCAGATGGTCTAAAGGCTTGAGCAGGGCTTACAGAGGAATAGTACAATGAGAGTGTCTCATAAGAGACTTTCAAGTGAATAATAATTTTGAGTAAACACAGAGATCACATCCCACCCCCTTACCAGTCAGTCTGTTTTAGTTCTGAACAATAATAAAGACTTGAAGATTTCTTTTAAAAGTACCGCAGTGCTGCAGTGCTCTTGTTTAGGTAGGAATCCTTTTATTTATTTTTTCCTGTTTCTTCACGTTTCTTCTTTTTTCTCTTCTTCTTTTTCTTTTTCCTTTTTTTTTTTTTTTTTTCCAGTGTGTTTCATCAAGGCTTTACTGTTCTCATGATTCATTTTCAAAATTTTCCCTCAACAAATTACTACAGCTCCAGGATTCCTGAACAAATGAGACTAATCACTCACTCTAATTAAATGTTTCATATTTTATTAGACACTGCACGCAATCTTCAGAGTGGAGACCTCATACAAAGCCCTCCATATCTTCATATAAATCTCAGGCACATGTGAGTGATTTGGTCAGGGCAGACATTCATTTCTCTCACAACTTTTGTGATGCAGTGATGGCACTGTTGGTCACTTGAACTGGCAGCTGCCAGGAACGGCCTCACCTGCACACGAGGCTGAGGGAAAGGAAGACAGCATGAAATCATGCAGCACTAACAATGGCCAGCTCTTTGTACCATGTTGAAGGTAATGAAAAGGGACTTGGAGAGGCTCAAAAAAGCACAGACCTTTGCAACATATCCTGGTATTGGTGGCAGCCCTCAGCTAAGTTTGAACAGCTCTAAAGGGAAAATTCACTTCCTCATCCAGGGATCAGCTGTCCAGGTTAAACAATTAAAGTTGCTCGTGTAAGTCTCAGAAAGCTCTCAGGAAGTCAAACATATATCATTA
Source organism: Cygnus atratus (assembly GCF_013377495.2). Lineage (NCBI taxonomy): Eukaryota > Metazoa > Chordata > Aves > Anseriformes > Anatidae > Cygnus > Cygnus atratus. The sequence goes on along the minus strand of NC_066396.1, from coordinate 26,764,286 downwards.
AACTGTATCACTGGAAGGGTTGTATGGTTTCAGCTTTCAAAAGCTGAGGTGTCATTAGTAAATTTATGGGGGCACTTCAGACAGCTGTTTTCACTGTTGAAGCATAAATTATTGAAAGGCACAAAAGAACTAGCTCAGAAATAAACTGAGTAAGAGCCCACAGCCAGCAACTGATGAAAGAAGAAGAGAGAGTAATGTTAACTATAAATGCCTTGTCTCCTGTGTTGGTACTGGAAGACTTGCACAAGAGTAACTGGGAAGTGATGTTGCTGATGCAGAGGGAATGAGGTTCTTTACCACTTTTACTTATCTCTTTGGTTTTTTTTTTTTTTTTTTTAATTTCCAGTCCTATTTTTCTTCTTTCATCACCTGGGTAGAAATTAAAAAAGAAGAAACATTGTAAGAGCCACAGGAAATATATTTATTGAAACCCTGATCTCCAGAGAGAGATAGAGGAAACCATGAAACCATGCAAGTTGCTCTGAAAAAAAAATAATAATAAAAAAAAAATGAATAAGCTGGAACAGGAAGTTCAACAATAAAAATAAAAAGGAACCACAACTCCGCAACTATAAAATTCAGAACTAAAACAAAGAAAGAAACCACATGAAATACCTATTCCAGCACAAAAGAAGAAATAAAAAGGGAAAAACAAACAAACAAACAAACAAACAAAAACAACCATAAATGAGACATATTAAAAATGACCTTAAACATAACATTGAATCTATACTACAACACTAGGTTGCTGGGGATCCATATTTTAAGACAACAGCACATTAAATGCCAGGTATTATCTTGGAAACCTGACAACAGCACATTAAATGCCAGGTATTATCTTGGAAACCTGAGCTAGGGCTGTGTACTCAGACAACTGTGTCCACACCATTGGTCCTGAGATTCTGCACTAGTGAGATGGTGAGCGCTTTCCTCTTCATGCATTGCTGAAGTTCCCAGTCCTTTGCGGTGGAGTAGACAGTCATTTTTTAATTACCATGGGCGGCTTGAGTAGCAGGTTGCCAGTCCTGCTAACAAGCTGGTTTCCCATGACACGACAGCATATCCCTGAAGACAGGGCTGAACTGTCCTCAGGGGGCTGCATGACGGTAGGCACAGTGTATCACCTCTCTAAGAGTGCCGAGTATGTGCTTTTATATTCCTGCACATAACGCACACAGACATATATGCGTGTATATATGTACACATATATATGTGTACAAAGTGTTTTATTATTGTCTTTCTTGACGCTTAATGCAATTTGTGTTAATTGCAAATCATATTACACAGTTCATTTTAATTTTTGTTTGAAGCTTAGCAGCTCTCTTGAGATGAGCAATACCTTCTCAGGAGACACCACAGAGCTACTGGGCATCCCTGGCTGTTGCAGACCACAGCAGCTATCGGGTCATGTCCTCTGGGTGCCCTGACCTATGCTCTGCCTGCTGGCTGGAGGGGATGCCACACTGCAGAGAGGTGGCACAGAGGCCTACTAGGTGCCACCACACCTGGGGGTGGCAGGTAACAAAGCTCGGCTACTTCCATTGCTCACTCCTTCATAGGTTTTCAGCCCGAGGAAGCAGTTTCTAAAGTCAGTTCCATAATCAGACAAGGGGAAAAAATGAGTCATTTCACAGCTGAGGTGCATGCATACCATTGTCACTGCCAGTAAACACACCTCGGATACAGAGAGAGGCCAGTGTTGGGAAAGTTGCTGGCTCAGCAAATAGTGAAAAACTGCAAATTCTAACAGTTCATCCTGTTTTGAAGCATTTGAAAAATATGTTTTGGGCAGATGTATCTTTTGTGAGAGAGTGTTTTAATAAAGCCTGCAGCTTTGCAGTTCTCCCTCTCTGCTTTGCTAAGCAGGTTGTGACCCAGTCTGGCACGTTTCTTTCTGTGGGACAAGCACCTAAAACCAGGATATTGTATTGGAAACCTGAGCTATCTTATACAAGAACACTGTATAAGGCTTTCCAGAAAAATAAAAAGGTAGTGGAAGTAAGGCAGTAAAATGGTATGATGAACACGCAGGTGCCTTTTTTCCTCTAGATCTGTATTACAACACATGCACAGACAATAAATTGCATTAAAGTACTTTATCAAGTTTGCAATATCAATTAATTAAAGATGTAGGAAATGCCAGAATGAAGACTTCCTATACAATTTTAACTTTGTTGCCTTTGTACCTTATGCAGCAGGACATGGTTTTAAGAGACAACATATAAATTTTCCCATAGACCTATACCTCATAAAGTTCACAGGGCAGATGAGTCCCCTTAGCGAGCAATTATTCTGTGCTTTATTCCATCCTTGCTATTTAATATGAGGCTTTATATTTTATTTATTACTCATCTGTGTAAATCCTGCTGTGAGGATGAAGTCATTAACTGCTTTATAGGCTTTTCTCTGGTGCTTACCATTATGAAGCCTGAGTGTTTCACAAACAATAATGGATATGTCCTCCCACTAGCTCTGCAGGATGATGTTATCTCCATCTTACAGCCAGCAAGTTGAAGCACAGAATGATTAGGATCCAACATATTCCCTAAGTTTATGTTCTTAGTTTTGAGTACTCAAAATACTAGAACACTGATAGCCTGAGTTTTTTATGTTGCAGAGCATTGCTTAAAGAACAGTTGTTTCACGCTTGAGGCTGGTCTATCCTGCATACTGGATGCAATTGAAAAAAATGGTTTTTGACTGGTACCTGAAGTTTGTACAACACTGTAATTGCTGCCCACCTAGCTAGATCTGGCTTGTGGGGTGCTACTTCACGTCCACTGCTTTTGGGTTGGGTTTGTGGTTTGTTTTTTGCCCCCTTAGGGGAAGGATGAAATTTTTGAGTGGCTGGTAGAGGACAAACAGTGAGTACTTGGAGCTTAGGACTTAGACCCTGAGGCACTGATCCCAGCTCTGCTTTGGAGTCAGGGGTTTTTGGCTGAACTGAAGCTCTGTCTTTGCTCAGTCTACCTATATTGCAGCAGTCTACAAACAAGGCCAAGAAAAAAATAAAAATACCTAAGCAAGAAAACCACTTTTTAAGTTAAAGGACAGCATTGGCATAAGAACAAATGGTTACAAACTTCCCACAAAGACATGCAGGCTGTAATTTAAAGGAAAACACTTCAACATCAGAGAAATATGCAGTAGGCTTCTAAGAAGGCAATGGGCAAAGAAAGGTGCTTTTAAGATGCAGCTGGGTAAGATCGTAGAAGGACAAGCATATATATAATGCCCCTGAGAGCTGGGGTGCTTTTCACTCCTGTGAACACTTGTCCCTTCTTCCTGCCTCATCCAAAGCAGGTTCCTTGGTCTCATCAGGTCCCTTTTGTCCCAGACAGGGTGAGGAGAGGCACCAGAGTGCTCACAACACAGCTGGGAGGAGGTAGATTTTTTGGCTTATATCTAGCTTTCTGAACTAGAGTTCCTGGTCGCAGCAGGCAAAGCGGAGAGTTCTCTTTGTTACTCTGCCAGACACGGTCACTCAGACACTAAAGGTGGACGGGCTGGGGACCGCTGACCCAGGAGCTCTGGAGACATGTGCTCACCACGACATGCGCAGAGCAGGTCTTGTGTGAATAGCTTCCAAAATTTCAGCTGATAAAATCAGGGTCTCCACTCAGTAGTGATGATTTATTAGGCTTACATTCTGGACAAATTTGGGAATGTTTTCATGGGATGACAGAAGGCAGGTGCATAAAGTGAAAGCAGTTTTATTCAGCTTGCCAAATATTTCTCAAACATAACAGGACACCCCAAGATGCTCAGAGTAAAGGCCACTGGAATACTTTATAAATAAAAGCAAAGCAACATATCTTCCCTAGTTCGGTATTCTTAAGTGTCTGAACTGGTTTTTTGTTTGTTTGTTTGTTTTTTTCCCCCCACCTTTAGAAACCAATACTGCAGAAGCACAATGCAAACATCTGGCACACATAAAAATCAGATCAGATTGTCAACATTTGCTGTTTAAGGAACCTAATATCATATCTAAAAACAGAAAGTGTCCAGTAACTTTAAGAATGAGTTGCATTACCAACCCTCCCTGTAATATTTTATTTAACCTCTCTGGAGCATGTTGTGAGTGCTTGGTGTCCTTCCTGCAAGTCCTGTCATGCTGCTGCACACCAGGAAGCTACCTCTTCCCTGTATGATTAAGGCACTGAACTGTGAATAATTACCCATATTTAATTTTTGGGGTGTACTCTGGCTGCTGGGGTTCACCAGCTGTGCACTAGATCAGACCTGTGTGGGCACAGAGCGAAATGTGTGCCTGTGCATGTGTACATGTGTACATGTGAGTGCATGTGTGTGCACGGGTTCTGGAGGTACCTACCCCATGACTGATTTCACTTTGTAGCCATGACTGCACCCTGATATTCAATGAGATTCAAGGCAAAGGCTTTGCCCTTTTGCCCCACTGCTGCACAGAAGGGCAGGGGAGCAGCATCATTCAAGGATGTGGGATCACTGCTAAGCTGAGGACAAGTATATCAGCAGGCGCTTGTTCGTCTGGTGGCCATGTGAAGGACAAGCCCCAGTGTCTGTTTGCATGGCCACAGCTCTTCTTTGGGACAGGGGCAGGAACAGCTGCCCCATGCAGGTCTAGGGCAGGCACTGTGGGGCACAACAGCCACGGCCCTGAGGTGCTGGGAATCAGCTGGCCAGGGTTGAGTAAATGCAAATAAATCCCTGAAAGGTGGTGGTGTCCCAGGCTTCATACATGTTGTAAAAAACCTTCCAAAAGTGTGCTTCCCATTTTTAAATGCCAAGCAGTGAGAGCCAAGTGGCAAGAGCATTCACACAGGAAAGAAGTTGTTTCATACTTTACCCATGGAGGCACGAACCCTCATCTCCCACATCTCATGAGTGTTCCAGCCCATGCCCATGTTGTAGGCTATGGGGAGAGTGGTGGTACTCTCTTTCTCTTCCCTGAGGCAGCAAGGCAAAGAAGCTGAGCTTTACTGGATCTGGCTTTGAGCCATATTGCAGATTCTGACCAGGTAGTGACCGGGAGAGGAGTCTTCGACAATATCCTCTAAATGCCTTTTTAAGATAAAAATCAATTTTTTCCTCAAGCAGAATAAATTACTGAGCTTTGTTCCTGGCATAGTGAATATAAAAATAGCCTGGCCATAGTCTCAATCTATAAACCTATAGCAAATGAGAAAAAGAATTGCTTTAAAGTAGATTTTTATAAAGAATCTACTTGGGATGGCCTGAAATGAAAGGGAATTACTTTATCTAATCTTGCCAGGAAAAGCATTTCAGCACAGAGGAGCATGAAAGTGAATGCTTGACCCTTCTTGGAGGCCAGTTTCCACATGGGGTCAGGCAGAAAGACAGCACCCGATGATGGCTGAAGATAAATCCAGGATAAAACATGGAACAGAGTGAGAGTTCAGGCTTTGTGGTTTATTCTTGAGCCTACTCACTGCTGAAAGAAAATTGAAGTGATTATATAGCACTTTGAACTTAATGGAAAGAAGAAAGATAGTGAATGGTTGATTGCATCTCTTCTTGAAGCCACTCAAGTACAGGCCATTGCCCATTACACAGTTGCCAAGGCAGCACTAGCTGGCAGCTGGATAGCTCAGGACCCCCTCTCTAGCCTTCCCTGGTAAAGATTAACCACATCACCTCACTTGCCTTCATCTTCAGGGCAGGCCAGAGCAAAAAGTACTGCAGGTGGCTTCAGCACTTCTCCCGTTGCCTTCAGCCCCGGGCCAGACTAGGCTGTAATGACAGCAGTGGGCTCCCCCAGGGGCTGGGCAACCTGGCTCATGTGGATGTTTGAGAAATCCTCCTACACTTTTGTAAGAAAAAGTTGTGTTCCCCTAAGGTTCCTAAAGAGTAAAATTACCCAAAATTACCACTTTGCTGTGTCTTCAGGAGACTCTTATGCAGTGTTGAGTACTGACTCATGATGCTGAATGCTCCTGCTTGACATGAACAACCAGAGATATGTGCAAGGTCCTGCATCTGGGCCAGGGCAATCCCAAGCACCAGTGCAGTCTGGGTGAGGAGTGAATTGAGAGCAGCCTTGAGGAAAAGAACCTGGGGGTGTTGGCTGACAAGAACCTCAAGGTGAGCCAACAGTGTGCACTTGCAGCCCAGAAAGCCAACCGTACCCTGGGCTGCATCAAAAGCAGCGTGGCCAGCAGGGTGAGGGAGGCGATTCTCCCCCTCTGCTCTGCTCTCACGAGACCTCACCTGGAGTGCTGTGTTTGGCTCTGGGGTCTTAACAACAAGAAGGGCACGGACCTGTTGGAGAGAGTCCAGAGGAGGGTCACAAAGATGATCAAAGGGCTGGAGCACTTCTCCTATGAAGAGACACTGAGGGAGTTGGGGTTGTTCAACTTGGAGAATGGTAGGCTCTGGGGTGACCTACAGGAAAGCTGGGGAGGGACTCTTTGTCAGGGAGTGTAGTGAGGGTAGGTTTTAGATATAAGGAAGAAATTCTTCACTCAGAGGGTGGTGAGGCACTAGAACAGGTTGCTCAGAGCTGTGTCCCTCACCCCTGGGAGTGTTCAAGGCCAGGTTGGATGCAACCTTTGAGCAACCTTGTATGGTGGGAGGTGGCAACACCACGGCAGGAGGTTGGAACTGGGTGATCTTTAAGGTCCCTTCCAACCCAAACCATTCTGTGATTCTATGTGCTTGATGGATGGCCTGAGGTCTTGAAGGAGGTTGTTTGCCTGGAAACTGTTGCAGGGACATGGATAGGGATGAGGGCAGTGAATTTTAGCCACTACTAAGAATGAAATAAGTTGTCACTCAGGTTACGCAGCTTTCATTAATTCAGACCAAATGGACAACAAAATTACCATGGTGGAGCTTTAAAAGTAATAATGAAATTATTGTGGTGTGGAGAGACAGAGGAAAGGATACTTGGGCTATGGTGGCTTTGTGACCATGATCAAATCACTGCAAATTCCATTCTCATATTTCCCCTGTAGGGTCAGCTCAATGCCTAATAATGTCACCTATCACTGGCATTAATTACATCGCTGCAGAAAATGCTTTAGCTGGCCACGAGAGGTCTCCTCCATTGCTCTGTGGAAAGATTGTAAATGTCCACTGGAAAATGCTGCCCTAGTGGGAGAATACTAAACTAAAGCTTGCACTGGACTCCAGGTCACTAAGAGCAAAAATATGCAGGATCCAGACATTGGGGATTAGCATAACTTTGTGCTGGAGCTGTCAGAACACTTGCACTAAAGCTGATGCCTGGATATATATATAAGAGCTTATCATGCACAGCAACAGCAAAGGTTTGAGCTTGTCAAACAGAAAGAGTAAGTGTGAATGCACTTACTTTCACACAAGAAGCTAACAAATAGATTTTTCTTGCTAACATTTGGTTGGACAGTTGGTAAAAGACTAGACCTGGACCTGATCTACAGGTCAGCAATGTCCTCTTGCTGTCTGTTCCAAAAGAAGGGCACAAAATATTCTTGCGCTGCTTTTCATTTAAAAATAGCTAAATTCAGGGGACTACTGAGAAGTCTTTTATTCTTCCACTGAAGAAATATATCAAAGAGAGAGAGAGATTTCTGGCCTGCATATAGGTTAATTACCTGCTCAGCCACAGGAATCAGGTACTTTTATGTGAATCAACCAACCAAGAAGAGGCAGAAGAGGCAAAATTCCCCCTCATTCAGAAATAGAAAAATTACTTCCAAGTGGTACATTCTTGGTCTGCTCCCAAAAATACTGACATAAATGGGAGTTTGCTTTGATAAAAAGACAGAGTGCCTGGGAACAGTTTAGATACACCAATACTCTCTTTGCAGGGACCATGATACCATTTTATTTGTATATTTACAGTATGGCTAGGTTTCTTATAGGCATGTTTCTTATTGAATTCAACTTGTGGCATGTGCTAAAACTTATTTTCAGTGTATGAGATCAGCCTACCATTACCTCAGCCCAAAGTCCCACACTCATGGCCCCCCAAAATTGCCTGCTCTCCTTCACAACCCCTCCTACATCTGTCCTCCACATCTCCCAGATCCTCTCTTCTAACCTCCTTGTTGTGTCCTCACCAGTGGGCAGCTGGGGGCTGGCGTCCAGGTGAGATGTGCCAGTTGTGGGCTGGAATGGATGCCCTGAACACATGCTTTCACTGGATAAATTCATCTTCTCCTCCAATATGTTACTGATTTTAAGAAAACTAGAAATCAAGACTTCTCTCAGTCACATACAATTCTAACTGTAGCGACCTCCAGAGTTGAAAGATGGCCCAAGAGCAAGATTTCTTGTTTCCTTAGGAGACTGTGCTAAATAGGGATAAAAATAACCACTTTGTCTGCTTTTCAGAGGTGAGCTATCAAATACAAGCATTCACCAAGAATTTTAGCTATAAAAAGATGGCAGTTCTTTTAAAAAGGTGGAAAAGAAATATGTGCATGGATGTGCATGTGTATGCATACGTGAGTAGGAACAAATGATGGAATAGCTTCAACACTGAGCTTAGGCATGAAGACAAAGAAAATAAAAAAAGATTTATGGAGGGAAGCTCAAAATAAAGTCCTAGTTCTGAATTTTTCTGGATTTTATGAAAAAATTGGTGCAGATCTAGATTCAAAAGTCCTGCTTCAATAATAAACCCAAAGTGGTTCACAGTGCCTGGCAACGCTGATGCATAGAAAACCTCAGACAGAAGCTGGAAGTCACAGCACTAAAATTGACTGCTTCCTCATGATAACCTTCTAGGTCTGACAGTTACACTTGCACTTCCAGACAACATTCACAGATCTTGACTCCCAGGAACCAATACTTACTATCCCTCCTGAAAAAAAATCATGTGTTTGTGAAACTGTCATGGCCCTGGGCCCTGTTAAGTTAGGCAATGTGTTATAAACACCAGAGGTGTTTCAGGGTGTTGTTCAGTGGAGCAAGAGCCTCACCTCCCTCATCACAAGAGTCAGAGGAGACACAAGAGCTCGGATGGTGAAAACAACCTCACAAGTGTTGCAGGGTGAAAAGTTGAAGGAGGAGAGATGAAAGACACTGCTTCTTTTTCTGATGGCACCTTTGCAATGCTGGGTACATCTACCCACACAAGAGGGGTTGTGACCGATTTGTTCCCACCCTGAGCTTTGACTCAGACTCTCCCCACAGTATGACTGACACCTTTGAAGTTGCTGCCAGTTTCCACTTGAAGAGCTGTTAGACTGCCTTTACTACTGCTTTTTCCTATGAAACATTTTGAGGTGGGCCATTTTCAATCAAGCTCAAAAGCTTGATTGCCTTTAAAAGCTCTATTGCCTTGAAAAACACCCTCCAGAGCAGCCATACTTCCTGCCCCATCCCAACCCACCTCAGTGGCCGCCAGCAGAGGATGCCTGTGGGTAGCTAGTATCAGAGGTGAGTGCAGAGGGCTCACTTGCTGGGGATGTTTGAGTGCAGGGGTCCCACATGCCCAGAAAGCTGGTTTTAGCTGAACCTTCCTCTGGGACCATCTGGTACATCATAGGGTAACCAGGGCTGCTCTCTGGCCTCAGAATATTTATAACACTTCCCTCCCTCCCCTGCAGTGCTCCACCTTAGCATTTCCCTTTGTTAAATACTTCAGCTCCTTCTATCCCACTGATGCATCCAAAGAGCTCAAAATTATTTGGCAGTAAGGAGTTAGCTTGGCTTACCTGCTTCTTTCTTTGTATTTGACTTATTCCCAGACCTACAGGACTATTCTTGGTTTATCTGTACATGCAGAGCCCTGGTACAGAAACAGGAAAATGAGTAGGTGTGTGGTAAACAAGCTCCTGCATCAAACTGGCATTCATAACTATTGTGTCAACTCATTTCCCAATGGGAGGACAATGAAAAGTGAAGTATTAAAGCTAATGAAAACCTTCAGGTTGAGAAATCAAGTCCTGAAAGATGATCTTTAAGGGTCCCTTCTAACCCATTCCATTCTATGAAAGTTGCCAACTGAATAGCAATGATAACCTCTGTGTTCTTGCGACATGTTGATGATAAACACTTCTCAGGGGAAGTCGAAAGATAAGTATGACTGAATTATTTTTGCTGTAGGATCTCTAATTTGGGAGATTTCATGGCATTTGAATGCTCTATTTTCTAATCTTGAAGGTAGTTGTTTACTTTTATTTTCCTGCAGTTTTAACGCAAGCAAGAGGGAAAGCAACGTCTGAACTATTTGGCACTCATACATGGCTCCACTGGCTCCATCTGATCACAAAGGTTATAAGCTCCACCAACTGTACCAGACCTTGTAAATTTTGTAAGTTAAATGAAGAGACTGGGTTTGCTAAACATGAAAAAAATCTATCATCTTTGCCAATGGAGCTACTAAACCCTTTGATATACAGCTGTTTGGCCTGAAGACTCTCACAGGCAAGCTGATCTTCACTCTCTGCCTTTCCTTTTGCCAGGTACATCTGAAGCTCAAAGGAGCCTAATTCCCCCTGGCCTGGATATTTACATGCTCAGGTCTGCATGGTGGGATTTGTCCCATGTGGTTTTAGCTCTCAGACAACAAGGTATGTCATCTGAGCTGGTTGTCCAACTCTCCCTGTAACCAGCAGATACCTTTGAAGGTATCTACCATCTGTCTCTTTTCACTGACTAGAGGAGGAGCTGGAGAACTAGCTTCTACTTCATCCCTCACATTCATCAGGAGAGGTGAGTTCCACCCAAAAGGCTGAACCCAGGACCTCAGCCGTCACTAATGCAGTTTAGATAATGGTATTTGAGGGCCTGAGCCACAGTGATCCCACCCAAACACTTGGTATCTGAGAGGCCATAGGCACCTATATTTCCCCAGTACATAGGTGCTTATTAACTGGGCACAGGGGGATACAGTCTTGGTTGAGCTGGCCAAATCAGTGTGGTGGTTTTGCCTTGCTAGGCAGCTGAACTGCTCTCTCACTACCCCTCCTCAGAAGAGGTGGGGAAGAAGAAAAGGAAAAAAAAAAAAAGACACATGGGTTGAGATAAGAATAACTTAATTAAAGGGAAAATAATTATTAAGGTAAAATTGCAAATGCTGTGTGGAAGCACAGTGAGAGAGGAAAGAAATTACTTTCTACTTCCCGTCCATGAGCAATGCTTGACCACATCCCTGAAAACAGGGCCTCAGTACGCTTAGCCGATGTTTGGGAGGACAGAGATTTTCATAAAGAGAGCCCACCTCTCCCTTCTTCTTTCCCTTTTCCACCTTTTATTGCTGAGTGTGACATCATATGCTATGGAATATCCCTTTGGTTGCTTTAGGTCAGCTGCCCTGGTGATGTCCCCTCCCCACCTCTTACATGTCCCCAGCCTGCTGGCTCTTGGTGGTGTTGGAGGGACTCCTGATGCGGTGCCAGTACTATGCAGCAATAGACACAACACTGGTGTAATACCAGTGCTGTTCTAGCTACAGGTGCAGAGCACAGCACTGTATGGGCAGCTGCAGGGAAAGTTAACTCCATCCCAGCCAGACCCAGTACAATGGGCACCCATTTCACACACCAATGCCAGTCCCTAGAGGGGTGTGACACAAGCTCATTTTACCACATGATTTTATGCAGAAGCACACATATATTTCTCTTCCATGTCTTTTAAGGTATTATCATCTATTTATAACAAAGGTCACATGGCAGGCTGCATTCCTGTTGCCAGGAAAGGGCACACTTTTTATGTTTATTTTTATGGTTATTTATTCAAATTTCATATTTTTATGGTTATTTATTCAAATTTCTTAAGGGAACAAAGCTTATACTATTTGCTCTGCCAAACTACCTTTCTCTCAGTCAAGCCCTGTTACTACCCCTCACATACACTCAGTTCTTAGATGCTCATTGTCATGGTTTTAACTGGAGAGGTGGACTGTCTCCATATCTTAGACTTGCCTGCAGCTCACAGGTTCGGACATTGTCTTGTGCGAGACATAATAAATTGGGCTTGAACTTTCCAGGCTGAGAAGGGTACTGGCCTCACCCCACCCATTACCTGTGCAAGTCCTCTAGACATTGAATTATTATTTCAAAAACTCTCTTAAAGTCTCTTTAACTGAGTTTCTTAGAATAAGAAGGCATACCTGTTGATCTAGCCCTTAATGTAGGACTGATATCTCCTATTTTTTGCCCTCTGTAAGTTAGGCCTCCGGTTACCTGTACTCAGAAGGTTGTTTCCGGTACCTAAATCCAGGCATGATGACAGATCTCAAAACAACCTTTCTGATTACTGCATCCTTTTATCTTAAAGGTGTCTCTCAACATCTTTCTGAGTCTGCAGGGCAAGAAGTCCAGACCTGACAGAAAGCAGGAGAGGTCTTACCAGGGACGGAGATGGATCTTCACGTTTACATCTTCCCAGAGATTTCCGAGGAAACTTGGATTAGAAGATGAGGGCTGATCCCTACAGAACATGTATGCAAGGATACTGGTTTTTGAATCCCAAATGCACATTGGGCTATACAGTCTACTGAGCCAAGAGGTCAGTATTTCAAGTACGCTAGTGCTCTTCATTTGCTATGCAAGTAAAACTCCCCCCATGTCCTTACACAGAGGAGAGTTTCCAACTGATCCGCTTCCCATATATCTCTTTCTCAAATGTGGGTTACAATTCTAGTTCTCAGTATTCAAAATAGCATCTAATTGATGTGTTGCACAAAGCTGTGAACACTTTCCTCTGTCTACCGGAAGCACTTTTCCTAATAAATTCTAGGATCACATTTGCACATAGACAGGTACACTCTTTGCTGGGTTAAAAACTAGCTGGAAGTCTAGTCCCAGAAAGTGGTGGTGAATGAGTGGTGTTCCCCAGGGGTAGGTGTTGGGGCCCATCCTGTTTGATATCTTTATTGATGATTTGGATGAGGGAATTGAGTGCACCCTCAGTAAGTCTGCAGATGACACCAAGTTGGGAGGAAGTGTCGATCTGCTGGAGGGTAGGAAGGCCCTGCAGAGGGACCTGGACAGGTTGGGTCGATGGGCAGAGGCCAGTGGGATGAGGTTCAACATGGCTAAGTGCCTGTTCCTGCACTTTGGCCACAACAACCCCATGCAGTGCTACAGGTTTGGGGCAGAGTGGCTGGAAAGCTGTGCAGAGGAAAAGGATCTGGGAGTGCTAATCGATGCATGAGGCGGCAGTGTGCCCAGGTGGCCAAGAAGGCCAACGGCATCCTGGCTGGGATCAGGAATAGTGTAGCCAGCAGGACCAGGGAGGTGATCGTCCCCCTGTACTCTGCCCTGGTGAGGCCACACCTCGAGTACTGTGTTCAGCTTTGGGCCCCTCACTACAGGAAGGACATCGAGGCCCTGGAGCACGTCCAGAGAAGGGCTACGAAGCTGGTGAAGGGCCTGGAGCACAAGTCCTCTGAGGAGCGGCTGAGGGCACAGGGGTTGTTTAGTCTGGAGAAGAGGAGGCTCAGGGGAGACCTTATTGCTCTCTACAACTACCTGAAAGGAAGTTGTGGGGAGGTGGGGGTTGGCCTCTTCTTGCAGATAGCTAGTGATAGGACTAGAGGGAATGGCCTCAAGTTGTGCCATGGGAGGTCCAGGTTGGAAATTAGGAGCCATTTCTTCTCAGAAAGAGGAGTCAGGCATTGGAACGGGTTGCCCAGGGAGGTGGTGGAGTCACCATCCCTGCAGGTGTTTAAGGAAAGGTTGGATGTGGGCATGTTTTAGTGGGTAATATTGGTGGTAGGGGAACAGTTGGACCAGATGATCTTGGAGGTCTTTTCCAACCTTAATGATTCTATTATTCTGTGATTCTCTGATTTTGTACAAGCATATCACCCTGGTGACCCATAGTAATTCCTGTGGGCAGGTAAAATTCCCAGTTCTACCTCCTTCTCTGCCATTTCCAATTTATGAATCCCCAGAGTACTTCAGAAATCTTCTCATTATTTGCTAAAGGCACGATCTTGAAAACTGGTATTAAATTTCACTCTGTTAATGTTACTTCAGACTCACAGGTTATCTGTTTCTACCTGTACCATGTTCAGATGTCTTTCCATGCCAAGGTGTCTCTGACATGTGGCTAATCAGCAAATTTTGCACCTACTTTTTCAACCACAGTCCTTACTGGGAACAGCTAAAAAATTTTCCAATTCAGAGAGAATGCTAAGTGCTCTCCTTCAGTACAACCTTCTGTAATTTAAACATTAAAGCCATTTCTTACCTTCTTACAGTAGTTTGTGTGCTTTTCCCTTCTTTTCCCTTCATTTGAACTAACGATTTCCAATACCACAAATGCTTCTCTGATATTCAGACACCTTTTCTTGATAAAGTAGTGGGCTCTACTGTAGAAGAAAGGTGTTAGGCTGACCTAGTATTCTCTGTCAGGCCCAATCTGTTGTTGCTTCTTTGATTTTCCATTGATCACCATCTCATTAATTATTCCTTTCCTTTAAAATTTGCCTTGTGCTCTTGCATACTATTACAATCAAGCTAAAGTGTCTTTATATGCAAACTCACTCAATTAATTGTGGTTACTATATTTACTGCTCCCAAGTCATGTGGGTCCCCCTCTATCATGGCTTGACAAAATTACTCAGAGTTGCTGCCAGGTCTTGGAGAGTCCTGTGGTGAGGAATCAGCTCCCTGCTGGCTGAGCACATCCAGCTTTCAGAGTTTTGCCTCTTCCTTGAGGAGATATTTTCAATTTCCTGACACTCATCCCATATCTGTCCTGCTTTTCTCCAGATTTTAACGTTCTCACAGGAAACCAAAGCAGTTTCATTTAATGTTTTCACACTCCTACAACAGATCTAACCCTCCCTGTATAAAAACATCACCTATTTTCCCCTTTAAAATCTTTTTGTTTCAATAGATAAATAACTTCTTATGATTTCCTTTTAATATTACCATTTAATTTCCTCATCATACTTCTAACTCGATTTGACTTTTGGCAATGTTTACCCCAGCCCCCTGCTTCCTGACCTCCAAAATGAAGTTTTCTTTGCTGATTAGCTCCTTTCTCCTTTCCAAATAGATGCTGTGCTGGACTTTCTAGTGCAGTTATCCATCCATTTCAATCTGCAGCCATTTCCGGCAGGTTTTTGTCCCTCCCTGTGATGCAAATTGCAGAGAGCTCCTTCCTTGCAGCTTTTAGTAAAAAGAAATTCCAAATCTTCTTCAGCTGAAGTACCTTATATATAACTCTTTGGCTTGACTGGCTTCACTATCCAGTTCTCTCACCTCCTGAAACCTGTGCTTTCAAAACCAAAACTCTCACCTACTTGTTTTTGCATATGCCTCTGTTTCGTCTAAAATGAATCAACTTGGTTTGGCTAATGGCTCAATTGAGCTCTGAAATTAATGTTAGTCTTTCCACTGGCTGCAGAAACTTGGATCTGTCCTGTTTAAATGTTCTCCAGGGCTGAGGGTGTAAACACAGTATTACAGACCATGGTTTCAGCTGGTTTAAATTGCTAAAGCTCTTCTGGACTCTGGCCAGTCAAGTGGAGTCTCCCTTGTCTAAGAAGCTGAAGTTTTCATCAAAGTGTTCTGGAAGCAACTGCAGCCTCTTAAATTACTAAGAAAAGAGATATTTTTGCCATCTTTCCACAGATGAAACTGCAATAAAATCTATGTACTCACACTGTTTAGAATAGTCTCCAAATTAATTTACTGTACCTGTCATAATATATTATCAGTGCCTTCCATGAGCATTACCTCATTTGAGAGCCTCTTCTGTTGTATATAGCAAATGGCAGAAAAAAATTTAATGTGATACAAATAACCTTTGGATTGATTTAACTCTGCATGCCCAGACTCTCCCTGTCCTCCTACTTGCAGAGATGGGAAGTTAGCATTCAGATGGCATTAGTTGTAATGAGAGCGGGAGACCAGCAGCAATCTTCAAAATCTCCAGTGAGTTAAGCAGAGCTGGCTACAAAGGGGCCAGAGGCTAATTATCATATCAAAGTTTGACTAAGTGGTAGCACACTGAATTGGACAGCAAGATTACATGCTTTAAGAGTGTTAGATCTTCATTGCTTCTTCCCCCCCATTAAACTCTATCACATTGCTATCACTGGGCATGCCTGCAGGCAGGCTGGATGAGAGGAGAGGAGGACTGGGAAGCCAAAGGGACTGTAGCTGTGTAAGCAAAATGCACCCATTACCTCTAAGGGCATTTTGTATCTTGAGGTGAAGTAATATATTTCCATAAGGTAAAGGGTGAAGTTGTTCAACACAAGCTAATAATAACAGAGTCCATAACGGCTTTCTGCCACCCACAAACCAAAGTTAATATTGTCTGATAGCGTGCTATTACTCAGCCAGTGATAATACAGCATTAGCTGGTGCTGAATAACTGCTTGCATTGACTTGCTTTGAAGTATTTGCATGGGTAACTCCTGTGTACCAGGCTTTAAACAAATGGAGGTGTGAATTCCAGCATTAGCCTTGTCCTTTCCTTCCTGCATCTCTTCACTCTTGCCTGCCCTAAAATACATAACAACCTTATCATGGGCTGCTCAGTTCATTGTAACAGGCAGAATAAGAAAGTAAACATGGGTCTCAGGAGTTACCTACCTAGTGCAGCAACACAGGTCGGCAAACATTAGCCTGAGAACAAGCCACTTCATTTGACAGGTATTATAGACCACAGATGGGGAAAAAAAAAAAGTCCCCTCTTTCTATTTTTAACTCTCTTTCTGACACGGTGCTTACTTCAGCCTGACAGCAAGCCCAGTTTCAGACTCTGTGCTGAGGTGGTGGAGGAACGCTCCCACCTCACAGGGGCTGTGGGAGAGGAGGAAGACAGAGGCACCAATGTGAGGGCAAAATGGAGGAAGAATTGAGTCTATCATAGGCAGGAACAGCAGTGGATGCCTGCTCTTGGTATCAGCATACTTCACATGGATATTGTCCTACTCATGGATGAGCTGAGGCTGAGCTGAAGACAAATGTACAAGTCTGAAAATGTGCTCATTTTGCTTTTTTTCTTCAATCCAAATCTCTCCTACCATAGAATATTGAATCCAGCTCTGTGTTAGGTTAGTGCCACTCAAACCATTTGGGCCACTCCAATGCCAAGCTAAAATATCAGTGGTCCAGCCCTAGCTTACGCAGTCTCTCTGACTTGCAAGTCACACATAGTTTTCTAAACACTGAAAAACCTCAAAATAAGTAGGAGTGTCACCAAAACTCAAACACTTCTTAATCCTCTGCAGTTTATACTGCTCTCATTTCTGACATGGACTATATATTATTATTAGACTTACTAAGCAAACAAACAAAAAACCTCACCCTCATTTTCTGTTTAGTGTGCAAAACACTGTTTCCTCTTTAGAAGAAAAACCCAACTCCTAGATGCATGCACACAAAAATGAAAAAATCACCACAGTTTATATTTATTTGTGTTATACTAATTTTTTTTTCCTTTTTTTTTTTTTTTTTCTAGTGCATAACAAACTTTAGTCTGCTCACATGGATTTAGTTTTCACAGTTAGCTTTTGCAGACTCTGCTGAGGTGTCCCACAGATTCCCTAGGGTTTCTGGGTCTTTTAGGGTAAAAACAGTTGAGGTTTCAGTGCACTGTGATTCTGGACACTATATGCAGCAGCATTAAAAAACATTATTTGCAGCATTAAAAAGCTGAATTCTACACAAATAGCTTCTCTGGGTGGGGAAACCTCATTTAAAAGCTAAGAAGGCAATTGTAGTTGAAAGTTAAGGGTTTATTTTTATTTTTTTTTCCTCACCAGGAGACAATGTGGGAAAATGGAGAAAGTGATATCATTAAGGTTTATTGAACTTAGATAATTTAGACTAGTGGGAAAGTCTGACAAAATCTAACTAATGTGCTAGGTTTATGAGTTTGGCTACATGAGGTATTTAGGGGGTTGCTAGTGTGTAAAAAGAGAAAGGAGGAATTTAAAAGCCTAATAGCTATTCTACACTTGCATCCATTTTGCACTCCTTCCCTGCAATGCCATTTAATCTGCATGTAACTTATGCAAGTAGTACTCGTGTATAGTTTATAGTATGCATCCAGTTTAATCTGATGATTTTATGCCATTTAGCTTAATCCTGTTTGGAAACACCAGCAGAAGACACTGGATCTAGTTTTGTGCTGCCTGTCTCACTAGTGCGCATTTTCCCTACTGTTTTTCATCCATAATAAATCCAACAAATTTTCTTTTGCCATGTGGGGTGCCAGCATCATTGTCAGAGGCACACATCTCTCAAGGAGAACAAATGCAGCTCCCAAACTGAAGGTTCACAATGGGATGATGGTTGTATGGTGCCACCCCAAAAACTTTTGAGTGAGGTTCCCCTCCAGCCAGCTTCAGGAGGCAGCAAGCCCTGGCTTTGCCATTGTGGAGCTGGACAGCCTGGGAGCAGCTGCCTGACTGCCCTTTCCCATCAGATAAGTGTTCATGGTTAGCAGAGAGATGAAAAATTTGGGGTGCTTCTCACACAGTCAGCAAACAGACCCTCCTTGTTGCACAATTCACTCTCAGAAGCAGCTGTTGGAGCAAGAAGAAGTTACAGCACTGTAAGATAGGGTGTGAGCTTGAAGTGCAACAGCTATGCTGCGAACTCATTGCATGCTCCTTCGTGGTGGTTCTCTCTAAAAATGGGAGGTCTCTTCTCACTCTGGGGAATGGAGCACTTCTCTGCCTTTATATGTTATGATGCGGGCATGGAAAGCTACCTGGGTTCTCATGTGGATGCGATGGCAGTCTGACATCTTGTAATCAGTCTCTGATACCCTTTCTTGGCCTTTTCCTATAGTTTGCTGTGTTGCCATTATGCTGCTTTGTCGGGGTACATTCCTTTGTGGAAACGTCCAGTTATTGGCCTGGATCTTGATTGTTGTCTCAAACTGGTATTCCAGTGCCTCGTATCGATGAGCATCTATGTCAGCACAGCTAGAGGTATTTGGTAAGAACAAACAAATATTCAAATGAAGACATTCACTCATGTAGAATGATTTATCTGATAAAGATTTGGCTTGATATTTTATGTTTTTCTTCCTTACAGGAAATTGTATTATCGTTCCCTAAAATTTACCATGTGCGTATTCCTAGTGCAGGAAACACAGCACCTGAAAGCAGTAATAAACCAACTTTTTGATCTATCTTCTTAATAGCCCTGTCCTTATCCATAGGTCAGAGATACAGGGATAAAGGTTTACCCTTGGAAAGTGTTGGCCTTTTCAGCAGACCAGTTTCTGACTGTACTGAGAACAATGTAGATGGAAGAAAATTATGCACACTTTTTCTTCTTCAGATACCTGGAGAAACATTGCCTCTTTCTGATGATTACTGACTTTTGTGGGCTTTTTTATTTCTTTTTTTTTTTACAAGCACATAAAAATGCTTACCAAGATCTGCAGTCCCTAAGCTGGACACTGCAAATAAGTCAATGAGAAGCCCTTCTGTGATGATTGTCATGTTTTTGTCCCTCAAGCTCACCACTAGAGATGAGCACTGAGCTCACAGCATTGAGGGCAAGTTTAATTTCTGACTTTGTGGTGCTTGTTGCTATGGTTGGGCCTGGCTGGTTAATCCCACTGATGCTGACGTGATGTCAGACACGGGGGAATGGAGGATTCACATTTACTTACTGCTGTTGACAAGTCTTTGGTGGGATCTCAGCTACGGAGTGGGTAGAAGAGCTCAGTCCAGGAATGATTATTGCTGAGCTGAACCCTAAGAGCATACATGTGACTGCCTGAGAACTGCTTACACACTTGGGCTGTACAAGGATCTCTCTCCATTGTATGTAATGTCTTCTTTGAAGGCAAGGAAATCCCATTAGCAGAGAGCAAGTGTGAGATCAGAATCAAACACCAGAGAGTTATGATCTTCCTACTGCTGAGAGGCAAGAATAGGGATTTCATTTTTCTGAGATTGCTGCTGTGCAAGCTGACATGTTTGCTTTGCATAATTATGCTTGACTACAGCCATGCAGAGGGAAGGGAGTGGTGGTGTTCAGTGCAGACACACATACAAGAGCTGAGGGCATGCGCCTGCAGAGCACTGATAGCAGAATAATGCTGTTTGGCAGAACAGTGAATATGCAGCAGCAAAACTGTTAATCTCACTCACAGGCACCTTGAAAGTCATTGGCGCAGTGGGTTCTGGAAATGTAAAGTATCATTACTCTAAATTTCTTTCCTGTTTTCAGACCGAGTGCTCAAATGTGCCAGAGTACCTATATTAAGCAAAGATATACCACATGAAAACAAGATTCACATTTTAATATTTTATTTGTGCCTGGATTGGGAGAGGGTGTAGAGAAAATGTGTCACATGAGGATGCATGAGTGAGAATCAAAGCTGCATGGCTCAGCCTGAGACTGGGTATGGAAGGGCCTGTGCGGCACTGCCTGAGCAGCCCATTTGAAAATCAGCAGTTCTGGGATGTCCAGGGGCCTCCTTACCCATTTTCCAGCATCTTCTCCTGAATCCTCCACCACCCTGCTCTAGCACAGACAGCTCCTGGCAGGTTTCCCTCATCTACACCCAGTGTGGGAGGCAAGAGAACTTCAGGCCAAGAGAGCATATTTTCCAGATGTTTTGTAACTCTTCTCTGGGGATTCCCAGTTCCTGACAGCTCTTGTCCCTTTCCTTAGCCATCAAGTCAAATTTGACAGCTAGGAGATTTGGTGGAGAGCTTTGGTCTGCCTGCTTTTTTTTTTTTTTTTTTTAATTTCTTTTTCTCTCCAGAATCTCAAGAAAGCAGGGGGATTCTCTGCCTTTTCAGGTGACCAGGGCCAATCCAAACACCTGGTAAAGGCTTCCTCAGCTGAATCTCCATCCCGGCAGAACCACAGCTGCTACCTGATGTTGCTCCAGAGGGAGCAAGCTCTCCACTTGCAGGGTGGTGGTAATGTTGTTAGGAGCACTGAACAGACCTCTCCACCTCACTGCAGATAGTTTTTCTGTCAACATGGGCAGTTGATACAGATTAGATCATCTTCCAGATCATCCCAGGACTGTCTGGGGCTCAGGCCAAAATAGCCTCTTTCCAGAGCCACCTGACCATAAAAAGCTTTTAAAATGTCATTTCTTGCCCCTGGGTTTTGCTGTGAGGCAGGGGGTGTGCTTTAAGCTGAAGCATCTCCTTGTACAGGCATTAGGAGGGGGGCTTGTTATGTTATTCCAGTAGTATGATGCAGGATTGAGGTTATGTTAAAAAAAGCTCGTATTTTTCTGAGTCATACCCTGCATTTTCTCACTTCTGAACAAAACAGTTGTCCTGACCCCTGCACCTTAGTTGAACTCTGACGTCCTGTGGGGCAGATGCCTGCCATTACCACCTCCGTCTTTGCTGCTGTTATAGCAGGCGCCTTACTAGCAGCCAGCGGAAATATTGAAGGGGCTAAGGTGTGAAAAGTGAGAGCATTAAATGTGTCTGCGAGCACCACAGTGTATCAGCAAGCTGAGTGAGCTTGCTGGGACCGCGTGTGCAGCACAAAGCCATCTTTCAGCAGGGAAAGGGCTGCCTGTGTGGTGCTGACATCTCCTGTTATTTACAGGCCAAGGGCTTTGTTTAGTAAGAGCCACAGTAAGGAAAAAACAGCTCATGTTGAGAGACACTGAATGGAGATGATGGGCTGTACTGAATTTGGCACTGGCTTGCAGGGTTTGTAACAAGGAGGGATGGCAGGGGCTGGCTGTCATTCTGTCTCATTTTCTTGAAGCACGGCTCTTTGTAGATGATTGCAGGAGGAGGTATTGATTTACTCCTCCTTTTTCCATCCTGAAATATTAGGCCAGTGAAATGGCTCTCACTGCAATTTATGATCCCTCAAAAGAAGATCAAAATGTGATTTTTTAAAAAACAAGCAAACAAACAAACAAGTCAGGGGAAAGGGAAGACCTTAGCTGATGAGGGACAGGCATGCCGTCTCTCTGTTCCCATCTCCTTCCTTACAGACAGACATGTACTGCAGTCCAATTGTGGTCCTTAGAGTAATGGTTACATTCAGATGCAGAACTCAGTTCTCATTCTTCTTTTTTTTTTTTTTTTTTGTACTTGTATAAACCCAGGAAGTTTCCTTGTTATGAGGCCAGTGACATGAAAAACTAGTGAGAAAGATTTTGCCTTTAGCAAAAAGGTTGTTTTTTTGACCATGCTGAAGGGGCACCATGTCAGCACACTCTCACCCAACATTTTCACCCTCCCATGAAAAGCCTGGATGTCAAGAGGAAGGACTGAGCATGTCCTGCTACTCTCTGTCTCTCCATTTGCTTGGAAGTCCCTAGAGTATCTCACAGCTATTTTTTTTTTCCTGCTGTGAAGAGTCTTTCTAGCTAGTACAAGCGATAATTGAAAATAATGCTGGTATTTTCATAAAAGGGTTGACATGAAAAAGTCAAATCCACCATCCAAACTACTTGATTGAACTTGATTTCCTTCTACAATTAAAACAGGAGATGCTCTGCAGGCATGTAGATAGGGATGGTATTTTAATGATATCTGTTACGATTAGCTGCAGAGATAATAATGAGCTCCTGGTCCTAACGACACTGGTATAATTTTCACTTTGTGAAGTATCTTTGTTTCTTACCTGCATTATGAGGAAATGCACAGTAAACATAAAGCAGGAAATCTGCTTCTTGTCCTGAAGATGTTCCAGGAAAGGTTCTTCACAAATCAGCGACAGAGCAGAGAGAAGAAACCCAGTCACTCTACTGCTTTGTGGCTCTGGCTACGGCAGTCTGACATTGCATTTTCTCTGAGCTCTTTGTGGATAGAATCAGATCCTTCTCATAGACATTGCAATACAATATGGCACAAATCTCAAGGTAGCGTCAAATAATAGTATTGTAAGATTTTACATGGATCGGTGATTCCCCAAATTTTTGGATGAAGAATCAAGATTCTTCCAAGGACATCAGACATTTTTATTGCTTATTTAAGCTACTGGATCTCTGGTTTTGCAGACCAGCTGTAGACCACCCAAGGTGGTTTTCCTTAGGTCCATGTTCTGGGAAGCACTTATGTTAACCCTACAGCATGTAAAAATCTCTTTCTCCACTTCCTTATTTGAATAAGAGACAACATTTACCCAAGGTACCCATTGTGTGAGTATTACAAAGATATCATTTGTCCTTACATTGTGCAGCACTTTGGAAACAGGTGCTATATTACTTGAGTACTACCATTATTTCATACAAAGGACAGATTCACATGAAGTTTATAATGGGAGAGCTTAACATGCATATGTTCAATATATATGAAGTGGAAGGTGAATGGAGGTTCATGGAAAACTCTTGCTTCCTCGAAGTATTCAGGACAAGAGTGGGAACTGTAAAACTGGAGCAAATGAGTATAAATGGAGCAAGTGTAATCTTTACAGACACTGTCTGCTGTTGAATACAGTATGCATTGATTTCCCACCATTATATCCAGCAGCTCAATTTACACCATTTTTGCAGCACTACTCAGATTCTAGAACGTTTGTGCTGTACCAAGAGCGCTGTGGAGCCCAGCAAGGTGTTTGCTCCTTGTGACTCTCTGTAGACCACATGGAATTATGAGAATCATAATACAATATGGCAGAAATAGCAAATGTTGTAAAATTCTTTCTGTCAGACTATTTCACTGGGATTCATTTTCTAAATCTGCTGTTTAGAGCTAAAGGGCATGAAATATCAACTTCTTTCCTTTAATTTGAAGATTTCAAAGGAAAAGTCATTGCAGTGACACCAAGGTTATAAATATCCCAGGATGAACTTTCCTACAGAGGTTAAAACATGTAGGGGAGTGTTGCTTCCAGAAAGTAACATGGCATTTGTGACTCCCTGATGGGACACAGATAAGTGCTCTTGTAGAGTTGTAATCACAGTGAGACTGGGATGTGAAGATTTACCTAGTGCCTGTCTTTTTCCAAAAATCAGCTAGCCACACAGGGCCGGGATTGATTAACGTTTATGTATGTGTGCAGGAAAAAGTGAACACAGAAAGGACTTTGTTCTTGCACATATATCCATAGCGTTTGCCACAGATGAAGCTTTGGTATCTCCAAAGTCTGAGCACTGCTGGTCTTTGGTATTATCTAAAATCAAGAAGAAAAAAAAAAAAAAAAAAAAAAAAGCCAAAAAAGCCATATCCCAGACTTGTTTACATGGACTGTAGGATGTGGTTAGTGGAAAGCATACCATCTAAAGGATAGTTCAGAACCTGATTTAATTCTGCGTTAGTAATATCATTGCTCAATCCTGTGAGAGTGCTACAGATCCTGTGCAAGCTCCCATTTCTATGTAGGGATAGGCCTTAAGGGAGGACACCAGGTTTTCATCAAAGGAATCCATATTTGGATACAGTTATTCTGCTGAAGCCTATATAAATAACGTTCTAACTATTACGTAGTATTAGTAATGTACCTGGAAATTTTAGCTTTTAATTACCACTTTGAATATTCATATGGGTGCCCATGGGGAAGCTGCTGAACATCCAGCAGCTCACATGGAAAGAATGATGTGATCTGCTTTGTTCTGTGAAAACAACTGCAACCTTGCACCTGCAGTACCATCTGGAAAGGACACAAGGACCAAGTACTGGTGTTGTTCCATTTTGTGTCAGTATTTGAAGAAGTTCAGAAAGGTCATCTTCCTTGTGGAGCTGGAAGTGCCAATATGGCCCTCCAAGGTCAAGGGATAGGATCATGAAGAGCAGCAGCTTCTAAGTTGCAGTGGCATTTCACCATCCACAAGGTCAGGTGACTGATACTATTTAAAAAACAATTTAAAGGTCAGCAACGCCATGGTAATGTGAGCTTTAGGTACATGGAGAAGTGAGACATGGGTGTGTTTTCCTTTGTTCTATTAATAAACACCAAATGGCTTTGAATTAAACATTTCCTCATACCATGCAGCAATGCCGGGAAGAAGCTATGCTGCTGGCCAACCTTAAACATCAAAGTGAAGGTGTCATAGCTTTAATTGCCAGGTAAAACAGACAGCTGGTGATGAGATGTTGCCTACTTTGAAGATAACAGTGAAAATCATAGCTTTTTTTGTTAAGTCAACACCCTCCGCCTTACCTCCTCATGACTCTGGTTGAGGTGGCAAAACGGATAGGCAGGAGCCTTCTGCTCTGACAGCTACATCTGAACAGAGCCCTCTCTTCCTCCCCTCGAAGATAAGGAAGATGCTGCACTATAAGTGTTGGAACAACAAGGAGGAAAATTCAGCTTTCCTGCCTCTGCTTTTGGGTTGCTGCAAAGAAATAAGCTATTTGTTTCCCCAAAGAGAAGAAACACCATGTAATTTTATGTTTTATGACAGAAAGCTGTTCAGTACTTTCTTCTGAGCACAGAGCTTAACTGAGAGACAACTTTGATCAATTAAACCTAGAGGGAGAGATTTAAAAACAGCTGAAGAAAGCCAACCAATCTATATGAAATTTTTAGAAGAAACAACTAGTGATAGTGAGTTATTAACATCACTGGCAGGAATAGCTATTGATTACAAGAGAATTAACTACTGACACAAAGTCAGTTAACCATGGAAAGCCCATGCTGCTTATTTACTTCAGATTTAACCTACATCCAAAAAATGCAATCAAAATTCCTTCTACTATTTAGGTATTTGATTTTACCCATTTGCTAGACTATTATGACTAGCAGGTAAATACTGCAGGTTCCAAACAGGCTCACACACATCTGAACTACCATAATCCCCAAGGTGGGCACGTTTCAAAGATTAGAAGAAATTATCTTCAAAGGATAAACAAGGAAAATCACTGTCTAGAGGCACTGAACCGCACTTTTGATGAACTAGTATTTTGCTCCTCAAGACTGCTTTGAAAAACAACCCTTTATTTTTTAGATTCTAGTTATATTTTAGAGAACAATTTGAAATGGAGGTCATAGATTTATGTTTTCTGCCACAGTTTGTTCCATAGCATTCTGCACTTCTGCTGCAGTGTTATTAGAGTCAATTACTGTACAGAAATTTTGTCTGGAAAACATTTTCTAGTTGCAAACAGATTCCATTAATGATCTGATGCAGTTCTTATGAAGAAAGGGTCAACATCTGCGTTAATAACAGTTCCACTGGAGTGTCGTATATTTTGTTCTTCTGCTGCATTCTGCAAGCAGTCGAGAAGTACCTTTTTACACTGAGATAGTAGAGGTACCTCTATCTATTTTAGAAACAGCTCCTGTAGGTAACATATAGGTAGTTTGGAAAATATTCTCTGGTCTTCACCTTGCAGAAACCCTCAGATCTCACATGCAGGCTTCTCACATATTAATGCCTTCCACAAACTCTGGTGGAGAGGTCAGATTACAATTGTGTGTAGTTAATTTACTTGCAAAGTCTGCAGCAGAGATAAATCTGTATCAGAGCCTGAAATGAGTGTTGTAAGTGATCACAGTGTATTAGACTGTGCTGAGAAATTTAAACAAAAGTTTTCTGAAATGAAAAATGCATATTTATTTTGTTTTTTACTTTCCATTACAAATTTGTAATGATTTGTTAATTCTGTTTATTTTAACTGCTAGCTGAGTCCTCGAGACTGAAATACTCTCTGCAAGCCTGGAACAGTGAGAGCAGCAGCCCAAGCCTAAATCCTGACAATGTCCAGTAGTTTGCATGATTTATATTAGCTATGTGGCATTTACAGCAAATGTAAGAAGACAAGACTTGCTTCACGGTAACTTAAAACTGCCATGGATTTACAGTGGATCTATATGATCAGACCAAAGGTTGTTGAATAGAAAGTTATACTGTAACTCATATTGAAACAAGCCAGATATTAATGTTTCAGAAAAGATAATATAAATGGAAAAGGAAAAGGTATATAAATGTAATGTCCATGTAATTATGGCTTTTGCCAGACTGAGGTGTCCTAAAAGAGTATCTTCAGTGGTACTTCATCTCTACTCACTTACTGGATTATTTTATCTGAAACTGAATGAAATGGAAGGTAATAGAAACCAAAACCAAAACCAAAACAATCAAAACCAAACCAAAACAATAAAACAATTAAGTGGTTCTTTTTAGAAAGTAGTACTGCCGAAAGATCTTGCTTTGTCTGGTGATACCAACGTACCTGAAAGTGATAATGTGTGGTTGTCACCTCCAAACAGCAGCTTCAGTTTTCAGTTTTGGTGAAATGCATCTTATGGTCTGTTATGCAAGGTTGAGCCCTGGAGAATTACACATGACTGCTATACCTGATGGCGGTCCTCTGGGGGCTCTTTTACAATTAGATACATTTTCAAATGAACCCAAGCAAAGAAATAAGGCAATTTGCTGATCTGCTGCAATGCCTTTCTTGAAATAAATGGAACAGATGCCACCTTAGGGTCCGAGTTTTATTAATTGCTTTATAAAGCATGCTTTTCTTTTTAAAATACACTCTCTGCATTGGCCTGCTGACCCTGGGAATTCAAACCTTATTATTCCAGTTTAAACACTTGCCAGTGCTGAGACGGTTAACAAAGCTAAAGCCTCTCTCAGCTGAACACCAGATTCCCCGGGGAATCCAATCAGGCTGCTTTATTCTGGTCTTTTAAAAAGTCAGGTCAAATATCTGTATGAATTGTAATGATCTCCATGTGAATTCTGGTTTTGATAGCAATTGCTGATATCCCCTTAACTTCTAGACAGACATACTAATCGCATTTATTCTTTCATATGCAGTGCAATGCTGCTGCTTCTGATAAACCCTTACTCATGCTCAAACTGGGTAAACCAAATAAATGTGATATCCAGGAGCTCTGCTAGTTCAGTGGAACTGATGCCTAGTCTCCTGCAACGTTACTAGAACCTTCAAGACTTGTGACTGGACAGTTGGTTAAAAGGTGTTGCCTACATCCAGGAAGCTGCAGTTTGGAAAGACCCAGAAAGAGCTCTTTAGCCATTTCAGCTGCAATTTCCAATTTCCCTAGGCATGCTGTGATGAGCAATGTCACAGAAGGATCTCAGTACAGTTATAGCAGACCTAGAGGGCTTCTCAACAGTCTGTAACAGTGAGAGGCATAAGGGCTTTGCTCTCTTCCTTTTTATTTATTTATTTATTTATTATTGGATTATTTTTCATATAATTCCATCCTTCCCTTTCAGCCAGCCAGCCAAGTAATAGAGGATGAGTAGTGAGTGTACATTCAGAGTGTGACAGTGTTTTCACTCCCCAGATCAAACTCAAGCCTTGAAAACACTTGCAATTTATGTAAGTCACTATGGTCATGTTTGTTCCCAGAAAGGTTAAATTTTGTTCACTTAAAAAAAAAAAATTATCTAGCTGTCTGTTACAATATTTCCTTTGGCAGTAGTCACTATAGTAACGTTGTGCTAGCCAGGCAACTAATCATCTGCAAACAATGGGAATTGGTGCCTTTCTTTACTCAAGAAATTCTGCAAATTAACTATAATTCCAGAAATATTTTAAAAGGTAAAAATACATATATGTTTCTCTTTTTCCTGTTCAATGAGTTTGCACTTTGCCCAAATAATTTCTGGAAGAACTATTCTGTTATCTCTTCAAAGAAGCATTTTCACTAGGCCTGCTGGGCTGATTTTCACCCCAGTTCTTTCAAAACAATGTCAATAAATATCTGCCTCAAATTAAGTAGTTGCTTACATGCTTTACTGCACCAGGTCCTGAACAAGACTGATCGTGGTTAAAGATCCACTGGAGGAAAAGGGCAGGTGTGAAACTGTCAGGTAGACATTGTAGAAGTGTGATGCCATAAGCTGGAGAACAGCTATGCATCTGAAAGAAGTCACTCCTCACCAGAAACTGGCATGTGAAGAGTAACGTATTGGTCCTTACTATACTGGGGGCATTACTGTTCCTGGGATGTTTGCTGTACTCACCTGCTAGGAAGGAATGATCCAGAGCACTCACATATTGTTTTAAACAACTGTGCCCAGTTGCATGCAAAGTTTTGCTAGGCACTACCTTGCTGGTAATGAAATGCCTCATTTGAAGAACAGTGTTACCATTTTCCATGGTGTTCTGGAGAAAAAGTCTAGCCAAGGACATAGAGATGTACCCTGAGACCACTGAGAGTGTTGATAATAAATTCATCTAGGAATGTATATGCTGAATGTTTTTCTAACCCATGGTGCTGCGATACCTTACTTGGAGTGAATTCAGTGTAATTCAAGAAACGTGGAGACAGAGGGCAAAATATATTTTAGCACTCTGTTGTTTCATTTATAGTGATCTCATGGATGTTTAATGTGCTGAAGGACCAAGAAAGCAAAAATCCCATACAGAAGCATATCCTGAAAGGCTTTCTAAGACCGAGTCAATGTCTGTTAAATGTCATTCCTGCTGCCAGGGTACATTGGCACTGGCACAGGAAGGACCCAAACACTACATTCCTTCTACCCAGTGCAGTGCAGAAGTAACTCACCTCTTCTTTGGTGGTCAGTAGGCATTGTCTGATGCCTGGTCATTTCTTTAGCCAACATATATGATGCTGTACCTCCCCTTGCAGCCCTGGCCCTGGCAGACCATACACTTCAAAAGACGTCCCTGATTCACTGTAATACATGACCCAAACATAGACAAGGTCATAATCTCATCTTTTCAACTGGGGCTGTTACATGCTCTGTATGCCCCATTTCCACCCACCAAAGGTCTGCAGCTCAGGATTCAGGGGTAGGACGAGTGCAGTGCATCCTGCCAGCCATCTGTGGTACAAGCTGCGCCTTGTCTCTGCCAGGGTTTTACACGAGAGTTTTACTTATGCCACTGTTAAAAAATGAGAGAGAGAATTTAATAGTCCCCTGTCTTTTTACTGGTGTACAAATGAATTTTGTCTTCTAAGTTAGTCAGTATGGGAGCAGCAGAATAGTCTGGACACTCATTTTAGCAGTCATGGATTTCTGCCCTGAAGACTTTGTTCAAATTAAGGCAACTTATTTCTCACCCAGCCGTCTGTGCTGAATAACAGCAGCAGATGGAGAGAAGAAAATCTGGATTTTTCTGCTTTCAAGGAACCACAAAAGCTAATGAGGTAATGTTAATTGTTCTGTGGCTGTAGCTGAAAGAGGTCCCTGCACAGCAAGTATGTTGCTTCCTCTTTCTCTTGAGTGTGAAGAGAACAGACTATGACAGAAATGCAGCTGAGTCATTGTGTTAGGGGGTGATAAATCTGATATTCTTGTGCAAAAGTATATACCAGGCTACAAGGTTAAGGAACAATTACCTTTACACCTTTCTATTAGGATAGGTTATACCACCATAAGTGTTGCTAGAATTAAGAAAATAGCTCACATGCATACATATATAAGTATATATGTGTGTGTGTATATATATATATATATATTTCAGATGGCCTTAGTATATTTTAGGTATTTAAAAAGTAATTAATACATCTTCTCAGAGCATCAGTGGCATAAAGTCTTAATTCTCTGCCAACATTTCACTTGCAGCAGTTTGTCTGTGAGGTGCAGTATTCTAGCCAAACACAGCAGTGAATGTTATTTCAGTGATTAAAAACTTCATTCCCATAACCATTTTGGTGTTCTTGCTTTTTACTGTGCACACGTGAGAGGCAGACCTTTACCTTCTCCAAGGATCAGACAAAACTTATGATACGGTGAATAATTAAGACCGATGGGTATGGGTAAAGTTTCCTTCTACATTCCGTCATTTTTTGATCTCTTTGGAGGCACGGAGCTTTATAATGGATGAAGTTTTCACCATTAATAAGCGTTTTCTCAGTTGTTTCCTAAAGAGCCATTCATTAGATTAACAAAACAACAGTTACCAGCTAATAAAGGTCCTCTCAGCTCAACTTGAGAGAAGGACAGGCTAATGCCCCCGGGCAAAATGCCATTGAAACCGTAATGTCAGAGCCGGTCACAAAGACTTTGACCTGTAATTGTGTCCAGAGAGTTCAAAAGCGTGAGAGTTTCCACGAGAGGAGCAGGGGAGCAGATCTGCTGGCGCATTCAGCGCCTGCAATTAGGCTTTCAAAAGAGCGAGCAGGCACCCACCGGCTCCCGTGAAAAGCATCCCTCCAGCTGGGTCAGGATTTCACCTTCATGAGCTGAAGGTGAATTTTGGAGGCCCGAGGCTCCTGAGCCATTCTCACGTGCGCCTGCGGTGCCTCCCCCCCTTTCTCCCCGCGCTGCTCCCCAGGGGATACGGGGAAAGCAAATTAGGGATGGGAAAAGAGTTAGCTCCTTCCTGCCTGCATGCAGCCGCAAAGAATAATGGCCCAGTATGTTTCGGGTTTCCTCAGTGCTGAAGGGTATATGGCATTTCTTATCATCTGGGGATTTAAGCCCCGGGGGTTAACGCTAACGGTTCCCATGGAACAAGCACTGAATTTGCATTGAAAATTCAAACCAAATTGAACATTAGAAATGTTTTAGCATATATTATGCTAATGATCCTGAAGTCCTCCACTGTACACAATACGTTTCATCTTGAAAATCCAGTCAATTTCAACATAAAACGTGGCATTGCAGCAATGCTACAGCAGATTTTAGGGAAAGAAAGAAAAAAAAACAAAACATACAAACAAACAGAAAAACAAAACAGGCTTGAACACAACGGCAGAAGGAAAGATGAGAGAAACTGGTGCTCAATTACAGCTCAGCCCGAGGACTTCCACTTGCACTGCAGGTACCAAACAACACGACTTGAAGTAAAAGTTTAGTGCTGCTTTTTGTGAAAGCTGACATATCCAAAAGCTGTCTTAGCCTCATGCAGAGATAATGGTCCAATATAAACTTCAAGGAGAGAGAGACACCTATCAAACTACTTCCTGCAGTAAGAAACCTAATCCAACTGGGTCTGTATTCTACCACTGTTCCATAAACACTACTTATTTTGCTAAGCCTCTATCCCCGTATCCATCATGTGAAATTACAATTGATATAGTTACATTAAACTTCACTTCTCATGTTTGTATTTTCTTTACCTGGCTAGATGGACTCCTGCTTCTCCCGTTGAAGAAGTGAGTTGTGAAAACTCCGCATTTTCTTCTTATGCAATTTGCAGCACTGAGTAAAGATCTGCTGAGTGGTTTCTTACATTGTGCTGCTTGCTGTCTCCCACTTACACTTGTGCTTACTTACTTGTCTCCCATTACTATGGATAAACCTGGCCTCCCACCAGCCAGCTCTGGATGGGATACATTCTTGTGCCACTGCTGTGTGTGGTAGGCAGGCCTGCAGCAGTTACAGCTCATCACAGTGGTGGACTGCTAGAAGAAGAAGCATTACAAATACAAATCATAGTTCATGTGGTTTTCCATCTGTAATATTTCCAAATCATGCCATGGAAAATGTCACTGTTCCCTCTTAGACTGCAAGATACTGCACAAAGACCACAGGCAGCCACCTTGTCTCATAGTCTCTCAAGACTTTGGACTGTATGGTGTCTGTTCTTTGTTCCCAGTTTTGTTAGCAATGTGTCTCGGTAGCTACAGCTGGGTATTTAGCATTATGATCTACAGTTTAGCAATCTACTAAGAACATGGATAAGAAGGGAAGATGTGTGCATTAATATTAAAAATTACAGCATTTCTGAGTGCTTCACAGAATTGCAACAAGGATTTGCATTTAACCAGGCGCTTTCTAGTTTGTATGAAAATCCTTTTCTGACTGTGAATTTTGGAGGAACAAAATGCTACATCTTGGTCATGATGTGCGCTAAAAAAAAAAAGGCATGAAAAAGGAGAAGTCTTATATTTTCCAAATCTGTATTGGGAAATGATAAATGTGGACATGCTCCAGCATGCTGCAGCACAGTGCATATGCACTGTGCACATATCCTGACAATGAAAAGTTTGCATAAAACTTATAATGTTCTAAGTGCAGAACCAAACTTGGATGTGTATTTCA
The DNA here is from genome assembly GCF_013377495.2 of Cygnus atratus. NCBI lineage: Eukaryota > Metazoa > Chordata > Aves > Anseriformes > Anatidae > Cygnus > Cygnus atratus. Next base: position 26,731,544 of record NC_066396.1, on the reverse strand, counting down.
TTTTCTCCCTAGATTCTTGCCACTCTGAAATGCTCTGGAAGTTTTTACCTCAATCCTCTGCCCTACTGGTCCATGCTTCTAATATACACACAAACAACTTTCATAGGATTTGTCAGCAATGAAAACAGAGCATATTTTATGTGGTGTGCCAGATGGTGCTTGTGAAGACTGGACTCACAGGAGGTTCCTAATTAAACTTGAAATCTGGGGATGAGAAACGGCAGGCACAGTCTGGTAGGTGCCCAGAGAGTGGACACACTGGCAGGCTGCCTAACGACCTTTTTGAGCGTACCCTCACACCCATCCTCAGGGAACTCATAATGACAAGAGGCAGTTAATTTAAAGCTAATTGAGAAATTTCTTTCCAGCCCTCACACAATAAAGCAAGGTGCCAGACCTCAGCTGGCATTTGCACCCCAGCAGGAAGAAAATGGCCAGAATGGGGCTGCAAAAGCTGCCACCTCGTTCTCACTCCAGGCAGAAAAAGCAACCGAACCCTTGAACCTCTGTATTTCGGCAGTACCTCAGCCCATAAATAAGAACTGACAACTGTGTGTGTGTGTCTGTTTTTGTTTTTGTTTTTTTTTTTTTGGCGGGGGGGGGGGGGGGGTGGGTGTATGTACTCGCAGCTAGGAATAGAGATGAATCCTGTATCTCCAAGAAGGCTGTTTCTTTAGCAGTAAGCTTCTAGCTTTTATATAGCAGTCAAGGACTACGTTTCCACTGCAAGCAAGCAAATGCCTGACAGTTCAAGGCAACAGAGAATGTGGGAAGCTAGAACTAGCCACTAATGAGGAATGCTTCCACACAATATTATGTCCTGCAAAACAAATGTTCTAAAGGCTGCAGACTCTGCAGTGACACTACCAGCTGGTGGGGAGGAGAGGTTTCAATAAAGCACAGCATCTGTAGAGCTGTGAGTGCTCATCTGATTTTAGCTGTTCAGGTGTTGTTCACAGCTGCTGCTTTGCTTTGGTGTGGAGCAGGTAGAGGTTGTCAGCTACAGCTCCTGACCTGCTGTGCAGAAGTCTGAATGTCGTGGTTTCACCCTGATGGGCAGCTGAACTCCACCACAACTGCTCTCTCACTCCCTCTCTTGAAAGGAAGAGAGGGAGAAAATACAATGGAAAAGGGCTGAAGGTTTGAGATAAGGACAGGGAGATCGCTCACCAATTACTGTCACAGGCAAAACAGACTCAGTGTAGGAAGATTAATATAATTTATTGCCTATTACTAGCAGACTAGAGCAGTGAGAGACTAAAAGCAAACTAAAAACATCTTTGCCCCATCGACCTTCTTCTACCTCTTCCAACTTAGCAACACTGGGGAATAGGGAATGGGGGCTACTGTCCATCCGCAACACTTCATTTCTTTCCCTGCTCCATGTGGGGTCCCTCCCACAGGATGCCGTCCTTCCTGAACTGAGCATGCGGGGGCTGCCCACAGGCAGCAGCTCCTCAAGAATTGCTCCTGCACAGCTCCATACCACGGGGTCCATTCCCCAGGAGCAAACTGCTCCAGCACGGGTCCCCCACACGTGGGCGGCAGCTCCCCCCAGACCCCCTGCTCCTGTGTGGGCTCCTCTCCACGGGCCGCAGCTCCGGCCCGGGGCCTGCTCCTGCGGGGGCTCTCCATGGGCCGCAGCCTCCTCCAGGCCACATCCACCTGCTCCACCGGGGGCTCCTCCACGGGCTGCAGCGTGGAGATCTGCTCCATGTGGGACCCATGGGTTGCAGGGGCACAGCCTGCTCCACCAGGGGCCTCTCCACAGGCCACAGGGGAACTGCTGCTGTGTGCCTGGAGCACCTCCTGCCCTCCTGCTGCACTGACCTGGGGGGCTGCAGGGCTGCTTCTCACTCCTCTCCCAGCTGCTGTGCTGCAGCATGGTTTTTTTTTGTGTTTTTTTTTTTTGTTTGTTTGTTTGTTTTTCCCTTGCTTAAATCTACTCTCCCAGAGGCCTAGCCAGGGTTGCTCATGGCTTGGCTCTGGCTAGTGGTGGGTCCCTCCTGAAGCCAGATAGAGCTGGCTCTGATCTCACATGGGGCAGCTGCTGGGCTCTACCCACAGAGTCCACCCTGCAGCACCCCTGCTAAAAATCTTGCCATATGAACCCAATACACTGAGGTAGCTCTTAGGGTACTGAATACATTGGTCCCACTCTTCCACAATACTGCAATCCCAAAGCTTCAGGGGGGATCAGTCCTCAGCCTCCCACCAGAGACCAACTTACCAGTTGGGCCTCTGGAAACCCAAGTCCTCCATAAAAGCCCAGCTAGAACAGGTGGCAAGAATCAAAGGGACAACTCAGGGACTGGTAATGACACCCTTTCCCCGTAAACTGAGATTATAAGCCCAATGGAAACTCCTGAGCCATGAAGAGAAGGTTGTTTAAAAGGCCTGTGGATATTTGCTCATATTGCAGGATAGTTTAGGATCCCATCAGGACACACTGTGTCCTTTCTGGGTCTCTTGTCTGCCAGTGAATTTCTTTTCTTGTTGGCCTTTCCTCGGTTTTGCCCAACACCAGCTGTCACTACTATATTGAACAAATTCTCTCTCTCTCTCTCTCTTTTTTTTTTTTTTTTTTTACAGTGAGGAAGTCTCCGAAGACAGTAGATGCATTAAAAGAATTTCCATATCCTGACAAATAGTTGGTTTCTTGATCACATGTCTGAGAACTGATTTGACCGAAGGCTTCAACTTTCAGTAACGCTACTGACTCCCAAACTTATGTGCAGAATGTGTTACAAAAGGGACTTTTGTTACAAGTTTTAGAAGGATGGCAAAATGTGATCTGTATCTCTGCCTCTTGCTACAGAGCAGTGGCAGCTGCTGAAGCTGTTAGGTGTACTTGAGCTAGAGTCACCAGTGCTTACTGTAGCAGAGAAATTGCTCTAAGTACTTCTCTTTTCCTGATTGAGAGTGTAGCTCCTTATTACACTGAATTTGATTAAGAGATCCCCACCTTTTCCTGCCTCTGGCTGCTCATTCCAATCCCCAAATAACACTTGGTCACATTTCCTGTGGGGATGGTGAAACTGTGGGACCATGCTCTATGCCAGGTCAGAGATTCGACTGAAACTTGCAGCCCCCTTTTTGTTTGCTTGTTTTGGAGAACACGATGCAGAGCAACACTTTGAGAGGGGGATTTTTTCACTCTTTCTAAGGAAGCCAAAGCTTGCCAGCTTGTAAGTGAGCCTCAGCTACTGCACACAGATAAAAGGACTGGAATCGTTCAAGCTCCATCTGCTTTCATTGGCTGCAGAGCTGCCTCTCTGCTTCCACCGAGCTATAGTCTGGACACCAAGTGTTTTATAAACTGTGAAGAGTAATCCAAGAAGTAGGTGAATGTACTCCCATCCTCATTTTCCCCAGACTCATTCCTTGGCTAATGCTGCAACATTATAGAGTTATGGGTGTCCTATAAATACATTATTATACAGATATTCCTACAGAAGTGCACTGTAAAATATGCAATGGTGATTTGTAATCTTTGTGAAACAGAGCAAGAGAGAGGAATAGTTTAATTTCTTGGAAGCTCATAAATCCTTAAGAACACAGTGAAGAGGATTTGCAATGTTAGTAGATTCATCAAATTCATATTCTAACAGAGGAAAGTAAATTAGCCATGAAAGCAATATTGCAGACCTGAAAAAGAGCCTGTCTCATCAGAGAGCTCTGGAAGTGAAGAGCAAACTAATCTGCAGGGTGCAGAAAGTGTGAGATTAGTTCAGCAGAACATGAAGGTTTAATTAAAGACATATACAAACGAATTGCAAAGCATGTATTATTCTGCTTTTGAAGAGCTTGGGAAAGACAACCATTAGCAGAAGGTGGGAAAGAATGCATGAAAGCTGGGGAACAGCAAGGACTGCCAGTCACTGGCAACGCTGGGGGCTGATTGTTCCTCCAGGGAAGGCTGAGACAGGGTGGAGTCATTTTAGGGTGGAAAAGGGCAACTGAGGTAAAGGAGTCTGCTCTTACCTGAACATTAGCTTGATCACGGTCCCCATAGGACCTACCCAGCTCTCTCAAGGCTGAAGGAAGGGATCCGTAAGGGTGAATAACAGAATGTAGCAGAAGAACACTTGGCTCTAAGAAGAGAAAATTATCAAAGGTCGTATTACTTTCTTAGCAACTGAAATGTGAGATCATTTGTTTCAGCTCCCTCGAGAGTAGTATTTGCTCCCTAGAATAAAAGGAAGTGATTTGTGCATTCAGAGAATACAAAGGGTTAGCTGTTATTTTTTCCTGGTCCCCTAGGATCTGTTACTGCAGTGATTTGTAATGATGACTTTCTGGATACTAATGTTATGACTGCTGTGACAGCATCACAACAATGTGCATAAACTGAATATGCGGAGGGTAGCAGCGCTTCATTTTGTATAGTTTTACTAGTCATATTTTACAATTCAGTAGGCCTCCTCCATTATGAGGAGCTCAGCTGTTTTCTGAAATGAATGTCATCTTCAAGCCCTCCAGCTACAAGGACCAGAGCAAACACCCTGCCACTGAGTGTTCCTCCAATTTCCTATGAGTAATGGAACAGCATGTGCCAGGTTAGCCACATTTTGGGGTGCGTTGCTTCTTGTCCCCTGCCAGCTCTATTTGTTGTTTAGCAGCAGGAATGTCCTGTAGGTCATCAATACTGTGTCCTTTCCAGAGAGCTCATGGGAAGCTCTCTGGAGGTTCAGCTCCCTGTTGGACACTGCTGTCCATTCCTGCATAGGAAGCAGTGTGGGGAGCCTCCTTGTGCAAATCCTTCCTTACTTTACAGTAAGTGACTAGCTAAGCTCACTAATTTAGCTCAAATAGTTCTTCAGATGTTATTCAGTTTCAGGAAGAAAAGAACTATGCAGTTGCTGTGTTAGTGATGAAAGAAAATGCTTGGTGGTAGCCAAGACAGAAATCTTTTTAGAGTGAAATGACATGTCTTGTTTTAGAAACAAAAGCTCACAGCTATTTGCTCTAGCTGTGAAGAACAACCCATCCAGAATGGAGAGCGGAGCATATAAATGCAATATCAAGAATACATTGGCTATAGAAAATGAAATTTTGCATACCTGAGTCAAATTATTGAACATGAGTAGATGGACTGAATATCTAACTGATGGGGAAATTAGCTGTTTTTTTCTCCTCAGGAAAGTAAATTAGGTTTCTGTACATTTTCATTTTCCTAATGTGTTGGTCCCTAATAATCTTAGCTTACCCAATATATAAAAGGTTTTGTTCTCAATCTGTTATGTTAACTTGTTGGCACTGTTTTCAGTTGAATAGATTCTATTCATTTAAGCCTGGCAGATCAAAATGGGTTGTGTTTTTTCTGGCTGCCAGAGTTCACCTTAAGCTGATGCTAATAGTGGTTGTAAAATTGATGTGTCTGTGTGTACGTGCATGAATATAAATGAGATCAAGAAGAATAAATTTACAGCTAGATCAAAAAAATTGAGGTACTTTTTGAAAACACCTCAGATGAAGCCAAAGGCATTTTGTAGTGATGATTAACAATTTGCGGAGATGGTGCACCTTGTGTCAAGCAGAGGAAATGTGGAAAGGGAGTAAAATTACAGTGTCAGTCTCTGTAAGGAGCTGGCAAATACTGGGAAGGAGGAAAATTTATGCCAGCCCTGTGGGCATGGTTTGCCCAAAGGGCACCAGGAAATGCTGATTTCCTGCCGGGCAAGTCCCAGCTACTCTGCTTAGGGCTGGCATCATGCCCAATGGCAAGCAGCTTGTGCAGGGATGCAGCTGGCTCAAAGGTGGCAAGCTGGGCATGGAAATACTCACCAGACACTCAGAGGAAGAGTGTGTTTTAGTGCTCTATTCATCCTCTCCCTCCTCCTCCTACTCTTTCTCTTTCAGTCTGCCTGACACAATCACCTCCAGCCTCGGGCTCATCTCACACACACCAAAACAAAGTCCTGCACTCAGTGAGTTCAGTTTCAGCATTTCCAGTGGCTCATGTGCTCGAAAATGTTTGAATTTCCTATCAGTGTGGGTGCTGCCAGAAAATTTCTTTCGCTTTCTTTCTGCACTGATAATTAAGACAGCATGGTGGTTCTTTGTAAAAAGGCTGCTTTCAAGATTCTCAGCAGATGAACAATAGAAATTGTACAGATTGGTGCCCTGCAGATTCAGTTCTTGCAGTGTTCATCAAAATATTTGAGGAATTCAAGCCTATGTTCTGTCTATATATGGCCCCTTTTTATTTCCAGATGCTTCTGTGAAAATTTACAAACAACAAATTATAATCTTAATAAATACTGATATAGATTTATTTTTAAGGCTTTTTTTTAACGGTATGAAATAATTTTTTACTTTTTCTAATGTTGCTATTCATTTTTTTGTGTCACAGTTCAGAACTGAATATGTTCTGACCAGAAGACCTCTGTTCAAATATCATATGCTGCACTCCATTTTATCCATTGTCAGGTAAAAGATTACTAAGAAGCTAGCATGACACAAAAAAACCCACATCATGAATAAAAACTGCCACTTCCTGTCATCAGTGAATTAAAAAGAGATCAACGTGCCATAATTATGAAGGGAAAAGGAAACCTACCTGAGGTTTCATTACAAGGCAGACTCAGGTGTTATTCTGAAATGGTTGAAATAGGTGGTTAGAGAGAGAAATTAGTGCACACAGTAAAAGTCTGTGACATAAGATGTAATAATGTCCTAAAATAAGAATGAAAATCATTTCTGTTCTTCTTCATTAGAAGACAGCATTTGGATGAGACTGCATGAAGCTGATGTAGCTTAGAGCTCAGATCTGAGGCTGAATTAAGACTAGGGCTTAGTCCTGTCAAAATTTCAAAATCTATGCTGTCAGATTTCATCCCAAAATAAAAATACCAGGAAAATTGCTGAATCTGTGAGAACTTCACCATCTTGAGAAGCAACAAGTATCTCATGCTCTCTTCCTTTTTGGTCTGTATCTAAATGAGAGATATACAAAAAGATTAAACTGAAGCAATAAACTTCAGGAATTTCTGACCCCAATCCAGGCATATTTTTGGGGGAATGGGAAGGCAGCTGGGAGAGGAGGAGAGGAACTGTATGGAATGATTACTTGAAAAGTGGCCTTGTTTGTTTGAGAAAACTATGACATCTGTGAAGTTCAGCAACATGTATGATTTTTCCCATATGAGATGTTTTCTGGCTGATGTAGATCTGGAATTGTGGATCAGAACATTCCTCAAGGTTAAAAGATTTGTTTCTTTTCAGTAAAGATGGCCTATAATAGTACGAAATACTATGTGGGTATGGAGGTGCATGTGCTTATGCACATTTATGCACAGAAAAAAAAAAAAGAACAATAAGAGATATATAGACATCAATGACATTTTATATAGAATATTAATTTGGACATAAGAAACAACATAAATTAAGCCTACTTCTTGCACTTTTAAAATATTTCCCATCTTTATATAGTAATTCTAAAAAATATAACTTTTAGTTCAGAATCATTTGTACACCAATAAACTGAACAAGAGTGTTGCTGGAAACAGTGGAGAAGAGATGAGAGAGGAAGGTCTCAAAAAATTAACAACAAATTTCAGGTGGCTACAGAGGTATAATTATGGAGTTATGACACACACAGAGACTATATTGTTGCTTATAAGAAACTGGTATTTTTGCTCTTTATTTCCCACAACTTTTGATGTAGGCAGAACAATAACCTCCACACAGATAGATAATTGCTTTTGCCAAAAGCTCTGAGGGCAATGTCATCTCCTAATGACACTCAACTGTCAGTTCATAGATGTTATCATAAAATTAATTAAGTTCCCTATGAGACACCCTTAATGTTAATTTTGATGGCTGTCTTATGATTGGCTATTGAACTCTTTATTGTGCTGGTGTGATGAGGTCTCAGCCTGGCTGCATGAGGAGCACTTTTGCCATGGGCTAGCTGCCAATCTCCAAGACAAGGCACCTTGAGAAGGTCAGGACCACCAAAGGCTGCCAAGGGTGTGTTGCCCTTAGCTCCACCAACAGAGGACTTCATTAGGATGAAATTAGTATGTTTGCTGGATTGCTTTCCATGAGGTCATTGTATAGTTGATGATGTGTAAGTTCAGGAGACAGGCTGTCTGTTCTTACCCCTCAAAGGGATTAACATTGAAATATACAAACAAACAAAACACACACACACACAAACAAACAAACAAACAAAAAAGCAGCCAGTGAATGAGGGACAGGAGTGCTGGGAAGAAGCAGTGGAGGCAGGAAGCCTTTTTCCCACCCATTCATACCCTTAACCTCATTTCTCCAAGGCGCAAAGTGCTTGCAGCTCCTTTTTTTCTTCAATAGCAAGAGGCTCTGAAATGGAAAGGAAAGCAAGCAAATGTGTTTTTCCACATGTCAGGCACTGGGTACAGCTACACTGTGAAATGCAGGATGGCAGGACCAGCACGAGGGACACCTGAGCATGCAGTGGCAGCACTACATGGTGCAGGCTCAGCTGCACATGGCTGGCGCTCATGAGAATCATCAAGACTGGAGATCACCACATTACAACAAGCCCTAATTTTTGGCAGGCACTACCAGGTTAGGCTATTGCTGTGTAAACCTCACCCTAGCTGATGTTTAAGAAAGAGCTCCAGGACTTCTGCTGTCGGTGCAGTGCCTGCCCATGCTCCCAAAAAATGCCTGTCCCTGTCCCCTGGGTCTTCCAGTGCCCCAGGTGCAGGGTTACCTGCTCTATGCTGAACATCTCTACAAATGGTTAATCGCAAATAGCAGAGTGTTAGGTCCAATTCTGTGGGGCTTCAGGACCACACAATAACAAGATTAAACTGTTAGTTAAAGGCTGTCCTGTGCTTTATATCTCAGCTTTGTGTAGCACCTGGGGTGCTCTCCACATTATAATTTCAAACAATTTCTTAACACATAATTCCCATTCTATCTAGCTACAACATATCCCACCATCAGGTTGTTTCACAGAATACTCCTGATGGCCCTCAGACTGTTAAAAGTGATGCAAATATTTGTTTTCTTGTACATAGTCTGATTTTCCATTGCCAGCATGTGTTGGCTTTCACAGCCCGCTGGAAGTTTCTGAATGAGCAGAATACCACAACCAACCTGAAAGCTGAGCAGAAGACCATAGCCAACCTGTAAACCAAGAAGCAGCTGCCTATTTAATCATACAGTTTACAGGACAAAAATGAATAATAAAGTATTCGGGTGAGCAGTGGCTTACGCTGTCCAGAAGAGTGGGTGCAGAAGGCACCCATGTGAGGGGTTGCAAGGTGTGCACAGAGCACTGCAACAGAAGGTGAAGGTGCATCACTCCAGGTGGAGGGGATGTAGCAGGAAAGGCTTTGCTTGGCACTGGGGAAGGAAACAAGGGCTCTGTGTGAGTGGGTGCAGGGGTGGAAGGCAACATGTCACACATGTCCTGCGCAAGGAAGCTGTTCCTTCCTTATACTGGAGAAGCAAAATTTTTTTCTTTTCTTTGGCTCAGAGGCCATCCCTGCCATCGCTAGCGCACTACAATTCAGTGACAGCAGGGTGAGAGTGAAGTCTAACAGCAGTATAACGAAATGTCATCTTTCCTTTATCAGCGCTATTCTCAAGTTGAAGAAGTTTATGACAGATATTGGTCTCATTTGTGGTCAGGCAAGATGAGAGAGAGAGTTGCAGAGTTATTTTTATAGTGATCCAAGCAGGAAGGAAAAGGACAGCTCCTATGTCATTGTCCTTCTCTAGTATGCAGTGGTGTTAATGAGCAGCCTAGGCTCCCTATTGAGACCTTCATTTCTGAACTTCGAATTTTCATTTCATGGAGAGCCCCTGCAGTTCACTTTCCCTTTTGCTATTGTGGCATTTTTTCCCCAAAAATTAGAATATTAATTGAAATCTGAATTAGAATCTGATTGCAATCTAAATTGAACAGGGAACTGTGACTTTTCAGTTTTCTGCAATCATAACATTACATGGCTGAGAGAGCTAAACCTAATTTATTTTTTATTTATTTTTTTTACATCTCTTCTTCCTTCTGCACTTAGTTTTGTATTCTAATAAGCCCAAAGTCAGGAGGCATTTCTAATCAAACCAATAGAATTTCATGTCTGATTATGGATGCATATTTGTAAGAAGAAATAATCTGGGAAACAACTGGGGCTGGAGAAGCATTTCTAAATGATATGTATCTAATTTCTCCCAGCTGATAGCATTTTCAGCATTTCTTGGCTCTGCTAGATTTGTATTCAGTGTACAGCTTCAAACTCCAGTGGCCCGAAAGAATGCATTACTGTTCCTGCAACAGAGCAGTAAAAATGTCAGCAATGGGTTTGATATTCACTTATATAAACAGTGCTTCATGAGGAAGCCCCAGTGATGTTGGGCTTGTTCCAGACACCGGTTCAGTGAATCGTTTAGTCTCCTGCCTGGTTTAAGCACACAAGTAGTCTTACTAAGATCACGGAGAAAAATGTGCTGGAGAAAATCCATAAGAAGATCTTCAGGAGTCTGAGCATGAGGGCTCATTTTTCAGCAGCTGCTGGATATTGTAAGGTGTGAAAGACAGTCACTTTACAAAGATTCCCTTATGTGTGATTTTGGTTTTATAGCTTGATTGTGGACTGGGTGGTGTTGGTGACAAAATTCCTCTTGGTTTCATTGATAGTGGACGAAAGTTGAGCTCCTCATCCAAAGCTCTTGGAAAAAGCTTTTGTCAGCATCAGCATGTAGACTAAGACCAATCCACTTTTGCCTTGGTAATTAAACTGAGGTGCTGATTTGGGCAGCTTAGTGATTCTTGACTCTTTCTTTGAACATTAGAGATGGTGAGATGGGCACCACCGAAGGCTACTGAGCCTGCAGCTGGGACAAATGCCCCTCCACCAACGCTTGTCTCTCTTTCCTGGGGTGGCTGGGACAGCTGTGTACTTTGCTCAGGCACCTTGGTTTATGGGCATGTCTCTAGGATGAGTGTGGATCTCCCTGGGAAATCATCATTTTCACTTGTTATTGTGTCAGTGGGAGCTCAGAGTTGGATGATTTAGAAAAGATGTACAGAGTCCTCCTAGAAGAAACTATGCCTAATATCTACAGGGGATACAATGAGGATTACTCAGACAGGTTCTTCAGTAATTTTTCAGCTATCAGGTTGGAGAAAAATTGCAATTGCCAACAAACCATATGTTACTGTCAAGGAAAATTGTCAGTTCCTTGTCATTTGTATGCAAATTTATTTTTGTCTGATTTTGCCACATTACACATGATCAAACAAACAAAACCAAAATAACAAAACTGTTAAAAATTGGTCTGTATAAAAATATTGTCAGTGAACTGTCCACATCAGGTGAGGTCCTCCCTTGATGCAAGCTACAAAGCCACAGAACTACCTGCTGTCTGCTTCGAAGTAGAGAGTGCTGCCAGAGCTATTCCTTTCCCGAGCAAACCTGCCGGTGGTCACAGACTCCAGCTTACTCCAATTGTTGTTCCACATGGCTCTAAATTGGCTGCTTTAGGCAAAGGCCACATTGTGGTATCAATTACTTGCTACTACCTGGAAAATTAAATTTCATGCCCTGCAGTAGGTCTGCTTTCTTCTTTGCTGTGATTGGCAACTGTTTCCCTGTTGGTAACTAGAATAGCTCATTTACTTGAAGTGATTAAAACCCAGAAGCTCACTGATTTGGAAGGGCAACTTCAGGTTGCTGGCATAACCCAGAGAGCTCTTGCACAGACGCATGTAGCTGAGCAGAACAAAAGTTACTTCTTGCCCTTTACAAGGCCTCTTCAGGACTTGTATTGTTTGTGATGTATGCCATGTCAGTCCTTGTCTTGTCGTCCCACTGGTGCTTAGCTAACACACTGGGTATATTTCCTGCAGATTAATTATGTTTCCTACAGGTATAAAATGAAAACCAGAGGAAATTAATGGGCTAAGAAAATATCTAATTTTAGATAATAAGACATCAAAGTCTTGTTAATGTTACTTATTTTTTAAGTTAAACACTTTTTTTTTCTTGAAAATCAATTGTCAAATCTTTTCTGTCTTTTAGAAGCCTCTTAGGAGCTTCTTAAACAGCTGGTTTGCATTTCAGCAGATCTTAGCACTATTTCCAACATTCAGAAAGCTGGGTCTTCATTTATTCTCTGAAATTGTTTCCTTCCCAGAGGATGTATTATGTCATTGATTTTAAAATGTAACTACTAATCAAAGTAAAGGGAAATTTCTGCTTCAAAATTCTTTATGTACTATAGGCAGCAACAGGGAGTAAAAATAGGTGCACAGGAGTGAGCCTGATCCTTCTCCATGTGTCTCAGAAATGTTGGTTTAAGTTTTTCCTTATGCATTTCCTTGAGATATGAGGAACTGTTTCAGCCTACTGATGGCCAGGTATTTGAAAGAAAATACTTGTGAAGAGAATAAGGAATTACTCATTATTCATTATTATTTGGGTGAATTTGGCTTATTTTAAAATAATTAACATTTGCTATGGCAATGGAATTTTGCTGATCCAACTACGCCAGGACCATCTCAAATTCAGATTAGGGACAGTTCACACAAGCATGGTGTGTGATGACTGCCGTGGAAGCCAGCAGTCTCAAGAGGTATTGCAGGGTCCTTCTTTGGAGGACACATATTTTGGTGCAATATGGAGCAACTAAAAGCGTTTATGCCAGGCACAAACACTCCAGTGATGGCAGCAGGATCAGAAGCATTTGATGTAGCAGCTAGTTAGTGCTTGGCTAACTGGAAGATGTGGGAGAATGAGAACCAGCGTTCCTCTGCTAGCAGCCAAGAGGTCTACCTTCTGCTTGGCTTTGAATTCAGACCAAAGTGTCAAATTGCTTCCCATGCACATTTTAGTCCTGCCTGCAGTACTGCCAGCATGGTCAGTGTTGCACTACAAGTAAAGTTTGCTAAGTAGGGGATGTATCCCTACCCCACAAAGTTTATAATACAGAGATCTGATCTAAAGATACTGGAACTCACTTTTTCTATAAAAATATAAGTGTAGCTCTAAAGGGTTGCTGAGTTGCAAGCACTGGATGCTGAAGGTCATCAGCAACCTGTTGGAGGCTAGTCATGCACACTTTCCATTTCATAAGGTTGCACTCTTGCCTACTGTCAGTCTACAGAGGAAGCAATGACACCTCAGTGTGGTGCCTATCTGTATGATGCTTAAATGTGGGTATTTAATTTTGCAAGGGTGGTCCAGAGCCACCACCCTCAATAGCAGCCATGAAGCAGCTCCAAGGCAAGGAATGGTCAGAGTGGTTAAAGCTTTTTATACCTACTCCTCTGCCCACAGGCTACACTAATCTGGTGGACTCCACAATGACCGTGTCCCAGCAAGGCTCTGCTCTGCCTGTGGCCCTCCCCAGCCCTGTGCCAAGAGGGAAGGGATGCAGGCACATGTGTTGTCATCCCTCCTGGGCCTTCCCATGGCAGAAGTGATGGAGCTCAGTGTTAATTCAGGGTCTCTCCAAAAGAGCAAAATTTAGGACTGGTGGTCAAGCATTTGTACAACGCTGAAGATAAAAAAAAAAACAGCTGCAAATCAAGTGTTATCCTAGTTGTAAGGAGATAATATTTATACTTTGAAAGCAGTTTTTTTCCTGTTAGAAAACACATGTATGTGCTTTGTTGGTTGGCAGCTGAAATCCACCTTCAGCCTTAGTATTTTGAACTTCTTCACAAGACCAGAAATGTGTCTGGCACACACCTGTTACAAAGACTTTTACCTAGAATAACACCTTAATATTGGCTACTAAAGCATGGAGTGCCAGAGCCAGGCTCTGACAGTGGGAATGCAATGAGTTGCTAGCGGTTTGTCACTACACATTCATAGCCTGGAAGAAATTTGCAGGTCTCAAAGAAATGCCAGAGCTCTGGCCCCAAGAAAGTAAGGCAAATGTCCCTCCACTCTCCATTCAGTAACGCCTTCCTCCTGTCACTCCCAGGAGTTATCTCATCCAGTAAGGCTTGCCATTCCCTGTTATTCTGCAGGTATTGGCTCTGACAGTGCCAAAGCACAACCACTCACATTGCAACTTGGCAGCTTCACCACTGATGCTCAGTCACCTCCAAATCACGAAGCATCCCTAGTGTCACATACACTGCACGTTGCCAGTGTGCTGTGACTGAGATAAACCACCTCAAAAAATAACAGGACGAATAAAAATACCATTTAAGCACAATATGTTAAACTGCGTTAATTTAATTTAGATGGTCAAAGAAGAGACAGATAAAACAAATCCCAAAGTGTATTTGGATTTTAAGTCCTTGCTGCAGCTTCTATCACATCTCATTAAAGATTTAAATAAACAGACAATTTTTGTTTTCTCTGTATGATGAAATGACTTAGATGTCTTGCAAAGTGTGGGCTGACACTTTGGCAGTACTCTAACATTTCATAAATGTCACCAAAGCGAATGCCTGAAAACCTGTGGGCATCTGTTGATCACTCCATGATGCTGCTTCTCATCTTAACTTTTCTATCAGTTAATAAGGAAACCTCCAGCAAAATTCTAGTAAGCAAGACTTTATGAAAGAATCCAAACAAGAACTATAAATTCAGCACTTTTCTGCCATTGAGCATTTCAAGTATCATAAATCCAGCTTCACATCTGGAAATGGGTTCTTCAGAGTTCATTGGTTATTCATCTAAGGGGAGGTTTCCAGTGGCACAGAAGGGATTTAGGTCCTCACTAGGAGGTAGGTGCTGAATTCCCCTTTGTGCCTTTGAAAAGTTTTCCCAGTAATGTCTCTGATGGGGAAAACTGGTATAGCAGCCTGATTGCATGCAGTCTGCTAGGATATTTAGGGAACTTCCAATGTTTTTAAAGTCCCAAGAAGAATTTCAAGTGGAAAAGGAATTCTTGAATTGTGCATCCTAAATATTTAAGAACAAGGATTGTGCTCATTACCAGGGGGAGGCAGCAAAATACTTCAATAATTTCTTTCCATTGTAGTCTTATTCAGAGTCTCCTATATCAAGAGCAGGTATTGACAGGCATCCTGTGGTTTTAGTTTTTCCAGTCCTTCTTTCAATCTGTCTTTCTGCCCCCTCTTTCTAGCTGAAAGTCAAGACCCACAGCTGGAGGAAATAAAATGGTTATATTGCAGCACTTTAAAATTAGCATGGTTCAATTTCAGCTCAGAACTAATGGAGCTCTCTGCAGAAGGCATTGAAGCTCTTGCTTTGCACGTCTGTTGCTCTTATAATGGAAAGAACATAAGCAGCTGCTGTACCAAAAAAAATAAAATAAAATCTGAAAAATCTACCTTTTGTCTCTTCCCTGTATTCAGCAGCTAGCATTCATCCTAGCATGGTAGTGAAAGGCGATTCCATCTTCTCAGAATCACCTTATCAAGTAGCTTCAGGTTGTCCTTAATCACCTTATTATTTTTCTCTTTCAAAGTTTAGATTAAATGGTTTAACAATGCCCATGTGATTTCCCTGTAAAAAATGTGGAATTGGTGTCCATATGCTGTAAGTTAGGATACACCAGACTGGGAAAGTTGAACATACTTGTTCCACTGCAGCAATAACAACAACCTCCCTTCCTTCCCCCCTTTCCTCTGCCCCTTGCCAAACTCTGTTCTCCAAAACCACATAACCGTATGGTCAGGGTAATAAAACATCAAGGCCTCAGTCACAATCGCAGTCCCAATAAAAAAGCCAAGGTAGAAGCCTTCTCAAGGCTTAACCTTCATTTACAGCTGATCCCTGGAGTGTCTAGCTCTCTAGCTTTTAAATGCTGCTCATATCCCCCATAAAAAATGTTTCCTATTTAAATAATAAAAGATTTATTGCATGAACATCCTTCTCCCACACCCCTGGATTACACCTCCCCAGGGACAAAACACCGGCTGGGCTGGCTAAAACACCTGCCTTATTAACACCGTTCATCAGGGATCAATGTGGTGGAGCCTGACAGCGTGCAAAAGCACAGCTCCTCTTTGTAGCCAAAAGAGCCCCTGTGGAGCCAAGCAGCCCTCAGTTAGGAGGAACAGGTGCTTCTCCTCCCATATGTTGCTTTTCTACCTTGGGATAGTGAAGTCAGGTGAGTGGTGTCCCCTCTGATGTCATCCCGGTGCCAGTAATGCCAGCTGAAAGCATCACCAGATCCAAGGAGGTGGGCTCATCCCACCAGCATCCCAGGTGCTCTGGACTGAGGATGCTCCTCAGCATCCTGCAGCTGCACTGCCCTCTCCCAGAGGCAGGGCAACAGACTTCCTTGGGATGGACAGACGTTGCTGTGTTAAGGCCAGACCTTATGTCTGGTATGCACTAAATCTCAAAAAACATGTGTGGTGTCTGCCTTAGGTGGTGTTTTGGGTCACCCAATATTTTACTCTGCTGCAGACACCCTCTGTTACAGGGGGAACTGACAGAGTTAAGTACCCCAGTGATTAAGATGCCCAGATGGCTTATTCAGCTCAAACCCTTGTTTCAGGCTATCTGAAGAGCAAAGGTGGACAATTATATTTTCAAGGTGTGCTTTGTATCGCTGTAGGCTATAAATGGATCTTATATATAAACAGTCATGAAAGCAAATGTTATACTCTTGTTGTGCATCTAAAGGAGCTAGGGTCATATGCAGAGCATTTACAACATTTTTGCTTTAACCCAGGTCTAAGCATAAAAAGGGACCTCCAAAACTACCAGGAGGACTGTAGAACATCTATATTTTTAGATGTTGGTATGAAACTCTATCTCTACTGAGGCTTACTCACTACTGCTTGAAAAGACTCATTTCCCACTAAAAATTAATTTTAATGATACATTGCCATTTTTATTTTTTTCCCCATTGTATTGCTGATTATGTTATTCAGTCAACAAAATCCTCTGGAAATCTGTAACATGATTCAATAAAAATTGATCTTTAATTGCAGGCTTATTTCAAAAACTTCCGGCAACGAAGCTCACCAGTACAGTTATAATCTTCCCCCTCATTCCCTTTACTGTAGGCAGCTTTTGCTATTTCTGCACTGCAGTAGCATTTGCTGACATTTCCACAGGGATGTCATATATTAGGTAGCACTCCAGGCTTTGGTTAGCAACACATGATACATCTTGAAGCAGTTAAATTCCTCATGCCATTTTGGAGTTAAAATCCTGTTTCATTTAAAAACTGGACTCCTGGTTGGTAACTTGTCTGGTATAGTGGGTGGCAGGTCATTGCAATTTGAAATAGCCAGGACAGGGTAGGAAACCATGAAAAATGGAGCAATTATACTGCAGGTCAAGGTTTGTTATGGGGTGGCATGGTTTCAATTTGGCACCAAAGCATGGCAACAAGGCTACTAGGCATTTTTGTTATCTGCCATTTGCAAGCAATATTTGTGGAGGGAGAAAAGGGAAATGTAGGAAACCAAGACAACTAGCTTGAAGACCTAGCTCCTTACAAAGCAACTCCCCCCCCTCCCCCCCCTTTTTTTTTAAAGGAAATTATTGTTAACCTAAAGATTGGAATAAAAACCTCCATATGAAACTTTGAGAACAGTGTGCTGTTTGGCAAACTGTAGAATTGTAGATCAAAGGTGCTCAAACTGATTTATACAATTTTTTGGAAAATAAAAAATGCACATCTGGCTTGAGAACAAGTCTGCCAAGTTTTAACCTAATGAACTTTGAAATCAGCCTCCTACTAGCAATCCTCAAGACCCAGGTTTCTAGTAGAGGTGCTGGACAGTCATTTATGGCCAAAAGGCGCTTGTATAATGACAATGTTCTGTGCTAGCACCTAATTGACAGACTCCTGATGCAAGTGTTTTGTGCTAACAAAACTGTTTTTAATTTGTCCCCCATCATTTATATCAGCTGGCACGTGAAGTCTGGATGTTAAATTTCTATCGCATCAGAACAAGCTTATGTATCCATAAGTACAGCTGTAGAACACACATCAACAGCAATCTGTTTGCACAGCACAGCTCTTTGCTTATTGTCCCATTCCTTTTGCTTTATGATGCAGACCCCAAATTGGTTGCAAACTTAGAAGAAAGCTTTTGCTGAAGCTGGTGTTTGTTGGAAACACCCTTTTATTCTGTGTTTTCCTGATTGCCAGATGGGAGTAACTCTGACAGTCTGCAAGCAATAAAAGAGCCTTGCTATGTTCAGCTCAGAGAGCTGAAGCACACAGAACCAGACACACATGAAGAAATATTTCTTGCCATGACTGTATGACTGTAGGGCAAAGCGCATTAAATAAACCCCTTTTAAAAAATCCCTCATCATTTGAATCTCCTCTTTTGACTAGATTTCACGATGAAATGTAGTGGGAGCCACAGCAAAAAGAGTTTAGAAAAAACTACTGACACTAGTTGAAGCTTTCAAATGTCCACCCAGAAAGGAAGGCATTTATGTGCACAAAGTTCCATTGCAACAAGGTAGGTGAAGATGTACATACCCAAACATCTAATTGGTGAACACCCCCCTTTCACACCAATAAAGCTTCTTTGGAAATGTATTTTAATCAAAACCACTTATCTCAACTCTGGCAGGCTTCAAGTGTGAAGTTACTTAAGCCTCAGCAACATTTGTTTTGGACCCAAAGGAGTGATGGCACACACAGAATTGCTATTATTAAGTTATTACTCTTATTGCTTCTTTGCCATTCTTAAGGCTTTAAATGTCTACCTTCTGGCACATTTGTTACTAAAACTCTTTATAGTCCTACGTAATCGTATTTCTGAATTTAAAGAAGTTAAAATTATCCCAGTTCAGTTTAGGCATCTAGTTTGAGACAAAATGGCAACCACTTGAGACTCCTTTCATTGTACCTGCTAGATTTCCAGTGACTCTAAAGATCAGATCCCCTCAGTCAGATCCTCTAAAGGATTCTAGCCCAGGTGCAGGTATCTGTTTGTGGAGACATGAGTATAAATGAATTGCATCCAAATGATTCTCATTCCTTGCCACTGCTACAGAAACAGTGTTGTAGGAAGGATCACAGAGTGACTGGAAACAGTCCTTGTGTTGATGGGAACGAGCCATCTCTGATAAATGGAGTCCTTGAGCACTTCAACTCTTCTCAGTGTTTCAGCACTGTAGTGATCAATTCCCTCAGGTATTCCCACCTTGCTCTCTGTTGATAGACCCTATGTAAGTGCTCACAGGCAGAAGGGCTAGAAAATGAGATAACAGAGCTCTCCTAGAACAACTGTGCACTGAAATCTTTGTGGTTTCCTTCTGCAGACCACCCAGAACTTGTTCATAGCATTACACAATGCTGAGTTAGTGTGAGAGGGAAGTTGAAAATATGGATGAAAATACTGTAAAGGAAGCTGGAGTATTGCATCTCGGTGTGTGTAATGCAGGTACACCATTCATGTTTTATTACCACAGCCTTTTCAGGCACTGTGCACTGAAGCGTACTCCTCCCTGCACCACCAAGAGCCAAGCCCTGCTGTGCAAAGAGTGATCAAATACCAGAAAACAGTTGCTTAGTCAGTACATGATATCACAGAGTTTTACCATGAAAAATGGGTGTGAGTTTTGTGTTGGAACAGCTTGTTCTGGATGCCATCTCCAAGCAATTGGAAGAGAAGAAGGTTATGAGAAGTAGTCAGCATGGATTCACCAAGGGGAAGTCATGCTCGACCAAACTCATTGCCTTCTATGATGGCATCACCAGCTGGGTAGATGGGGGGAGAGCAGTGGATGTCATCTACCTTGACTTTAGCAAGGCTTTTGATACTGTCTCCCATGACATCCTGCTAGCAAAGCTGAGAAAGTGTGGGATAGATGAGTGGACAGTAAGGTGGGTTGAGAACTGGCTGACTGGCCAAGCTCAGAGGGTGTTGATCAGTGGTGCAGAGTCCAGCTGGAGACTTGTGACTAGCAGTATTCCCCAGGAGTCGGTTCTGGGTCTGGTCCTGTTCAACATCTTCATCGATGACCTTGATGAGGGAATAGTGTCCGCCCTCAGCAAGTACGCCAATGACACAAAGCTGGGAGGAGTGGCTGACACGCCAAAAGGCTGTGCTGCCATTCAGCGAGACCTGGACAGGCTGGAGAGATGGGCAGGAAGAAACCAAATGAGTTTTAATAAGAGCAAGTGTAGAGTCCTGCACCTGGGAAGGAACAACCGCACTTATCAGTACAGGCTGGGGGACGACCTGCTGGAGAGGAGCTCTGAGGAGAAGGACCTGTGGTCCTGGTGGACGAGAGGTTGACCATGAGCCAGCAGTGTTCCCTCCTGGCCAAGAGGGCCAATGGGATCCTGGCGTGCATTAAAAGGAGCGTGGCCAGCAGGTCAAGGGAGCTGATCCTCCCCCTCTACTCTGCCCTGGTCAGGCCTCACCTGGAGTACTGTGTCCGGTTCTGGGCTCCCTGGTACAAAAAACACAGGGATCTCCTGGAAAGAGTCCAACGGAGGGCCACAAAGATGATACGGGGCCTGGAGCATCTTCCTTATGAGGAAAGGCTGAGAGACCTGGGTCTGTTCAGCCTGGAGAAAAGAAGACTGAGAGGGGATCTTATCAATGTTTATAAATACCTGAAGTGTGGGAGACAGAGGGATTTGGCCAACCTCTTTTCAGTGGTTTGTGGGGACAGGACAAGGAGTAATGGCCACAAAATGGAGCACAGGAAGTTCCACACCAACATGCAAAAGAACTTCTTCATGGTGAGGGTGACGGAGCACTGGGACAGGCTGCCCAGGGAGGTTGTGGAATCTCCTTCTCTGGAGATATTCAAGGCCCATCTGGATGCCTACTTGGGCAGCCTGCTCTAAGGAACCTGCTTTGGCAGGGGGGTTGGACCCAATGATCTCTCGAGGTCCCTTCCAACCCCTACAGTTCTGTGATTCTGTGACTCTGTGATTCTGTGAAATGTGTCACAGACCTGTGTGCAGACACTACAGCATATTATGGCCAATGGTCTGCTGGCCAGTTCCTGTCAGGTGATGCTGTCCTCTGACATGTTATCTTTACATCCACTAAAACAGAAAACAGATATCTAGGCAGCCAATGCATGTGGGTGGAAAAGCTGGAGGGAGGCATCTCTCATTATCAGCAGAAATGTTGTTTCTCCTTTTTTTTTTTTTTTTAACACAAAAGAGGAAATGAAGACAAAAAGAGTGTCAGGAAAAAGGGTCCAAACTATGTTACAGTTATACCACCCTGATTGTGGTAATGTATTTATGATAGTGATTTCCAGATTATAATAGTTTTCAGCAGAACTAATTCAGTTAAGAAACTACTGTAACTTAAGCCAATGACATTCCTGTCAGAACTCCTTTTGTTAATCCATACTGTTTTTCACGAAACATTGTTGTCCCAGTTTATGTTTTGCATACCCCAGTGCTAAGATTAACATTTTAAAATTTATGCTTTTGCCTTTAAATCAATTTTGAAGCCTGCAACACAGCTGAACAATCTGGGAAGAGATCTGTGGGAACACATTTTCCAAATCTCTGTATGGGGTATAGATGCACAAATCTTATTTACAGGTAATGGGATTTGTGCTTTCTCTTCTATGTAGAGAACTATGACTGGTAAATTACGTTCAGGTTTTGTTGAGGGAAAACAACTGAGTTTCATGAACACTTAAAGTGGTAATGATGCAACAGCAGGCTATAGTCAGAATAATTCAAGTCCTTTGCTTCTCTCTCCAGATATTTATATTAAAAATAGAATCTTTTATTTCCTTTTATCAAAGTTTTGAAGTTGGCCAATAAGTTGCCAAATACATGTGAAAATGAAAGAAGAAAAAATTTTAAAAAGATGTCCTAAAGAGAGAAAGAAAGCAATTCTGCTGCAGGTATGCCCAGTTTAGGATAATTAACACATTAGTGTCATAGAGCAGTATTTCCTCCTATATATACTGGCACTCACTGTGATGGACAGTAATCTCTGTGCTTTGAGTATTGCTATCTGTAAGATATCATTAGACATTAGACATATTGCTATCTGTAAGATACTATTAGACAAGACAGGGGGTGCTCATGTCAGGTACAAAACTTTCCTTTTTCCATACAGATCTACAAGACTGGGCTCCTTTCAACTTCAGTCACTCAATAGATTTTATGCTTAATTTTTAGATATAGATAAAAATTACAATATGTATATATTGCATTTACATGTAAATAAATATTGCAATAGGTATCCCAGAAAGCTAAAAGGCCATATCCTGCTACACAGTGTGGTGCATATCCTGAAGTGTCAATTGAGGCTGAGCTCCAAAGTGTTCCCAGATGTACCAAAAATATGTGGAAATTTCTCGTAGAATTTATGGTTCACCAACAGAAAAAAAGAGGCAGATACTCTGTAGGTGCAGACTAGGGGGAGATGTAGCAACAACAATCTGGAAATCTACCTCCACAATTTCTCTGAGCATTGTAAGAGAGAATGACAGCAAGAAGAGGGCTGGCAAGATGGGTCATCATTTTTAGAAACAATTATGAACAGCTGTAGCAAGCAGCAATAACATATTCTTCAAGGGAAAACTGTTCCTGTCTTTCAAAAAATACTGTTTCTGAAATCACCGAAATCAAGCATCTGCAACAACTGTGGCCATCATTTTCCAACTAGTGCTGAACCAGTTCATGTCCACAGGGCACTGACCTGCTTAAAATCATCTCCATTTAATCTTCTAGTCAAACTGCCTCCTCAAAATGGAGCCTACCAGCATAGTCAAGAAGGGTGTTGAGTAATCTCTCACTCTTTCAGTCCTCGCCTTCTCCAGCCTTCACTCACAACTGTGTCATTCCCATCCCTTGCTGTGTTGTGTCTGATTCAGACTGGAAACCATCCATGCTCCAGACCTGCCCCTTTTTAATTATCTGTAAAGCAGCATGCACACCTCTGGCTTTTTAACAACAACAATTAGATTGCTGGATAAGCTGACCATCTGGCATTTTAAAGAGTATCAAGAGATTTAGGGTTGGAATTATACCATTTGCTTTTAGGCAGCCCCCTGCCTGAACTGCTGCTGATATCAACCTTAAAATTCACAGTGACACTGTCTCACAGCAGAAGACACTTATCGATGCTTTCCAGAGCTTTAGGCGGACCTGTGCCAGCCTGCCTTGGAGACACACACTTCCCTTCATCAATGTGCTGACGCTCAGGGCTTTCTTGCCCCAGGGCTGACTACAGGATCATTGTCCATCCCTTGATTGCAAGGAGTCCCTCAGCCTCCTGGTATGGAGAGGTAGGAAATATTCTCCCAAGTACTTCTTGCAGCATTTTGGGAGCCCGTCTCATATGAGTTGCACGTAGGAGTGGTGGCTGGGGATGCAGAGTGGATGGGGATAAAGAGCATGTCTTAGCCCTCTCCTCTCTGACCTGCAGAGCATGGTGCCATTTCTTCATGTTTCAAATGTCCTTGAAAGAGATGGTCAGGTGGAAATGTTCACCACTCTGCAAGGATGCACATGGCACTGGAAATACCTGGTTCAGGAAATTCCACCCTGTGTCTATAAATGAGCATCTCCCAAGATGAATTCCCATAAATATCTGGAAAACGTCACCATCAACTTACAGTTAAGTCAAGATGTGAACCTTGGCTGACCTGCTTGTGCAGTTCCCTGTAATCCCTCACTTCCTCACAAAGCTGGGTGAATGGTCTGAGAAACCCATGGATCTCTCGGTAAATCATAAATCCACTGGGTTGTGAGTTTGGGGGATTTGAGTAACAGATTTCAGGAAGTAGTGAGCAATAATGATGCTCTGGGATGTTTCATCATTTTCCATCCACAGAAGAGTTTATACATGTTGTCTGTGACTTCGCCTGTGGATTTGAATTTCCTCCTTGGAAGGAAGTGAACTAACTCGCTGTTTAATTTCTGAGTGATATTAACTAAAATTGTATTTTAAATAATAGTGTTACTGATGTGAGAATTGCTATATCTACAGTAAAGAAATAGGTTGTCCATACAAATAAAAGTCAGATATGTTTAAGAGATAATCCAGTAGATATATCTTGTCTGCAAACATGGTTATACCCTTTCATTCTGTCACCTGGCACATCTTTTCCTATACTTGAAAGCTGCAAAAGGCTGGCCAGATTTAAAGGATATGGGGTGTCCAGAAAGATATGCAAGGCTAGATGTGCTGTGACACCCTGCGTACATTATTGCCTGAAATGTCTGCACAGATTTAGTCTGTGGTTACCTGCTGCTTGCACCCCAGGCCTCCAGGTACTCCGGTTGTTAAAGAACACAGAAGAATATAGAAGAACACAGAACATCTCTGAAGGTTTGTTAACACACTGAGGCATTTTTCAGGCACATATTTAACCAAAACACAGGCAAAGAGAGTGTGAGAGAGTGTCCTTTGAAATCATATCTAGCCTGCCTTGAAGGAAGAGAAGGGCAGTGCAGAGAGTCTGAGCTAGCTTTAAATTAACAGGCTCAAAGCTGATAATAGCCTTGTCACAGCAGCTCAGAGCTCCATGCTGGCTAATCTACCCTGCTGTAGAGCAATCAAGATGCATAACAATCATCTGAAATAGTATTTACCTTCCAAAAGGCTCTCTGAACTATTCCCATCTGGTTCAGTATCACTCTGGCCAATGGATGCTTTCCCACCTCCTTCCTTTGTGCAGTGTAAGGGGGACACTGGGGAAGGACTTGTCCCTTCAGCGCTCACAGCTAATTAGAAAGGGTCTGTTGCAGTTTTTTATCCCTGCACTAAGGCAGGGTTATTTCTGAGGAACAGTAACTGAGTAGTCCTGCCAAAATCACACATCTGCAGTGTGAGAATTGTCTGGGGCCTCCTCTACAGCTCAGGAGAGAGTAACACATACAATAAATGATGTGGAGAATAACAGATAGATGACAACTGACTGCAGAAACATAAAGGGATGTGCTAAAGGAATATCTATCATGCTTCTCACTTAATGAGGTTATAACAAGAAGCAATGGATTTAAGATGCAGCTGGGAAAATCTGTCATTATTATGGGCCAGCATTTACAAAGCTTGATGTCTGATGTTAAGCTCCTAAATCTACTTTCAGGTATTTAAAGAAAAATTGTTCAGGTTTTCAGAGGTGATGAAAAGTTGCCTTCCCCTTTTTTACTATACTGAGCACAATTCAGCCTAATAAGAAAACTTTCAAAATCATCAAAACCTTCTCTCCTAAAGGCAATTCTCTCCCTTACACTGATAAGTTTTTCTGCCAACATTGTCTCATTGAAGTAACTTGAGTCCTTTTTAAACACCTGGGCCAATTTTTTTTTTTTCTTGGACAGATTCTCCTGGCTTCTGTGGCACCCTCTGACACAGGAGTACAATCATTTGGTGACACAACACCCTCTGCTCTACCATTAAATTGCACTTTGAAACACAGTGAAGTTGAGGGCTGTAAAACTCCCCCATTTATAAAGGTGCATCTCATAACAATGTGTGTATAATCAGCATGTGCTGCCAGACCTTTAGGAACACTAAGCAAAAGCACAGGAAAGTTGTATTTTGTTGGGAGGTGAGTAAGATCCATAGATTTATAAATTAAAAAGACATTCTGAGGTTAAAAAACATGCAAACATTCACCCAGTGTTTTTGCCTGATGTAAACACTGCTGGGCGGCCTTGGCTCCAGATCATACTGAGCAGGAAGACCTGTAAAAAAAGAGCCGCTTTTTTTGTCAAAAGGTAGATGACTCGCTACCTTGGACCTCC
The DNA here is from genome assembly GCF_013377495.2 of Cygnus atratus. NCBI lineage: Eukaryota > Metazoa > Chordata > Aves > Anseriformes > Anatidae > Cygnus > Cygnus atratus. The sequence goes on along the minus strand of NC_066396.1, from coordinate 26,705,948 downwards.
AGAGGCCACACTTCTCAGCTAAAAGCCCCCTCTTGTTTTGCCTGAATCTGTATTTTAACACAGAAGAAGAAGTTGGTACCAGTATGTGTTTAAAACAGTGAGATTTATTTGTAGTATGCAGTATGAATAGGGGGAGTTATCTGGAGAATTTGTAAATGAGAGAGCACAGGTTTGATTTGCTTCTTCGAAAGTCTTATCCCCAGTACTGCAAATTGCTCTGCTGCCCTTGTTGCTTCTGCTAACCCTGAGAAAGGCACCTACTGCTGCTTTATTGCCTGTGAGTTCTAGCAGGCCAAGCACTTTCACTCTTGCATGCTTTTTACTTGAGAACCTTGAGAGGTAACGTTACCTTCATCCTATGCATCCCCTTCCAACAAGATTTCAGCAGACAAAGAGGAAAAAAACTCTGGAGAGGCTCTCTCTTACAAGGGTTTATACATTATCTATGATTTGTTTTTTGAGCTCCTCTGGAAATGGCTGAGAGCTGTCCCACTCCCACTCTGGCCAGCCTCCAGCTTTTTATGCACCCCCACCTCTGCTCTCCCTTTTGAAGGAAAGCAAATCATTTACCCAACGCTGTGTGTGTGGCAAAAATGCTGGATTTTGGGAGTTTGTGAGATTGGAGTTAAATTCCTTGTTCTGCTCCTCGTGTGACTCTGGGCCAGATATCCACAGTCTGAAGGTTTTTATGAGCTTGAAGATACTCATCTCTGCTGAGAAAAATGCCTGGCTAGGGATTTCTGGATAATCTCACCAGGAAACTATCAGCCACTTTAGGGGCTGAAATGCCTTTTTAAATGCCAGTCTTTAAGTCTGTGTGCTTCAGTTCCTTTTACGAGGACAATTGCAGCAATGGTTGTAAAACCCTCAGACACTCCATAATGAGTGCCACATACAGGGGAGCAGTCTAGCTTTGTTCCCTTACATGTGTAAGAAAGAGAGGAAGTATTTTTTGCTATATTTTGGACATGTTGAGTGTCCTTGCTGTAAAAAAAGCTGATTTGTATGAAGGGCTGGGAGGTTATAACAAAAAGAGCAGAGGTGAGGGCCCAGACTGTGAACCTGAGGCTTTGCATCACTTCTGCAGACCCCATTTCCAAACAGATGACCAGTGCAAGGTGTGTTGTCACCACCCGTCTGACCATACATCATCTCTTCCAGAGGCAGGCACAGTGGCCAGGTGCTCCTGTACAGGGAGCTTCCTGTCTCACCTGCCTGGAATTGCTCCATAAATATTTACTAATTATATAAATGACAAATATATAAAAAACAAAGAGTGTATCATGTTCATCCCTCTGTCCTTGCAGAGTGTTGCAGCCTGCCTCTGCTAGCAGAGGCCAACACTGATGATTAAAGCAATGAGCTCAAACACCACATACCCATCCATGAGAAATCTAGTCCTACGGCTGGATGTCTTCAGTCATTCGTAACTTGTAGGCAGTGCACTTTGCCATCCTGATGTTTAGCGCCTACTAAATAAGTAGAAGGAAAGCCTTTGCGATAACTGTGAAGTGCTCCAAAGCAAATGTTAAAGCACTTCTGCTTGTAGACCTAAACCATATTTTATTACTTATAATTACATTTTTATTAAAGGAATGAGTACCTGGTTTTAGTATCCTGTTCAGTCTAGCCTTTCATTTTACCAACCTCATTAATCGATTTTAATGAGTGCTATAAAAAAGAAAATTCTGTTTATAGAGATTAATATAGACACAGAAAATAAGTTAGGAAAACATATACCTACTTTGGCCTTGAAGTAAGAAAATGTACTATCTTAAGCAACATGCACATATTTACTACAAACAAAAGAAGGACAAGCCAATGTTTATTGCTTCTATCAGCACTAATGCAGAGTCCCTTTGGTTATTTCTTTAATCCAAACAGCTTCCTGGTAGATCCAAGATGTGAGGCCTTTCTGTAATGACTTGGCAAGAGAAAGGGTCCAGAACTTCTCTGCAAACACAATTAAGTTGTCAAAGACAAGTCCCGTATTTGAATTAAAACTATAAATCTTTCATCTGCACCTACTCTACATCAAATAGCAGGAAAAGAGGCCCTCCCATCTAACAGTCTTAATTACCAGAGCTCTGCAGCCTTTAAGCATGACAGAGCCAATGATAGCTGACCTTGTGCCCCTGAGTGGGATCAGCGTGATAAATGAGAATCCCTGACTGAAATATCACAGCAAAAGGAGCAGCCCAAGATGGCAAATTAAGTGCCTAACACGCTGTTGAGGCTACATAAATATATAATATTGACCTTTGCTTTGATCTGCTTGTCCAGCAACAAGCAGTATGTTGAAGGCTTCAGTATAAACAAGTCAAGCTTTGCCTAGGAAAAAAACAGCCTTTGCCACCTCCTTTCCCGCACAGCTTCATGGAGGGACGGTGGCTTTTCCCCTTTCCAGTGCCACTACTAGCTCCGTTGTGTGGAGTAGCAAGGACATTGGGTTTGATAGGCTATATGTCCCCACAGCCCAGAGTAGGCAAGATAACTGTGGATCTCCAGGGAAGAGTTATGAGGCTTTGTTTCCTTTTCATGGTATGCAGGTATTGGGTGAGTCACACGCTGGATGCTTCATTGTGTTAGAGCAGCAGTTCCCACACTGTGTTCTGTGGGTGGCGAGCAGTCCTCAGGGTCTGGGTAGGGTTTTCTCTTCAATTCTGAATGTTTCCATCTCAGACTTGTGAAGGAAGGTCACGGTGGTCCATGAGAAATGCTTACAGTAGTTTGTTGGCCTGAAACTTAGTGAATTCATGTCTCAAGGCAAGGCCACATTTCCTGGGGTCATCTCTGAAACAATTGTGTTTCTGATGTGCTGATGTAACCTCTTTGTCCTTCTGAGACATTCCTGAAACTTGCTCTCTAATCACTGTATTGACTGCTACTGAACATTTCCTTCCTGACCTTACTTTTATTTTCTCTTCATTTATTAAGCCTCCACAGATTATTTGCTCCAATAATTGGTCATGTTGGCTCTCTTATTAACAGAACAAAATATTACATTCAAAAAACTCCACAGTAAATACCCTTTCATCTTTTTCTCTTTCTTTCTTTTTCTTTCTTTCTTTCTTTCTTTCTTTCTTTCTTTCTTTCTTTCTTTCTTTCTTTTTCTTTTACTTTCTCTCTTTCTCTCTTTTTCTTTCTCTCACTCTTTCTCTCTTTCTCTCTTTCTCTCTTTCTCTCTTCTCTCTCTTTCTCTCTTTCTCTCTTTCTCTCTTTCTCTCTTTCTCTCTTTCTCCCTTTCTCTCTCTTTCTTTCCCTCTCTCCCTCCCTCCCCTCCCTCCCTCCCTTCCTCCCTCCCTTCCTTCCTTCCTTCCTTCCTTCCCTCCCTCCCTCCCTCCCTCCCTCCCTCCCTTTTTTTTTTCTGCAAAACCTCTTCACAGGAAGGGTATCATGGATTTGCAGGTTTGCAATATTGTCAAGCTCTAAAAATCTGGTTGTAAAAAAGTTCTGCAGCAAATGTTGCATTCTAGTACTGACTTCAAACAATACTTTCCTGAGCAAGGTCCACATTTTCCAATTTTGTGAACACTAAATTTCTTAGCACAGAATATATCCATGCAGGTAAGTCAGCTATGCTTGATATTACAATCTTACCGTATTAGGTTTGTATGAAAAATAGAATACAGTGTTTTGTGTTATACAAAAATATGTATCTGTATATATATACACACATATATACAGGCATATATATACTTCTCTTTCTATATTTATATTTATTCCATTTTACAAAGAAAAAAGTGCGCATTTGGTCTCATGCATGGTAGTGACTATACTTGCACAAAAGCAAAGTGAAATTCCTAACAATACCAAATTAAAGCAACAATGAAAATAAAGAATTTTAACCCAGGAGAAAAATGATTCAGTCTGCATGGCTGCCAAACCACACCCACAAGCACTACCCTCATGTCAAAAGGGAATTATTCAGCATAAGAACAGGGGTGGGATGGGGGGTAGGGGGGCTGAGTGATGGCAAAGTCTGTGCTGTCAGATCTGTGTCCATCACATATTTCTCAGGAGGTGCCTGTTCACCTGCTATGTGTTTAGGCAGTGGTGAGTGGGGGCCTGTTGGTTGCTCTAGAGTTGTCCTGGAGGGAGGCATCTCCTGACGGATGCTACGTCTCCACAGCCAGAGGTTAAAAGTGCAGGAGAGACTGTGAGATTCAAAGAATATAGCCAGAACTACTTGCTTTGAGGAAAAATTATGTGACTGTGTTTTAGGGCCATAGACCAACCAAGCTTTCCCCTCCAGTGTAGTTAGTGGAGATGCTTCATTAGCTTGACAAGCAGAAGGGTGTGGTGGGAATGAAAAACCCCTGATGGGAACACAGCCTTTCTGAATGCCTGGGAGGCCTGCCACTGACTTTATCAGAGACTGAATTTCATCCTCTGAGCTTGTATTCTCTTGATACAGAACATGAATAATAAGGATGGGAATGGAGTCTGCTTAGCAGCATATTGCCAAAAAGCGACACAATCCTATTACAAGCAATCCACTTCTAGCAGGAGAATAATTACTATGGAATTTAAAACAGGAAGTTGTTATTAACTGCACATTTCAGAGCAATATTACAGTAAATACAATTAAAAAAAAAAAAAAAAAAAAGCACAGAATAAGTGCCCCAGATCCTTGGGCCTATAAATGAGTAGAGACCCAATTTACTCTAATGCCCCAATGGAGCAATATAACTTTGTATTAACTCAAGTGATTGCTGTGTGACCTACCCATGCAACATTCTCAGGACATAAAAGCTTCCCCTGCGAAGCACAGTCTCACTTTCCTCTGTACTGTGAAGGATATTTTATATAGGCTTTCTATAGTCTTTGTATAGGCTTCCCTCAATATCTAAGACTCAAGGGGCAACACAAGTGAAGAAGCGTAACTATTCTTTGAAAGCAACTAGCAAAGTCCATAGAGCAGGTGAAAATGTCTCTGAAGCTGTTCTGTATAAACAAGCCTCTAGCATGCCTCAACCTCTGTGTATGTGCACGTTCTTGTCTGTGCTTCTTGTCCACACTGCCCCTGCACACAGGTTAGCAGAGTCTACCCATTGTGCATGGACACAATCAACAATTTGTATATGCAAATCATACTGCTTGTGTACACAGTTAGTAAAGGGAAGCTGAGCTGCCTGGGGACCACATTCCCATGCACTCAGTTATGAAGAGGGTTGAGATATCACAGTTAACCTCAGCAGAGCTTTCATGTGATCTTTACCCAGAACTAATCTGATGATAGGTGCATTATGAATATTTCTGAGGTTATGAATATGCACGTGTCTGTCTTTACAAATATTTGGAGCTACCATGAACACAAATCATTTCACATTATGTGTGTTTCATGAGGATGAAAAGTGTTCTCCAACATAAAGGAAATGTCTCCCAACTGTAGCTCTGGGCTATTTAATGTATTTTGCACAGCATACAGAAGTTTTTTCACACATATTGCTGGTGAGCTGCCATTCTCACTTTCTGTTTGTCTTAGGGAAAAATACTGATATAGTTGTAATTATTAAAGTTCATAATTCTTCCATATGATATGAAAAATGGTAGTGGTAAGTCTGGGCACTGAAAAGTTACAGAGAGAATGTGAGATAAGGAAACCTGAGAAGACTGCAGAAAGGGGCTGGCACTCATAAAAGTGCAGGCTTTGCTGCAATTTGACTGCAATCTGTGCTCCTCTTTAGTTTCCATGTGAAAGAATATTATTAAGAAAGAAACTGGAGAAGGGCTAATTTGTCTGTTATTTCAACCCTCCTCTATGCAAGCCTGCACATGTTAAGCATTTGAACAGGGGCCAGGACTTGAATCCAGACACTCCTCCCTGGGCAGTACAAGACAAGGTGGAGGCCATGCTGGTGGGGTGCTGGACTTTGGTTTTGCCCTTCTTCTGCACTCCCCAGAGCAGCTAGCCAGGTGTCAGGCATCATCCTGACCTCCAGTCTCACTGGCTGGCATGGTGCAAGTAACAGGCTTGTGATAATCCAGCCCACGTGGGCTGAAACATTGAGGGATTGCTGATCAGCTTGTTTGGTGGGTGTGAGGTGCCAGTAACTTCCAGCGGCCTAGGGGAGCAGCAGAAATGGGATCTGGGCTTAGGGTGTAAAAAGAAAATGTGCTGCCACACAAGGGATGAACAGCCCTGAGGAATTTAAAGTGCTGCACTAGAATACTGAAAGAAAATTTTGTTAAAATACGGTGTTAGAAAGCCAAAGTGTAGCAAGGCTATAGTTCAGGCAGTCTAGAAATCCTTCAAAAGGCCAGAAGATGATACCTTAGCTTGTGTGAATAGCTGGCATGCAGCATAGAGACCTGCCACTGGCAGTTACGGCAGATGGAACAAGAAGAGGGTCTGGCCTATGCTAAAGCATCCTATTTTCTCGGGGTAAAATGACTGGAATAAAAGTAAAAGCAATGATGACTTACAAAAACATCCAAGAAAACTCTTTGGAAGCAGGGAGCAGGAGGAAGAAGGGTTAAAAAATAAGCAGATCTTACTTATCTTTTTCTTCAAACTGTCTGTGGCTGAAATTGGAAACCCAGGCACACCATCACAAGGATATTACTGTGATGTTTCCATTTGGAACAGAAGGTAGGAACCTTATAGAAGTAGGATTGTATGCACACAATTTCCAGCTTATTCTGTATGCTCAGGAGATACTTAAAATTTGGCTGCACATCAGAAAAGCAGTCAAGCTGTACAAGAAAACCTTTTAAGTTTCACTCAGCACTGTATGCTGTTGCATTCAGTGCCCTGGGAAGAGGTTTTATTAGAGCTACATACTTAGTAGAGCAACGTTTGTGTCACTTCTTGTCTTTCACTCTGATCATTGTGGAAAAGGCCTTGGGGACATACTCCTCTCCTGGCTCCCCAAAATTGCAGATGTCTGACAGAGTCTTTCTTGGGCTTCTACTTGATTCCTGATGGAGATCACGTGTCTGAAAGGGTATTGTCTATAAATTAGAAAAGGCACTAATGAGCCAAATGCAGCATTGAGTAAGGCTCAAATTAACTCTTGATCATTCCAACTTCTACAGCTGCACCAAGCAACTACAGAAAAGCACTCTGGCCAACAGAAAACTTAGCAAGTGAAGGGAAAATGACAAGTTACCTGGCTCTGCACTCAAAAAGATGAGTTACACCAGCAGCCTGGTTTGGCCTCTGTTCTTAGTGAGACCCATCTGTTCTGAGGAAGCTGAGAACATTTCAAGTAAAAGCATTTGTAATCTCAAAAACTCCTTTACACTTTTAGGGCAGAATGTCAGATTTTACTGTAACAGATCTCTGTCCCCAGGGTCAGAATTTGAGCCTACCTAAAGGATGCTAGTCATATCATACCAAATGCCCATAACTCAACAATTTTTACCCCAAACAATTGATTAGATGAAATTGGATCCAGGTCGAGTGGGCAGATCACCTGTGATTTTCCTTTTCCATTACTCTTTGCTTATTGAATGTCTTCTAGAAAATAAAAATCATTTGGTACTGGAAAAAACCTTCAGAGACAGCTGGTAGTTAGATCTGGGAATGGATGATGAAAATGTCTGTATTTCTGCTGGCTGTGCTTGAAAACTATTCAAGGGTTTATTTGTTTGCATTCTAGTGTTATGTTAATCTGATTTACAATGTTATGTTTTTAACAACAATTGAGTCTTGGATGCCACCTAAGTGATTAGATGCTATCTAATCAGAGCATGGTAGCAACAGTTATGTCAGTGTGCCAAGGAGTCTTGTCTGGTCTGCAAGAGTAAATTCAGCACATTATTGCTCCAAGGTTTTCTATCAGGACATGAAGGATAAGGTTTCTTTGTTTTCTTCCCTGGGCAAAACAGATATATATTAATACAGGAACATTGTGAAAGGTGAAAAGAATATAGCTTATAAAAAGTAAAAGATGACAACATTGGAAATCATCAATCCCATCTGCTGATCATTCCCACCAAGGACTCAGAATGGTTTCTGCTGGTCTCACTAGAGCTGGGTCCCAGCTGACGCTGCTGAGGAATACAGTAGTGGAGCTCTACGGCAGCTGGGCTTTACTATGGGAAACAGACTTTAACACTAGCAGGAAACAGAGGAGCTACAGTAAAAAATGCTTCTGGTAAAAACACAAAGTGTAGGCCCATGAGTCATTGCAGGACAAATTAGAAGGTGAATTTACAGTATATCTGCTGACCCACTATAATTATTTGTCTACTAGCTCTTACTCCTCAAACGTGAGGGAAGCATGCTTCTTTTCCACTAGAAAGATAAACAAGCTGCAATTATCTGCCTTCCACCATGGAAAAGCCGCCACACTGGCAGTTCCTTGGTGGTGTTCTGGTGCGCTCTTCATGCACACACTTCTTAGTCCTATGACCTCCTCATGTGTCAGTACCCTCAATCTACCCATATCCTTGTGCTGAGCTTTCAAGATATTCCAGTATTGTGTAGAGTAAAATTACAGTTTCTATTCTGTTCTGCCCCCTCATGTTATTCTGAATCAATTAATCCTGTAACTGGGCAGTAATGGAGTGAGGCAATCCTGGGGATACTCATTAAATTAGGCACTTTATAAAACAGTATCCTACTAGTCACCACAAGGTACTGACCATTTGCCATCCCTTAGCAGGCAAATTCATGTCAACTTCCCAGAGGACAGAAGCCAGAGCCCCTTGAGCAAGCAGAGAAACCTTCTTTTTCAACATGTCAAGGGCTTCCATGGTCTGGGTGAGGGGATCAGGGGAGAGATGTGTTTTCTGCAGACCGTCTCAGGCTTCATTCCCTAACTTCCAGCCGAGTGTTACTGGCTGGTGGGATAGTAGGATGAGAGTGAAGAGCTCTCTCTGCTCCTGACACAAGCCAACCTACTGCTTCTGTGAGTATGTCTCCAGCCTGTGCTCCCCAGCTGCTCTCTCACCTATCTTATTTTTCCTCTGGCTGCCAAAGAGAAGTGAAATAAGTTTTAAGAACAAGTATTTACTGTGGTAAAGATTAAAAAATATATATATATGTGTTTACAAATATATTAACAGTAAGAGGAGGGTCAAGGAGAATCTTCATCCTTTAGTGAACACAGGGGAACATGACTGCTGAGGATAAGAAGAAGGCTGAGGTTCTCAATACCTTCTTTACATCTGTTTGTAACAGTCAGACCAGTTATCCTCAGGGTACCCAGCCTCCCGACATGGAAGTCTAGGGACAGGGAGCAGAATAATCCCTCACTCCACGCCCCCCACCCCCCCACCCCCCCCCCCCCGGTGATTCAGGTGGAAACAGGAAGATAATGGCTATTCCACCTGGACTGCCACAAGTCCATGGGGCCAGATGTGACTGCCGAGCTGCTTTCCATCATCTATCAGTGGTCATGGTCAACCAGAGAGGTCCCTGATTACTGGAGGCTTGGTAATGTGACACCCATCTACAAGAAAGGCCATAAGGCGGACCCGGGGAACTACAGGCCTGTCAGCCTGACCTCGGTGCCAGGGAAGGTGATGGAACAGGTCATCTTGAGTGTAATCACACAACATGTGCAAGACAACCAGGGGATCAGGCCCAGCCACCATGGGTTCATGAAAGGGCAAGTCCTGCCTGACAAACCTCATCTCACTCTATGACCGGGTGACCCGCCTGGTGGATGAGAGAAGGCTGTTGACATAGTCTGCCTAGACTTCAGCAAGGCCTCTGACATGGTCTCCCACAGTATCCTCCTGGAGAAGCTGGCAGCCCATGGCTTGGACAGGTACACTCTTTGCTGGGTTAAAAACTGGCTGGACGGATGGGCTCAGAGAGTGGTGGTGAATGGAGTTAAATCCAGCTGGAGTCTGACTGGTCACGAGTGGACATCAAGGCCCTGGAGCATGTCCAGAGAAGGGCTACGAAGCTGGTGAAGGGCTTGGAACACAAGTCCTATGGGGAGTGGCTGAGGGCACTGGGTTTGTTTAGTCTGGAGAAGAGGAGGCTCAGGAGAGACCTTACTGCTCTATACAGCTACCCGAAAGGAAGTTGTGGGTCTGCCTCTTCTCACAGATAACCAGTAATAGAACTAGAGGGAATGGCCTCAAGTTGCACCAGGGGAGGTTTAGGTTGGAAATTAGGAGACACTTCTTCTCAGAAAGAGTGGTTAGGCATGGGAATGGGTTGCCCAGGGAGATGGTGGAGTTCCTGGGGGTTGTAGTGGGTTTATGTGGCAAGGTTTTGGTAGTGGGGGGCTGCAGGGGTGGCTTCTGTGAGAAGAAAACAGAAGTTGCCCTGTGTTAGATAAGGACCAGTTTCATCCGGCTCCAAAGGACCAACTACAGCTCAGAGCCAAGCCAGTAAGTGATGTTGTTTGTGCCTCTGTGAGAGCATATTTAAGAAAAGGGAAAAACAAACAAACAACAAAAAAAACTGCTGCACAACAGCATCTGGGAGAGTGAGGAGTGAGAAGCAGCCCTGCAGACCCCCAGGTCAGTGAAGAAGGAGGGAGAGGAGGTGCTCAAGGTGCCAGAGCTGAAGTTCTCCTGCGGCCTGTGGAGAGGCCCCTGGTGGAGCAGGCTGTCCCCTACAGACTATGGTGTACCATGGTAGAGCAGATCTCCATGCTGCAGCCTATGGAGAAGCCCCCGGTGGAGCAGGCGGATGTGGCCTGGAGGAGGCTGCGGCCCATGGAGAGCCCCCGCAGGAGCAGGCCCCGGGCCGGAGCTGCAGCCCGTGGAGAAGAGCCCCCGCAGGAGCAGAGGGTCTGGGGGGAGCTGCTGCCCACATGTGGGGGACCTGTGCTGGAGCACTTTGCTCCTGGGGGATGGACCCCGTGGTATGGAGCCATGTGGGAGCAATTCTTGAAGAGCTGCTGCCTGTGGGCAACCCCCGCAGGCTCAGTTCGGGAAGGACGGCATCCCGTGGGAGGGACCCCACGTGGAGCAGGGGCAGAGAGGGACCGTGAAGGAGCAGCAGAGACAAAGTGCTATAGACTGACCGCAGACCCATTTACCCGTTCCCCTGTGCCACTTGGTGGGGGGGGGGGGGAAGGGAAGGAAGAGGGTGGATGGGAGAAGGTGGTTTTGGTTTATTTCCTTTGTTTCTCACTTCTTTAGCTTGTTAGTAATAGGTAATACATTTTACTAATCTCCCCATGCTGAGTCTGTTTTGCCTGTGACAGTAATTTTGGAGTGATCTCTCTGTCTTTATCTCAACCCTTGTGCCCCTTGTATTGTATTTTCTTTCCCTTTCCCTTTTGGGAGGGGGAGTGAGGGAGTGATTGTGGTTCCCACCTGAGTAAAAACACACCAGGGGTGTTTAAGGAAAGGTTGGGCATGGTGCTTAGGGATATGGTTTAGTGGGTGATATTGGTGGTGCAGGGACAGTTGGACCAGATTACCTTGGAGGTCTTTTCCAACAGTAATGAGTCTATGATTCTATGATTATATTTCCCTGTGAGGGAAGGATGTATATTGAAAGAAGAAAAAAAAAACACAACAAAACAAAACAAAACAAAACAAAAACTAAACTCTTCCTCCTTTGTTGAGCAATGGCTAAACTCATAGCTTGTCTGCGGGTAAAGACAATCCGAAAGGAGGTTTTGCTTTTTCACTTGGAGCTAAGTATAGCTTAGGTTAAACCAAAATGACATAATCCAAATGAGAAAAGCTTGATTTCCACTAAGTATCTAGTCTCAGCAACTTGTTTGTAGCATGCTATCAAATACAGGACACAATGTGGGCTTATTACAACACCACAGGACAATTCTGTGAAATCTAAAGATTCATAGTGAAGGACTTTTACCCAGAAATTTCTCACATGCTGAGACTTCCTCTTCAACGTATGACATGCCTTACAAAAACTCAGCATTTCCCAAAAATAACATTCAGTCATGAGAAAGAAAATTTGCTCATTTAAAACAAAAATGCAGATTAGAGTGACCAAGCAGCTTGCTAGAAGACAAAACATTGCTCTTACACAAACAACTTTTTCCTCTATGTATTGTGAATGAAATCAAGTGATCTTTACCTGGATTATGCACAAGTGCCTCCTGAAAACTCATCTCAGGATTAACTTGATTACTTGCACTATTAACACTGTGAAATCCCATAGAAAAATATTACAAACTTTCTAAAATTCAGCCACTTTACTTTTCAGAAAGTGATAGAATCTGTATTCCTACAAAGAACTTGCTTTTCTGAGTGCATAAGAAATTAGGGTTTGACAGTTCTGGGGTGTATGAGGGCTGAATTGCCCACTGTTGGCCTGAACTTAAATTCTGCAGTAAGTGCATAAATCTCTCTGAAGCATCACACTAGCCAGAATGTCTTCACACCCTGGCTTCATCATCTAGCCACCTCAATTGAGATAAATAACAGAATATCTAAACTGACTCTTTTAGTTTCCCTTTTTCTTCTGAGCAAAAGCCTCTTCTTATTTGACAATGTTTTACTGCCAACAATGCGCTTTTGGGGAATTGTTTTCTATTTTGAGTGAAGATGTAAGGCTTCATTTCCAACAGATTATTATTTTTACCTCTCCCTCTCCTCTGACTCTTCTAGTTTTGATAATCTCTTTGTTTTAGACATACCTCTTGCTGGGAACGACTCTCAGGAGTTGTGCTTCTGGCTTGGGAGCTTCTACTGCCCCCACTTGTTATCCCAGTAAAACCCTGTGAAGATTTTTCCTGTACCCTGTTGTTCACTGCAGGGTAAGAGAGTTTATTGCTTAATTATAGCTTCCAAGATAAATTCTTTCAATGCTGTCTGACCCCAATAGTGTTTATGTGACAGAGCTCCTGCAATTATAGAATATGAAATAAGAAAAAGATAATGAAAAACAAACACTAAGTCCCCAGGTGTACTGCAAAGTGATTTCAGCATCACACTGATGCCTACCACAAAAAAACTTGAAAACTGGGGCCATAGTCTTTGGCTCTCCTTCTGTGATGTTGTTATGTTGACTGCCCAGAAGAACATGGAACTGAAAATTCAAGTTTTGTACATAACTGTGCTGTTACATGTCTTTCTGCATTTCAACACATTGTCTTGTCTGAGTGTGACGAACAGGTACATTTTGCAGAAAAGTGTTATATACATGTGAGCCCTCACAGTTTTATGGAATGATAGGATTAGGCAGACATATAGGCATGGATAAATGATTTACTTAGAAGCAAAGTCATTTAAAAGTGATGTGCTTACTAGGATTCAAAATAGGCACACACATGGATTAGACCACTACATTTTTTCCATATGAGCAGTAAGGAAATATAGTTAATTCTTCATCTTTTGAAAGAGATGGGCTTGCGCTGGAGACCAAAACTGAGATTTGAGAACTTGTGATCATTAAGAGTCTCACAGTGATCTATCATATGTAGAGCCTGGTTGAGCCAAAACCCTGCTATCAGCTTGAGTAATTCACTTTTGACTACTGAAAATCCCACTGCAGCTTCAAATTGAAGTCTTGGATATCCTTCTGCTCTCACATCACTTTGAATTCTCGTTGCACTAGGCAAGGATGAAGAGAAACATTTATTTAATTTTTTTAATTATTATTATTTTTTTTTAATTCTAGGTATGACACTCTACATGGGGTGAAGAGTTCTGATATTAATGTTTTTTATGTTATTGTTTTGTTTGCTTATTTTGTAAAATCCAATGAAAAAGCAGAGCAATTTCACATCTGGATTTCACTATAGACAGTGAATCAAATTTCAGGGTGACTCAGATACAAGGTTTTAGCTTTATAAGATAGTGAGCAAGTCATTGTGGTGTTTTTGCAATAAATAAATAAATACATGAAATTAAATAGTGCCTTAGCAATCTTCTGACCAGGAATTTTGTTCTTTTCTAACCCAACTCATCAAAGCTTGTGTCAGCCTACAATTTGAAGATGTTAAATAACAGCAAGGAATATGGGCATGGAAGACCTGTAAATGTTAAGTTTAAAGACAATAAAGTCAGACTACAACACAGGAAAGGAAAAGTTATCTGAAATTCAGGGAACTTTTTCTAATTCAGAACTCTTCTATTTCAAGCGTAGTGCCACAAATCATATATTAAAGTTGATCCTTATGTCCAGAAATTTTGAAATATTGTCAGCCCATTTCATACCACAGATATTTCTGGTCATCACTAGCAAGTGCCAGGATATATAACAATGAAAAAAGTGGTAAATTTTTTCAGTGATCTGTTTCAGCTCTTTAGAAAACTTTAGTCTAATTTTGAGATCGAGACTAAAAAGTGGAAAACAATCTTTTTTGTACTTCATCTCAGCATCCTGCCTTAATTCAAAGAGTGCTTTACTGCAGAATGACTGCCTTATACAAGTTATTATTTGGCCTCAAATAGAAAATCCAGAATGTCAAACTAATAACCAGACCCTGAAATGGTCAATCCCCTAAGTGAATCTAAAAAAGCAAATCATAGAGCAGTTGACTCTTTAGTTAAAAGTGAAAGATGTGATATTTCCGCAGCTCTTTCCAGATGCTCATCTGCTTCATGGAGAGCTCATGTGCTGTCGACATGTCTGTTTCCAAATTAGTTTTAAAAGGCACCTTTGGGGGATAGTTTGCATCTAAAGAAGAAGTGGACATTAATTTACTACGCATAAATACAAAGCTTAAAATAATCAGTAATGTGAAACTGCCAGCCAAACATTTAAATCATTGTGGTCATCTGAGCAACTGTTTTCTTGTTTATAGAGAGTCGTAGAATCATACAATGACTTGGGTAGAAAGCGAACTTAAAGATGATCTAGTTCAAATTTCCCTGCCATGGGCAGGGATACTTTCCATTAGATCAGTGGATCTAGTTTTACCCAAAGCCCCATCCAATCTGGCCTTAAACACTTCCAGGGATGGAGCATCCACAATTTCTCTTGACAACCTGTTCCAGTGTCTCATCAACCTCATAGTGAAGAATTTCTTCCTTATATCTAATCTAAACCTATGCTTTTTTTAGTTTAAAACCACTACCCCTTGTGCGCTCACTACACCCCCTGATAAGAAAGTCCCTCCCCAACTTTCCTGTGGGCCACCTTTAAACACTGGAAGGCTGCTATCAGGTCTCCATGGAGTCTTCTTTTCCCTGGGATAAAAATACCCCACCTTTCTCAGCCTTTCTTCGTAGGAGAGGTGCTCCAGTCCTCTAATTAGCTTCACGCCCTTTTGGACCTGCTGTAACCAGTCCATGTCTTTCTTATGCTGCCCCAGAACAGAAAGAAGTACTCCAGAAGGTGTCTCATGAGTGGAGTAGAGGGGAACAATCACCTCCCTCAACCTGCTCGCTACACTTCTTCAGATCAGCCAGGGATATGATTGGCTTTCTGGGCTGCAAGTGCACATTGCCAGTTCATAACAAGCTTTTCATTCACCAATATCCCCAAGTCATTTTCCTCAGGGCTGCTCTCTATCTACTTATTGCCCAGCCCGCATTCATGGTTGGGATTGCCACAACCCAGGTGCACGTGGCCTTGTTGAACTACAAGTTGTTTGCATGGGCCCAACTCTTGAGCCCATCAAGGTCCCTCTGGATGGCATCATTTCCCTCCAGTGTGTAAACCACACTACTTAGCTTGGTATTGTCTGCAACCTCGCTGAGGATGCACTCAATCCCACTGTCCACATTGCCAACAAAGATGTTAAATAATACTGGTCCCAATACAGACACCTGAGGAACACTGATTGTCACTGGTCTCTGCCTGGACATGGAGCCATTGACTGCAACTCTGAGTGTGATCATCCAGTCAATTCTGAGTGGTCCATTTATCAAATCCATGTCTCTTCAATTTTGAGACAAGGATGTCATGTTGGACAGTGTCAAATGCTTTGCATAACTACAGGTAAATGAAATAATTTGCTCTTCTCTTATCCACCAATGCTGTAATCCTCTTGTAGAAGGCTGCCAAATCTGTAAAGCATGATTTGCAATTAGTGAAACCATGTTGGTTATCACCAATCACCTCTCTGTTCTCCATGTGCCTTAGCATAGTTTCCAGGAGGATCTGCTCCATGATCTTGCCAGGCAGAGAGGTGAGTCTGACTGGCCTGTTGTTCCCTGGGTCTTCCTTTTTCCCTTTTTAAATATGGGGGTTATGTTTCCCTTTTTCCAGTTAGGGGGGACGTCACTGAACTGCCACAGCTTCTCAAATATGATGGATAGTGGTTTAGCAACTTAATCCACCAGTTCCCTCATGACCTGAGGATGCATCTCATCAGATCCCATGGACTTGTGCACTGTCATGTTCCTGATCTCCTCCTACAGTGTGTGGTTCCTCATTCTTCCAGTCCCTGCCTTTGCCTTCTGGGACTTGGGCTATGTGGTTAGAGCTCTTGCCAGTGAAGACTGAGGCAAAAAAGTCATTAAGTACCACAGACTTCTCCATATCCTAGATAACCAGGTCTCACGTCTCCTTCCAGAGAGGTTCCACAATTTTCCTACTCTTCCTTTTATCATTGACACACCACTAGAACTTTTCTTCTTTTATTTGACATTTCTGGCCAATTTTAATTCCCCCATGAGGACCAGTGCTTGTGAACATGAGGCTGATCTCATCTGTCTATAGAGGGCCCCTCTGCTCAGTCTTCCTGGTCAGGTGGCCTATAGCAGACCACCATTATAATGTCACCTGTCCCTGCCCTCCCTTTAATCCCTCCATCTGCTCCTCATCCATCTCCAGGTGGAACTCCATTCACTCCAGCTCATCACTGACATAGAGAGTGACAACCTCTCCTTGTCTACCCTGCCTATCCTTCCTAAAGAACCTGTATCCTTCCATTTCAACACTCCAGTCATGGGAACCACCCTACCACATCTCTCTGATGCCAATGAGATCATAGCCCTGCAGGCATACACGTTTCTAACTCCTCTTGTTTATTCCCCATGCATGCTCTGTGCATTTGTGTAGAGGCATTTATGTCAGGCACTGCTGAAGCTGCCTTACTGGCTGGAGCGATTGGGATTCCTTTGTGCTTCTCTTCATGGGCTCTCTCGTTGACCTTTTATCCCTTTCTTGGCTCTGGGCATTGATTGCTGGCACTGGCTGGTAGGAGTTGGATGGATTATGGTTCCCCTCCTCTGGCAACTTTAGTTTAGAGTCCTCTTTACCAGCTTGGCAAGCGTGCAGCCAAAGATGTTCTTCCCCTCCTCTGACAAATGGACTCCATCAGTCCCCAGTGACCAGGTTTCTCAAAGCAAGTCTCATGGTCTAAAAAGCTAGATCACTGGCTATAACACCAGTCCTACAATGATGCATTGCTGGATTTGACTGGTCCTTTCAATGCCTTTTCCTTTGACAAGTAGGATCACAGAGACCATCTGTGCTCCAGAGCCTCTTAGTTCTTCATGGTATGCTTCAGTGTGCTCTTGATAGTGTTGTTGGTGCACACATGAAGTAACAGCAGTGAACAGTAGTGGGCTGTACAAGGCTTGGTAGTCTCTTGGCAACATCCCTGATATGAGTCCCCAGTAGGGAACACACGTCTCTTGAGACTGGGTCAGATTGGCAAATGGGTGCCTCTATACTTCACAGAAGAGAGTCTTGTACAACTAGCACCCATCGTTTTGTCTTGGTTGAACCAGCTGTTACACAGGGAGAAGATTGGTCTGGCTTAGTCAGGGCCAGCATCCTCCCTGAAGTGATGGGTCCTTCCTGGTCAGTCCACAGAGCAGTGAGGTGGTCCTTCAATGGCTCCTCAGGCTTCAGGGGAAGTCTTTTCTTCCTCTTGCTCCTTGCTGTTGCAGGTTTTAATTCTTTTCCATTGTTGACATGCCTCCCTTCTGTGTGCACTTGTGGGGGAGTTTTTGACGGTTTGGCTGTAAGCCCACTACAGACTGCACTTGGAACCAGCTATCTAACTCCTCCTCAGCCTCTCTGGTGCTGTTCAGCCTTCTCACCACCTCTGGCAGCTCAGCCACCTGCTGCAGGATGTCCTCCACCTGGGCACACCTTCTGCAGGCAGGTCTGCTGCCTGTCCCTCTGCCAGGAGAAAGGTACTGCCTGCAGTCTGAGGTCTGCACTGCAACCTCTCCGTTCAGGAGCTTCATCTGGGCAGAGGCATTGGCCAGTGCTGAGATAGATGGTGCAGGCCATCCAGATGGAGCTGCAGTCTTTACCCTCAGACAAGTGCCCACCATTTTGTCTTAAAGGTCAGGTGGGATGAGCACCCTTCACCAGTGCAAATGGTCACAGAATGGTCCCGGTCACTGGGTTATAAGTACACCAACTCTCCCACTTGGTCAGTGGGATGGCCCTCCTTTGAAGCAGAACTTAGGGCCGTGCCATGCCCTGGCTGATGCACCACACCCTGTTTGCCCACCCTGGTCTCAGTGCTCCTGGTCCTCACACTCCCTAGGGCTATCTTTTATGTGAGTGGAGCGTAGCCACAGGTAATGTTTTAGTAGGCAACATTAAAACAGAGAGATAATCTGAAACTGAGATTCTTAGAAAACAACAGAGGAAGATCAGATTATTTTTATTTTTAAAAGAAGTTTCCAAGCCCTTACAAGGTATTGTCTATCTTGCCTAATAGGACTAAATTACTTCAAATGTATGTATGAGAACTCAAGGCTATGGTAATGCAAAACCATGATCCGTATGTCCAACATAGAAGATCTCACCTAACCTGAGATTTTTAATATAAAATTCATTTTCCACCAGTCCCGGGAATTTTGAGTACACATAGACAGTAGATTTAAATAGATTTAAGAATTTAAGTATATTCCATGTGAATTGTGCTGCATGTGCTGTATGACATTAGAGTCATATGAGAATATGGTGAGAGTGGAGAAGGAGAAGTCATTCTGTTCAAATGTTGAGCATTTGTGCTGAAAGAAGCTCACACTGTCAGTGATCCAGCAGCTAGAGCATGCAACAGAAATAAGTCCCCTTTCCCACGGGTTCTTTACACACAGCACAACTATTACAACAGAAAAGGTGATGGGTTCACCCCCCTCTGTTTCCCATGTCCCAAGGCATGGTGGCCTCCTGAGTGACAGGAGACCCTGACACTAGTATCAAAGTTATTTGACTCTGAGATCTCTTACATTCCATCTGGAAAGCAGAAGCTGGATTTCAAAGCAGGCATGTCAAAGAGAAATGACTCAAATCTAAGCAGTGAGGCCCCTCATTTATCTTAGAGTTTTGTCATTTACTCAGTAGCTAATTCATGCTATTGCCACATATACTAATTTATTACTTCCATACTTCCTCTTAAGCAATGCCTCCAATCCAGATTTCATATATAGGAAACCCATTTAAATTATATAGGATTAAGGTGAATATATGGCAACATAAATGTGGCTCAGTTTATCATTTATAGCTTTTCTTACCAGGATTCTTGAATTTTCATGAAATTCTAGTAAGCCATGCACTTGCTTATATAGATATTATGGAGGATATCAAAAGAAATAAAATGAAGGAAAAAACATACAAGCAATAAGTGGGACACAGAAGTGATGGCTAACTTGGCCAAAGTCATCATCTTTCCAGGTTCAGTTTCCTCATTTTTAAAAACTGAAACCTCGTGAATAGAGGTATTTGCAAACATTATTTCTAATCTTGTGCTCCTAAAGGTTTGTAAGACAACAAGTATCATTTTTTATATAAAGGTGTAACAACTTTTCTTTACTGCTTGCACCTGACTCTTGCAGTTCACAGATGCCATAAAAGCACATACCTAGTTTATTTGCATATCATTTCAATCACAGTGATGTCAGGGTCTGGACCCAGTTTCCACAGGCTCTGCTTGTATGCTTTAATCAAGCAGTGTCCAAACACCTCATGATACTAATATGCAGCACATTTTTTTTTACATTCCGAATATCAATGTTTTTGTAGTTGTTGTTTGTTTGTTTTTCAGTGAACTGCTATTACAATGTTTGCATAGGAAAAAAAAATACCAAGAGTAGTGCGAATAATTTTTAAAGAATGGCTGAATTTGATGTGGTTTTAAAAGTTTGTGGACAGAAAAGAAGGTGAAATACACTTTTGTGGAATTATTTTTGCTCTCAGTTCCACTTCATATAGTCCTATACGGCTGTGTCAGAAATTCATCACTGAATGCTAATTTCTAACTAGCCTAAATTATTTTGAAGTTATTTTTCTAAAGACTATATGGTATGACACTTATTGTATCTCCTATTTATCACTAGGCTGACTTAATTTTATGTGCAGTGAGCTTCATGCTATGATTTATGTCACTGTCAGACTTAGGAAACCAACTGCCTCAAACCGAATTATCTATAAACAAAATGTTGTAAATTCTGAGTGAACATTTGCAATTGTTTCCCTTTTATTAGCTGCACAAACCTATTATACACCTGGCACACAAATCATTTGTAATGTGCTCTTAAATGTATTTATTAATGATTCACCCTCAGTTTAGGCAGTGATCTTCAGCAAATCCAATAGATGAAGCATTCAAAATAAACAGAAAAGGCCTTCAATAGCATTGACTTTGGCCTCGTATAAAATCATTTTGGATTCTTCAGGCTGCAAACAAGCATTTTGTTACAGAAGCTGATCATTCCCTGCTGCAAACTTATGCTAGCAATTTCTTTCAGATGTGTCCTCATTGAATATTCTCCTCAATTATACTGCTGCTTCAGGAAGCCCATATTTCCTCCTGAAAGGCCTCTCTCTTTCAGATACTGTCATACATCAGGTATCAGGAAAGTAGGCAAAATCATGTGGTTTACACATGCTCATAATGATGTGCCCCAGGTGTGTCAGCTGGTACCATCTGTGGTGCCTGAAGCAGTGTCTGGGAGACTGTGACAACTCAATTGCAGGCTGGAGGTTTTGAAAAACGGTGGATAATTACTATTCCCTCTTAGGCAAGAGGACCCCTATGTGCAGTGTTAGGGAGGCCACATCTGTTATAACTATTACCAAGTCTCTGTTGATCATCAATATTACAATAAAAATAGTCATCAATCTGGATAAAAATCACCATTTCTTTTCAGTTCCAGCCCACCAATCTGATGAAGTTGTAACTAATAAACTGGTGCTTGGTCAGCCTTTCCTTTTGTGTGTGTTTCTTTGCATTCTGACTGTTCTTAGAAGCCATGCAGGATCTTGCCCCAAATAAATACCTCACAGAAAGATATTGGATAAGGTACTGGCTCTTAATTTTATCAGGCTGATAGTGGATAGTTTGCGGCTTTAGAATATACACAGGTTGCTATCTAACAAAATTGAGAAGGAAATATTAAACAAATATTGCAGAAGCTCAAATATGTTACCCGTGCTCTGACTGTGCAAATAAGGCTTTTTTTTTTTTTTTTAAATCAGTTTCATTTTATCCTAACTTGTGTCCTTACTGGTCATTCACATCACTGTCTGTTGTCTTTATTAGTGGGAAGCATGAAGTCTGACAAGCCATGTCATTCTTAGCACTTTTTTTCCAGCACTGATATGTGGATGCTTGGTATTGTGAGTACCAGAGTGACAAAAACCAAATACACTTACTGTGAAAATTAAAATATTGGATGTGACATGGATTTCCTCCTGGCTGGTGTAGCCAGTCCTGCTTTTTATGTTGAACCCCGCAGAAACAGCATGACAAACCTGTTTCCAGCCAGCAGAAGCAAAATCTGAGCTCTTGGGTCTGTGAAAGAAGGTACATCTTCAAATGGCCAGTGATGGAAAATACACAAGGGATCTTCTTACATGATACAATTTTTCATTGCCTAGAAACTGGTAATTCCTGAAGGAAAGTCCTCTGTGCCATATCAGATATCTTAAACTAATGGTTGCCACAGTGTTCCAAGTTTTGTTTTCTTCATACAGTCTAACAACAGACATAACAACAGATAAATATCAAGACAAATTTGTTAATATTGCATTATTGGCAGACAAAAAAAGATCACTTTACATTGGAATGCTGAGCTTCTGCCAACCACCAACAAGTGGATAGCTCTGTTTTAAAGCTTACTGTTAATGGGGAAAAATATATGTGCTGCACAAAAATAGAAATAATCTAAAGGCATTTGAAAGAGCTTAGGTTCCATTCTGAGAATCCCTTGAAAATCAGGCCTGCTGACAGAATTTGAAAAATACAGCTCATGAAAAGGCAGTGGCATTTTATTTTTCCGTAGATCTTTACATCTCTGCAGTGCTCTGTGAAAAGGAACCACACTGAAGCAGGTAATTATGATCAGTCTGACTTAATAGCAGAGCAAATTCATACAAAGAAGGACTGGTTCATCCTAGGCCACCCAGAAGATGGTCACATACCAAAAATGACTGGGTAGCAAAAGACGACATAAGGTAGCAAAATTGCTTTGAGAAGCATGAGAGTCTGAAATGGAAAACTGGTTTCAATGTATATAATCAAAGGCTGAAAACTATTTAAATATGCCTTTAAAGTTGAATAGTATTATAGCAATATGACTGCTATGTTGCTGCAGAAATTTATGGGCCGAGAATAGGAGGTGTTAAAGGCAGACAAACTCCTCATAGTGTGCGGAGCCTTCAAAGCTAAAGGCTGAGATACGGCTGCTTCTAAGAAGCCTGAGCCTCTCATGATGCTGACAGTGATCCTGAAGACAGCAACGTTGGCCTGTGTGTCCTTCTGTTTAAGTGAGGATCTAAACGTTTTGGTCAGTTCAGGTAAGCCTGGTGTTGGAAGAAGGAGTCTGGAAAGTGTATAGGCTGTATATGCCCACTCCCTGCAAGGGTTTGTTACTCTGCTTAGGGAGGAAGGCTGCCCACATTCCAGCTCATGATACCCTTTTAATGGGTTCTCCACTGAATTTCAGTCCTTGCGTGACAGCCTTCATGGCAGGGATGCCACAACACAAGACTTCATGTGCTACTTGGCCTGGACTTCTCTTCATTTCCTTATTTTTTTTCTGTATCAAGTTATAGACAAGCTTGTGGTTTAGGTACACTAACCTTTAAGGTGATGAGAGTTCATGCACCTAAAGCAGGAAATCCTACATTCCTACATACAGGAATAAGCTCATTTCCTTGCCTCTGTGAGGTCATGGATAGGACTGTGATGTGAGGACCATGTAAATGCCTTGCAGTGTGAGCCTTCTCTGTGGCATGTGTGCTCAAACACACACACAGACAAAATTGGTGAAATAGATGCATTTTAAATGAAAAAATATACAGACTGAATCTTGAAGGACCTGAGCAACTGTCCACCTCTTCTTCGGGGTCTTCAGCCAGGATACTGGAGCAGTTCTCAGAATGATCTCATCATATGGAGTGAATAACACATCTTACAAATTATTAGGTTTTGGCTGCTTTCTTGTTTTGTTTTCTTCCAGCCACTGAGGGTGAAAAAGAAACAAAAGCAAGATTTTGATTGATTTCGTAAATATGAATATGGCTGGAGCCAGGAAGATGCGTTAGAGAAGTGATTGATGGCCTTTATTATGGTCAGTGTAGTGAGAACACTGTCTTTCACTGTGACTGGAGACTGCAGCTCGCTATTCCTGCTTTCTGTCTGGCATAGTTTGTGCTTTTCTCTAAACAGGACAGTGGAGACAAATAACAATAGAATTGTGATCATACTGATTTCACCAATGGTCAGTTGGAATTTGCACTGTCAAATTCTTCTGTCAAGGACCCATCTTTACTGGAGTTCAAAATATTCCTATGGTGGACCCAGATGGCAATACTTATTTGACCATATCTATTTTTTTTAAATTGTTCCAGGGGAAAAAAAAAAAAAGAAAAAAAAAAAAAGGTCAAGATTAATTTCTGTAGCTTAAAAGAATGATATTTTCTGATCCACTGTTATTACAAAATTTGATTTGCTTTAATTTTGTCTGCCTTTCCATTTCCTTTGGAGAATATTGCCTATCTCCTCAGACAAATGAATATTTCTAACATATACATAGCAAATGAAGGTCACATACAGGCTGACTAGATGGGGAAGAGAAAGCACAAAGGCAAGATTAACAAGAATGTGTGGTGTCCATTAAGGGTATGTCACAGGCATATGGATGGCTTCTTTTCTTTTCTTTTCTTTTCTTTTCTTTTCTTTTCTTTTCTTTTCTTTTCTTTTCTTTTCTTTTCTTTTCTTTTCTTTTCTTTTCTCTTTCTTTTCTCTTTGTTTTCTTTGTTTTCTTTCTTTTCTTTTCTTTTCTTTTCTTTTCTTTTCTTTTTTTTCTTTTTTCTTCTCTTTTCCTTTCTTTTCTTTTCTTTTCTTTTCTTTTCTTTTCTTTTCTTTTCTTTTCTTTTCTTTTCTTTTCTTCTTTTTCTTTTTTTTTCTTTTTTCTTTTCTTTTTTCTTTTCTTTTTTTTTCTTTTTTTTTCTTTTATTTCTTCCTTTCTCTCACCTTTTCTTTCTTCCTTTCTCTCACCTTTTCTTTCTTCCTTTCTCTCTTCCTTCCTTTCTTTCATCCTTTCTTTTTTTCACTCCCTTGAATGACAGCATTGCTAGAAGGAAGTGGCTGCAGGATGGGCTTTGGTGAGGAAAGGGAAAAAGTGGGTGAAGGCTTTTGTGGAAGAAGGGAGGTAGCCAGTGACTGAGTGGAAAGAACAAGGCAGAGAGACTATGTTAGATTTAGTGAGAAGAGCTGCACAGCAGAAGGTCTTCAAAACTAGGACATTAGACCTCTTCAGAGAGCAATGAGGAAACAGGCCAATAAATGCCACAGCTAGAATAAGAAATATGACTTTGGCAGCAACGTCCTGAAAGCCCCATGAAGGGAGAAAGCAGTCCTGTGAGGATGACTGCAGTAGCTGAGCGAGCAGTGATTAGGTGTGTGTGAGTGGTTTGGCTGCAGGGATGGAAAGGAAAGGCTAGATGGCTAAAATGTTGTAGCAGGTGTGGTTCATTGACTCCATCTTCTCACAGGAGGTGGTTGGGAGTCCACAGAAAAGGATTGAAGCTCATTGGGGTTAGGATAGTTAAACACACAGTAGGAGGTTTACAGCAGATATTGTGTTGTGCTATTGCTTTTGCAGTCTGTGAAGGCCATCCACGGGGAAGGAGTCATTTGGGATATTTATCAGACCTGGGGCGCTCTGTCAAGGACTTGGTTGAGGCTCAGCTCATTCAGTAGGCTTGTCCACCTCCTTCATCCTGTTAATGCAATGTCGCATTCACTACTTTACAGTAGTAAAGTAATTTCTGTGTACAGAAATTCTGTGTACAGAATTAGCTTCTCATTATTTGTGCAGAACATGTTCAAGTTAACCCTGCAGTGGCATGGTAGGTATCTGACATTTACACATAATTGCTGTGACCTGATACTTGTGTAACTAGAGGATGAAAATGCTTTGCTTTATCTGAATTGGATTTTCCATGTAATGACCATATAACTGAATTAGAAATGGATAAACTTGCTGAGATTTAATATGAGCTCATAGCAAAAAAATGTCTTTAAATAAACTTTATGTTCAGATAGGTCTTGACAACTGGCAAGAATGCTATTTCTCATTCTTTGCTAAGATATGATCTCATTACACATGAACAATCATTGCAACACATGCAGAAAATGGTATAAGAAAACCCCCTTTCTGATATTATCTCTGGTTGTCAAGTGTTAGATGCAAGTCTAACGAGCTTTGATCCAAGTGCCAACGAATTTAATTCTCTCTATTATCATGGCTGAATAGGGATATTTATTAGGTTTCCTCACACGTGCTAACTGTGACACAAAGGCAATGAATCATTCTTATGCTACAATAACAAAGCTGGTCTTTACTCTATCCACCAGGGACAAAAGCTCTGATTGTTGCTCCACAGGAAAAGCTCAGAACATAGAACTGTTCCCAAAAGCAGGCGTTCAGGGAGCACGGCACCTGAGGGGATCTTGTGCAGGTGGCATTCTGGTTCATGGAGAGGAATGAACGTGGTTTACTGAGGCTACTGCCTTGCTGCCACCACTCTGATTTTGTTCTGGTATGGAGGAAGATGCATGAAAATCAACCTTTATCTTTGGATCTTGATTTTGTGTATGAGTTTAACACCTTATGCAAGGCTGCTCAATGATTCATGCTGAAGATTTGTTAGGTGTAGCAGCAGTTTTTACTGGTCTGTGCTGGTGGTGTGCACAGACATATGACTGATGGGAAATTCAGATAGGCAGTGTAATCCAGGTCTATGAGGAAGAGGAGAGAAGATTGTTACCCAGGGCCACACAGAAAGAAAAGTCAGAAATGGCTTGTGATCCCAAAGACCTTCTTCTAAGAGGTTAGAGGAGACCTCAGATCAGGACATTATGAACCATGCTAATTAGTACATAGTATCAAGCTTACCTGATCTATTACGGGCCTCCCAAATACACTCATGCCTGCTGAAAATTTCTTGGTATCTGCAGCCCATGACTTCACGTGGATACTCCATGAGCAGGTTCATTGATGAAGTCAGAATCTCAGAATACCATCCTTAGTAACTAGTTCAGTTTCTAACTTCTACTCAATTGGCTTGTATCTTTGGTTTTGTAAAAGCAAGTCTCATGAGAATGGGAATCCAAAATAAAGAAACCGACTTCCCTTAACTGAATTTCTGCATTTTTGTTATTCTTCATAGAGCAATATTATGTCTTAGTGATGGAATGCCAACCTCAACCTGAATCTCTCCTCTTTTCTCAGCTTCTTTCAACTATGTTTCCTTAACATTATTTCAAGATCATTTGGGTATTTAATTCATCAGACAGCAAAATTCTGCTAGTCTAGCAGGGCATTTCCCAAGCCATTAGACATGTCTGTGTCCACGTTCACATCCAGTTGATGTGCCAGCTACAATTCACAATGATAAAAGTTTGTTGGAGGCTATTCAAATATATTCCGTTAATCACATGCAAGGCAAAATCTTTCTCAGAATGTCTTAAATAGACTTTCCAAACATTATGTACGATTAAACATTGTTCTTCACCAGGTAGGAAACATCTGATATAAAAAAATGCTCATCAACAAACCACGCTGTTACAAATGCTTATCCTCTACACTGAAGAGATAAAAAGCAAACTTGGGATTTTAAGGATCAGCCCATTCCAAGTTGCAGTCTCTGACCTCCACATTCACACAGTATTTCACAAAGGTTTATCAGTACACCATGACTTGATCAATCTGACCTTTAGTGAGAGGCATAAAGCCTGTGTAGTTCTTCAACAATTAATCAGAGAGAATCAGAGGAAAGAACTTTTCAAAAAGAAAGAGACAGAATAACAAATTGTAACAGGCCAAGTATAAAAAAAAAAAAAGAAAAAAAAAAAAAGACAGTTTTTCACCTGGGAAATTCCCCTGGAGGAGTCAGGTTAAAGAATTACCCAGCTGTTGAGGGAAAGCCACCATATCTTTCCACATACCTAAAATCTTTCTAAGACCACAGACTAGACACCTTTTTAATTTCCTAAGCTTGACAGCAGGTCTAATGTTTTTGATACTGAAATATTGTCAAGAATAAAACAATACAAAATGAAACACAACAACAACAACATGAAAATGAACAACAACAACAAGATTCTACAGTTTAGTTGTTAATTTTTTGAGGTCATTTTCCAAAGATCATTGCTTAGGCTCGTATATGGAGACAGGGAGTAGACTCGATTGTCTCTCACCCATCCTTATCACACTGTAGGCAAATGTGCCAAGTTTTGGTCACCGAAAAGAGTCAGATTTGAAAAATGCATTCTCTGAGTGATGGTTCAAATTTTCCATTTGAATATACTGTGAATCTTCTAAGTTTTATGTGAGACTGCTTCAGATTGCAGGAAACTCAAGCCAAAAAAAGGGGAGACACACTGAAACTAAGTGAAACTTGGCAGTGCATTGACTCTGCTGGGGCAGGAACAAAGGCTCAGTTAACAGCATATGCTATCTATTAAACTTTGTTCTTTGTGTGTAGACAGAGAGAGGGAGAGAGTGTCAGAGGTAAGAACTCCAGGTCTCTCTTCTTGATTTCAGACAAAGCTTTTGCACAGATTATCAGATAGCTAAAGAAGTCTGGAGAGAGCTAGACATTTTGGAGAATCATTTCCCACAGCAAAGTTTTTATTTGGTACTCTTTCTGCTTTGTAGGAAGCATATTTATTGAACACAGTCTAAACAAATTAATTAAGGAATACATTAAAACACTTGAAAGCAGGCACTATCGCAACAGTTCTCTGCTTTGTTATTTATAAAGAAATGTTTTGTTTTGTTTTGTTTTGTTTTTTACCTGTTAGGACACAGAAGATGTTTCCAATTAAACAGTTCACCTGTATCCTGGAAATGTATAGGTAGACTAAATGGGAATGACAATGATTCCTCATATGTTCTATAGGAACAAAAAAAAGAAGAAAGCCATTGAGCTTAACAATACTATAGCCAAGGTTGTCCAACAACAAAGGAGATTCGACCCAGAGAATTATTGTTCCTTTTTTTGCTTCTTTTTCTCCCCAAATTTGCAGTTTTTAAAATATGATTGAAGTGAAAATGAAACTTCCATCTGTGTGCACTGGCATTCTGTGGCACTACAGGCTACTGGAGACACAGGAGATGCAGGATACATGAAACACCCCTTGATTCAGACTGAAATTAGAGTGAAATGTTATATCTCATGCAGATCAAAGACTTGAATTTAGTCTCCTGTAGGCCACAACAATATTCTGGAGAATCCAGGCAGAAGGCATTTCATTTGGTGCTTTATAAAAGTCCTAGAGAAAAGTTTTGTGAAAGCGCTTCCCAATACTCCATTTTGTTAGGGGAAAAAATTCCAATCAGTTCCAGTCAACATATAACTGCACCTCAGAAAAGGAGACAATAAGATTGACAAGCCACTGTATAGCTTCCTGTCTGGAGCTAGGCAAAAGGTAGACATCATCTCCAGTTATTGAACAAAATTACTCCACCAGCACATCATCAAGACGTCTAGGTTTTTAATATAAACAAGTGTGTGTAGTTTATACAAGGACATCAGACATGGTAAAGTGATCCTGAACAATTGCTTGCTGCACTACATCTGCTAGAAATTTTTGTCCTTATTCACTTTCAAAACTCTGACGGTGCATCTCCACAGATGTCTGTTCTCAGTAGAGTACTTCAGCCCACACAACTCTCTGTGCAGCCAAGTCTAGATAAGACTACCATGCATCCACCTTTTCCAGACATATCTGCTTTTTCCATCCAGAAATGATGGTTTTCTCTAAGTTTTTGGGTGTCTGGTTGAATCACAAACCATCATAGAACTGAAAATCTTGGAGAGACTGAACCCACTACCCCTGCTGTGTGGACAGCCATTGCCCCATGTGGGACAGACACACTAAGGCCTCTGCCCAGCACTAAACACACCAGGCATATCTACGTGTATTTTTGCAATAGGAGTCCCAGATCTGGCATGTTGGTACCTCAGATACCTTCAGTACTTTAGTTACCCCACTTAGATATGGTGCAGGTCTTGCTCCTCCCCACCACGGCATGAAGTGTAGACACACCTGCCTTCAGTGTGGGAAGTGATGTGCTATGGTACCCTGCTTCAAAGTGTGTCCAAATTCCTCCCAGAAAAAAATGTTTGTAAAGGATATCAAGAGTATTACATGCCCATTGGACTCCTTAACACTGTCATTTGATTTATGGCTCAAATGATACGGATGTAGGCCCTTTTCTGCTTCTTTTCTTGTCCAACAGAATCTAGCTGTTCCCATTGCTCATACAGATGTTTAACTAACCCATTATACAATATATTTTTTCTTGGGGGGGGGTTACTGGTTTTAAATGGCTTGTTATTCAGTTTCATGTCTCCATGCTTTTGTTTTGTGGGAAAGGATATCTTCCTTATTGCATTAATTATTTTGTACACTCCTCTCATGCTGTCACTTATTTTCCTTCCCTAATCTAAGCATTACTAAACTTTTCACACCTTTCTAACATAAAAGACATATCCATTCCTGTAACCCTTTTTGTTTTGTATTTCCCTGGACACCAGTATTACTTTTGAGCCAGGTGACCAAAAATTAACAGAGAGGACATGTCACTGGTTTATATAATTATGTTAATTTTCAGGATTGTTTTCTATCTTTTTCCTGCTGTATTCTAATAGTTTGCCAACACTTTTGCTGTACACAGAGCAGATGGTTTGGATATGGTTTAGTTGGTGACACTTTTTTCTGTATAGTTGTGATTAATTTAGAGCCAAGAAATATGTCATTCTGATTTTTCCTTCCAACTTGCGCTTGTTTGCCTTTGCCTGCACTAAATTTAGTCTACCATCAAGCCACCTATCTTTCTCTACTCCAGCAGAAGTTCCTCACAGAAGTGTCTCACTTGTACTATCTTGTCTATGTCATTTCCAAATGTTACGTGTTTACTGTGTCACTTGTTTCCTAAGACCATTCTTAGCAAGGCTCTTTTCATTCTTGAAAACCAGAAATTATGTACCTATTTCAGACTGCTGCTTTGAAATTGTACAAATTTTCAGAAGCTCCTGTTCCAGTGCCACAGACAAACTAACTTTGTGTGAAAGTCCTTTTCCTGATGGTAGGGTGAAAGAGAAACGACACTCAGCACAAATTAAGCAATTGTGATACATTGGCAAACTATCCTGCTTCAGCCTGTGGAGTTTAGACACCAGTGCTAGTTTTATCATGACAGTGAGAATTTTCCCACCAACTCAAACCAGGGGGGAGGTCTCTATTCCCCAACAGGAGAGACTCCAGGGTCTGGAAGCAACCTCACACAGGACTTTTGGAAAGGATGACACTCTCAGGGCTATTATGAATATGGAAGTATTAAATATGAATGGGCTCATGTTTTGTAGTGTGAAGAGGAATTCTGATGATCCAGAAACTTGGCGACCAAGTGTCAGAACTGCAGAAACAGCAGATGAAGCCATACATGGTAGTAAGCAAGGAGAAGGGTGATGAGAGTGGGAGGGAAGCTGCTCATCACCTGTGTTTTAGAGATCAATCTAGTTGCTCCCTTCTGAGATAGACAACTGGAGTTTCCCTTGATTCTGATCTGCCTAAATGAGAAATAACAAAACAGTCTTGTCCCTCCTGGTGTAAACAGCCAGCTCCCTCATTTGGTCTAGAAGGTGAGAAAAGAGGCAACCCTGAAGCAAGCTCCATCTCCCAGCACTCGTCCACTACCCTGAGGTCACTTCAAGGCTCTCTGGTTTTTCACACCAGCTTTTGCCTCTGTCTCTCAAGAGTTAGGTAATGCTCCAGGTGGATATTCCCAAAAAGACTGTTGAGGAGCAAAGACAAGTGGAAACACGGGTAACTAAGAAGCAAGTCTTTGTGCAGGTGTAAGGAGCAGCTGTAATGATGGAAACACAGATCTGGCCTTTTTACTCCCTGTGATGAATAAAATATATACTGCTATCTATGTCTCTAGGAAAATAACTGATTTCAATGAAATCTCGGTTAGAATTTTTCAAATTGTATGCCACAGCTTATTTCTGTCACTGGAGTAAATCATGGAAAGCCTTTAGACTTCACTAGAGCAAAGCTGTCTAAAACTGAACATTATGATAATCTATCCATTGCATATGTTATTGCTAGAGGTTCACTCACATCATTCCTTAATTCCTTTAAATCTCTGGATGTCTCCAGTCCCACCCTGGAGAATTTGCTGCTATTTCACATTTCTTCCATTTTATGTTTTGACCTCTCAGACTCTGGCATATATTGTAATTTTGTTACTCAGAAAATAGTAGGTATTCCCAGTCTATCAGTGATTGACTTTAGCAAATGTTTTATCAGCCTTAGCATGAGAACAGAAAAATCACAGAATCCAAGTATGTAGTTTGGTTGCCTCTGCCCAAACCTCTTTAGCATCTGGGACTGAAATATGTCTCTGTGTAATCTGTTTCCCATTGTGGTTTTAAAGGTCTGCAACATTTTTATAGGCTCAAGGACCAAAGTAACTCAAGACTAAACTGTGTTGGCTCACCCTGGTGTAACCCCTATAAATGACAAACAAATCAGCATTTCACAGTTAAAAAACAACACCAAGTGTTCTACAAAATCCCCAAGAAGTTTACTGCAGTGATGCTAACAATGCTAGACATTAAGGCAAGGAATTTCCTTTTTGCATTTCAAGAGAAAAAACACCACAGCTGTTTCTCAGTGGATTCCCAGCCAAGTTGAAAAGGTCACTGACCCAGCCATGATGTAACATCAAATACTGCAGACGGTGACTCCCCCAAGCAGTCACCCTTTCGTGAATCCAAAGCACACTCCAATTATCATTTTCACCCCACAAACAAGGTATTTATCTAGTGTATATCTTGCACTAAAGCCTCACTTAAACAGAATGGCATGGCTCCTCAATCTTCCGCTGGCTGAACCCATTGCAGTTAAAGTTTAACACAGTGGCAGGAACAGTGAAAATCTGTTACTGAAAATTATGTGCATTACCTTTAAATATTGGGAAATGTGAATGATTGAAAAGAAAATAGTATCTTAGCTTCAACGCTTACTGTGTAACCTATGGTGTGCTTGATCAGAAACTGCAAGGGTAGTTTTATATTCCCGGCAGAACATCAAAGTTACTGCATAGCCTAAACAGGAAGGGAACAAGACACTAGCCAGAGGTTCTCTGATGCTATGACTCACATACTGGGACTGTAAATAAATGCATGGACAAAAACCTGTGCACAGGCTACTCTGTCCTACACAGTGGGGCGGGAACTGTCCCAGATGACACCTGGCTCTGTGGTGGGACAGCCGGATGGAGCTGTGCTGGTATTTGGCAAAGTTTCCATTTGCTTTTAGCTTTCTGAGCCTCTCCTACCTGTGGCTCTGGAGACCTCCTAAATCTTGAGAGTGATTTCAACAAAAAACCTGTATATTGTAATGACACTGTGACGATGGCTCTGGTTTTAACTGGCCTCCTCTGAAACTGGACTCATAAGACCAGGCCAAGGCACAAAGAGGACAAATTCCTTCAGTGAGGAAAAGCAAAGCATTTGCCAGGGGAATGGAAAGAAGAAAGATATATAGAGAGCCCTATAGAGCTCTGAGGCCCAAATACACATTTTAACATGAAATATTTTAACTAAACATACTTTTCACTGGCTGCAGGCATGAGATGAATTCCACTGGCTTAAACTTCTTTTATTGAGAATTAAACTAACTCATTTTACCTTGCATGTGCCAGAGACCCAAGGCATGCAGAGGCACACACGCTCATGGATGGAGCCAAGTACCATGGCTCATCTGATACATAGCTACCTGCTGGCAGCTCCATCACACCTCCCATCTTGCAGCTATGCAGCCATGAGAGGTGAACAGAAAGCTCAGGTGCAGGTGGCAGAGACCGCAGCAGCACAGCGCTGATGGCAGAAGCAATCTTTAATACCCAAGGAGTCTGAGTGCTTCCTTCAACTCAGCTGCACTAGTGCATGCCCACTGCTTTGTGCAGGGCCTGAACCTTTTGTTGGAGAAAAGCAGCCATCTGCAGTCATTTCTCCTTGTTTATCAGGCAGCAAGGAATTCTCATCCTGTTGTTCACAGAATGAATACTTCCCTACATATAGTGTCTTTGTAGCATGTACTTGTTTATGTAACTTGCATGTTGAAGGGCTAAATTACTGCACTCAGGGGTAGGTATGCAAAGCCATGCATAGGATTCCTTGGGACATACTCTCAGCCATGTTTATAATACATAGATTCAAGCCATTCACGCCATTTACCTTACCTCATGATTAACCTTAAATATTTATATGTGGTAGCTTCTACTTCTGTTGCACTGGCCCTCTGTGAACCATGAACAGGGATTTTTGGGGAGCAGTGGTAGGTGGATGCGCAGGCATTATTCTAAACTCATTGCGATATGCCCATTGCTCAGCCAAAAATATGCCATAGGAAAGGGAAAAATCAGCTACCTTCATAAAAGAGTGACTGGTCTGGAAAGGAGAGTGGCCAGCTGACCATGTTGTCATTGATAACAGCAAAGAAAATAGCCATTATAATGTCCACGTTTGCACATAGGGAGGGAAGCAAAATGTAAACCAAACTGTGTTTGCTGTCTTGAAGGGCTATTTACAAATGTTCCTTCCCTGCTGCAAGCTAAACAAACCTTGTGTACCTTTGCACTTACTTCAGGTGTTCCATGAGAAGCTTTTATTTCAAGTGCATTCACATTGACTCTCCTTCCTTATTCACATTACAAAAGATCTTGAGGAGGAAGTGTGTGTTGTTAAGCAGGATATCAAAAGAGAAAAGAAATACTTCTGTCTCATTATTTCTGCCTTTCCTCTGTGTCCAAAGCTTGCCCAGAATAGAGCTCTATGAGGGAGATGGGAATTTTTTTCATCTTTCTCATCTGTGATGAATGAAGAGTGACAGAAAGGAGTTTGTCTGAACAATTTACAAACAGCCCTGCAGACACAATGCAGACACAAAAGGAATCTTCTCAAACCAGTGTGTAGTAGATACAGAAGACATGGTGTCTGTACATGCCTACCTTAGATATGACATCCCGCATGTATGAAAAACACCATGTATATATATATGCATATACACAGGAAATATTCGGTAACTGAAGAATGCCTCGGAAGAGCAAGCATTATTGTTAAATATTTGGGTCTTCCACTAGATAACTCAGGTAGAAAACTGTGGAATATTTTCTTCATATTTTACAGGTAGAAACCAACCACATTAAAATAATAAAATAATAAAAATTAAGCCAAACCAAACTGTGCTTTCAGGCCCTTATTACATGCATCAGGAAAACAACACACAATTCCATTGGAAAGGAAAAATCAATTTTGTGTCATTTAAGTGACTAACTCTCCACCTCATTGTGAAATTGGATTTTATTCTGCTTGCTAGCTGCCCTCCTTTCTCAGGTACTTAACTTTTCTAAAGTTTACCTTTCCCACAGTTTGTCTATTAATAATCCTTGCCTAGTGACTGATTAGGAGCCACTTTGTCCTCACTCATGTTTCTGGTTTAATGTTGGGAATCTAAAAGGAATCTACACAGATAATCCCCTTCACATTTTATTTCATTCTAATAACCCATTAAAGAAAGGTGAATAGATTTTTTTATTATTATTTTTTTTTACTTTTGTGTGTTACAGAGGAAAAAACAATGTAATATAAATATATTACATTCTGAAAAGTACCGAAGTCAATTGTCTTTTCCTTCCAATGTCGTTTTGGAAGAAATTTTTGGAATAAACTCTTCCATTTTTTAAAAATATCCCTGCTTCACTGGGAAACTAATTTTTGTAATTAGCATTCTTACTTCAAGAATCGATATATCCAATTCTTGCATTTTTATGAGCCATAAGAATGCAGTTGCCCCTTACTGGACATAAAGTGCCTGAAAAGAGTTTGAAAGAGTCCAAAGTTATTCTGACACTTCTGGTGGAAGAGAAGAGGTGAGAGCACAGACTTCAGTTCAGAATCTTTAAGATGAACTGACTCACCTCTCTCTGGCACTGCATGCTGTCACTCAGTTCTGCAACAAGAGAAAGTCAAAGAAAACTGGCCCAAATTTTTGACAAAGTAGGTTTTTGTGAGAAAAGGCAGCCATGACAGATTTCCAGCAAGGCCCGGGCAGTTTTCAGGTTCACCTCATGAGGCTTGTGTGCATGCAGGGTGTGTGCTGCAGAGCATGCAAAATGCAGCAAAACCAAACTAGCTGGAGAAATGATGGCTCTCTGATACTTAAAGAAACCTGCCTGCAGCAGTATTTGGTTTGTTTGCTGCCCAGCTTTGAGCTCTGTGCTACCATCCATCTTGGAACCAAAGCTATAAATGTGATAGTAAGCCTGAACCTCTGTGAGGCAGGCAAAGGGCATTGCAGGGTTTCTAGGATCTTCAGCTCTGGCTTTGATGTGGGAGCTATTGAAAGCAGGGGTCAATAGGACTCCAGCTTCCATGTTGCATGTTTGGAGCCATCCGGAACCTTTTCATTACAAGAAATCATGGCTGAGCTGGGGGATTTGAGCCTAGGGAATTTCTAGTTAAATCTGACTTTGAAAAGAGACCTTCAGGTGATTTTAAAAATCATTTATTTGGGAAACATTCCTTTCCACATTTAGTCTTTAAGCTAACATTGAATATTTTCCCCCAGTAATTTCCTAATGTGAATAATTTTCCAAAATAAGTGAAATGCTGCCAAATCAATTTTTTTAAATATATATTATTTACTGTATACAAACCTAAATACTTGCTAAAGTTTAAGACTGAGGAATATCCACTCTTTTGTGAAAGGTTTTTCTTTGTTTCCAACTTTGGAAAAAAAAAAAACTACTGGGAAAGAGCACTGATGCTGTTTTGGTTGCTGTAATGTCTGTGCATTGTGCAGCTGAGTGCCACAAGGCTCCAGAACCAGCCCACCAGAGCCAGGAACCTGAACAAATAGAATGGTATGAGGAAGATTTCAAATCTTTTTGTGCTTTTATGTGCTCATTTGCTTTTCAAGTCTCAATCTTTTAAATAACTGCAACAAAAAACCTTTTATGCCCAGATGTTGACTTCTGCCCTGAAGAGATCTGGAAAAACCCTTGCCTTCTGCATGCAGCCCCAGCCTCAACCCACTCTTGGTGGAGGAGTCTTGATGGAAAATCCTGCAGGGGGCAAGTGTGCCCTTGGACCAGCACAGCAGGGTGCTTCAGCCCACGTGCCAAGCCAGCAAGGCCCAAACCAGTTCTGCTCTGGAGGCAGTGCTGCTGTGCAAGCCTGGCATTGTCCTTACATCAATGCTTCTTGCTGTGTGTTAGCATAGCCACTGCTCCCAAATAACTCTGCAAATTAGATTTCCAGCTCAGATGAACGGCCAACGTACACGGCCATATAGTCACATCTTCCAAATATTTCAAACTCAGAGCGCCAGAGCAAAGCTTTAGCCATGAGTTCCTTTATATCTGCACGGCTCCCAGCAGGCCAAATCCTTCAGTGAGCTGTCAGAGCTTCAGGGACTACTCATGAGTGGATAGAAAGACATCTCTGGCTTGAAACACAGCAGCCATTTATGCATACACTGCAGTAGCACAAAATAATTTGGCAAAGGAGATTGGAAGAAATGCTGTATCCAGTTGACATGGCAGGAACATTCACAGGTAGGAAGAATGTAATTATCCAGGCTGGAAGCAAGCCAGCATGCCATTCATACTGCAGACTTGGCATTTCTCAAAATGAAATAACAGATGTTTTTGTGAACTTCTGTCAGGCATATGTTTTATTAATTAAATCTCTACGAATTACTCTGCCTTTGGCTCTTTTCTTTTTCTGCAAATAAATGCAAGAAACCTGAAATGTCATATATATATATATATATATATATATACACACACATATATATGTGCATATATATGTATATACACATATATTTATACACACTCATTTTTGGTTCAGAACAAATTAATTTTCTGAAGTAAATGAAAGGTGAAAAAGTTGCTCTCTGGGGCCTCATGATCATCTTTAGCCTTCAGCTGCTAGAGAGCCCTCAGACAGACAAAACATGAGCAAATATGCTGGAGGTAGCAATTTAAGCTGACAGGGTGATAGACTAGGTGATCATATGGATTTTTGATACTTTTAACCTCTCAGAGTTAGACAACCGGCTACAAGGAGGGGAATGTTGTAGGAAAGACAGACAGGAGGAGAAATGTAACTAATACATTGAGCTGAAGCAGGTGTACAGTCCTGTAAAGAGACAGAATTCATTTTCCCACCCTGAAGCTGACTTCTCCAATGTGTACCTGATCAACAGAGATACAGAGTATTGTTGCTGGCTGAGGACTTTGTAATAGGTAAGGCACACATAAAAACTTGCTCCCTATTCAGATTTCCTCTACCTCTTATTTTGTTTAAAAATGGAAAATAGGGAGAAACAGATTTCCTTCATTGCAAAAAAAAAGAAAATCAAACAAATAAACAAAAACAACAACAACAACAGAAATAAATTTATATATATATATATATTTTTTTTTTTTTGGCAAGAAACAAATAGAAACTGCCAACCTACATGGTAGCATATTGGCTTTCTTAGACACTAAACAACAGGGCTGACCTGTTTGTCCCTTGTCCCCAGGAGCAGTATGTTTGTGCGAGATTGAAGTGCCATGAGACACTATAGCAACAGGAAACTGAATTCAGTTGTCTCAGTATAAGTGTCCCTTCAAGTCTCAGTGACTAATGCAACTAACGTTAATTGGTATTCCTCCAGTAACATGGGAAACTGGTGATTCTCTACAGTCTGACTGCTCAGTTCCTTCCACTGATCATAACCGATCATGGACATTCTCCTTTGTGACGCCATGGTGTTTAGGATGAAAGCAAGCTCTGAGGGTAGTAATCCTTTCCACTTGAAAAGAGAATTCTTCGAGCAGCACTAAAAGGGAGAGTCACCATGGAAGATCCTATGTTTCTGACCTTGCCTCCCCAGCTAAGATTTCCTGGCTTGCACAGCAAAGTAAACACTCATTTACTCTTTTTTCTTTCTCTCTTTCTATTTTTATTTTATTATTATTTTTTGTTCAAACAGTGAATGAGCTTTTTTTGAGCCAGAACAAATGAAGACAGAACATTTATCTTTTTCTCAAGTCTTATTTATACAGGTGTCAGGAAGTTGGACAGGTTCCTTGGTAAATAAAAATAAGTGAATTAAATAGCAATAACAGTCTTATTCTTTCAGGCAGGGTCATTAGTTTGATTAGGTAGAACAAGAACATGGGGAAAAAGCAGATATTTTATCTCTAAACCACTCAACCTACCCCGGTTATTGTCGTAACTTGACATGATCAAATGCAGTAGCATGTCCAAATCCAGTGTTCCCACTTAAAACTGATGATGAAAAATTGAGAATAGTTCAAAAGAGCTACATGACTCAGTGAATGAATGATCCATAAAACACGCCTGGTGGTGGGAAACTCAAAATACTCAATCAATCTGTTTTATCTGAAAGGAAATCAAAAGCGGAAAGTCTGCTGATAGCAGATGATTCTTTAGCAAAGCAGAAGAAGACAGAACATGATTTAGGGCTGGAAAGCTCATCATGGTTGTAACAGACAAAAAATAATCATTTTTGACAGTCAGGGTGATTAGTACTGAAACACCTTTCCAAGGATGTATTTACCTGCTTCATTGTAGAGCCTGCCAGACATTTCCTGAAGAGCTCCTGTTCATTTACATGTCTCAGTGTCAGGGCAGGATGCTCCCCCAGGTCCTTCCGTGGATTAGATGACATTGGCCAACTGTTCCACAGCTTGGTTTCTCCTGGCAGTGGATCTGCTGCAGTGTGGCTCTCATATCCTTCCAGCCATGGCTGCAGAGCCTGGTTTGTCCTTGGTAGCCATGAGCCTCTGCTCAGCTCTGGTTTGCACTGTGCATGCATAGGCTCAATTCAAGAAGCAGTGTTTCAGATTGGTTCTTTGTTCGAGCTCATTCATTATGAACACAGAGGCTCTGACTCATGATCCTTGCTGGATTTAACTGAGGCACGGTGGATGATCTAACCCATCTGCAACAGCCCGTGTCTCTGTAGCAGAGGCAGCACCGGGGCCATCCAGTCTGCTCTTGCACAGTGAGTTTAACTGGTCTGAACCAATGCAGAAGGTGGACTGGAGCTCGTATTGAACCAAGAGCACAGCTTATACTTGTTCTTCTGGTGCCACTGTGAGAGGGGAGAATTGTATCCAGCTGCGAGGACAGCTGGTTGTGGCAGTGTTCCAAACTGCCCAGGTTAAAATGAGCCCCTTACCCCTACATGGTAAGGGCAAGCTCCTGTTCTCTCTTCCTCTCCCCCAGCCTTGTACAACTTCCATTTAGTTCCCTCTCAAGACTTCCATTTGGTTCCCTCTCAAGGTGATGAGAACAATTTGTGTCCACCACCAAAAATTAACGCAATCTCCAGCCACCTGGTGGGATGTAAGTTGTTAACTGAACAGGAAGAAAATTGTTTGGAAACTACTGAGAAACTTTAAAGTAGTTATTTATGCCAGGAAACCAGGAAGTACCTCAGCTGAGAGGTCAGTGCTTGTTCCAACAGACATGGAAAATTTGAAAGATTAACCACCAGTAAATTCTGTGTATACATTCCGGTGTATATAACTTGTTTGAAATCGTCCATTCATGTTTGCTTTCATTTAAGCAAAGTCAACAGATTAAAATACTAACTGCTACAGAGCTGGTGCAGGGTTCTGATCATCTTGAAATTGGATGTGGACCTAGTGGTTCTATAAAATCTCTTTCCCAAAAATACAGTTTCTTTCCTTGGATGCATAACTGAAAACAAACTGCTTCAGATCCATGGTCATTAATAAGAATAAATTGTTTAGTTAGGTAAGTTCCTGGGCAGACTGTGAACTGCAGGAACATTGAGTTTGGCAAAATCCTCTGGAGACCATCTTGTCCATCATCCCTGCTCAAAGGAGGGTCAATAAGAGCAGGTTGCTCATGGCCCTGTCCTGCTGGGTTTAGACTGTCTCCACGGCCTCTCTGGGCAACCTGTTCCAATGTTTGACAATTCTCACAGCTGAAAAAAAAAAAAGTATTTATTTTTTCTTATATTGAAAGGGAATTTTCTGTATTTTATGTTGTGTATTTATATTATACCAGTCCAAAGCCAGCTATGCATTATTGTGAGGCAAGGCCTATGGGAAGAGGTGATGATTTCTATCAACCTAGCAGATATTGCTAAGAAAAAAATCACAGATTTTTTTTAGCTATCAGCCCTTTTACAGGATTGTTCCTTCTCTTTGGAATCGGAAGTGAGTGGAAGATTTTGCCCTTATTACATGTTGCAGCTGTTTAACTCATGCTTGAGTCATCCACTGTAACAAAATCTCAAGCTTCTTCTTTCCAAATATAAAATGAGCAAAATGGTTTACTGTAAAAAAGTAAGAAAGGGTTATTCAAAACAGAATAAAGGCACCAGCATGTTATTAATGAAAAAATGTGTTTGATCAGACCTGCAAGACTTGATTCCATTTCAGTGCCATGCTCAATCTGAATTTTCCAGTACAATGTCTGTTCTTGTGAATATGTAACATATTTGTCTCTAGAGACTGGGACTTACTGAATGCCAGAGTGCTAGAGGGATGATAGAACTAGTTCACTTTGACTGTTATGAAATATAAGATAGAAGTCAACACAGAACAATGACATATTTTTTAGTTTTGTTTGACATTGACTGTATTCCCCTATTTGTTCCAACTATGTGAAATTGTATCTTTTATATGTGTGCTATGCTGGCCCAGTCCTGTAGTCCTTTTTCAGGTAAATGGTATTGATTTCAGTGGATATTTTGCCTGAGCTTTATCTTGAAGTTTAAAGACTTTAATTCCGATTATATGTAACCTAACACAAAATCACCCCAAACTGAGCAGATGTTAGGTTAAATTTCAGTCATGATATATGCACTGGCATGATAACAGAATGTCCTGTTGATATCAGCACAAACTGTCTTCAGATCTGAAGCACTGGTATTAAGGAGAGTTCAGGCTTAAGAAGAAACATATGTCTTTGAAAGAAAGTGATTCCAGAATCCTACGGTGTCTGAGTTTATACTTTCATTCTTTAATTTAAACCCCCATCTTCATACTCCTCTTCCTGTTCAAAGCTGAGCCCAGAAATATTAAGTGAGCAATCATGTCATGCAGTCCCTCAGTAATTCAGATCTCCACTATGTGGACCCATCAGCAGAAAGCTGGTCACCCATGGTTATCATTTCTAACAAATACTGTACTCTAAATGCAGTTTCAGTTTGGTTCAGTGAGATGAGCTGAGTGTTATGTTTACTCTGTTTTATTGTCTGTTTGGAGACACACTCTGAGGATCTCAGAAGGTTTTGGTCAGCTCAGAGAAACAAGCAACACAGAAATTTCTTTTTTGTCAGAATGCACAGATTTGCAACTAGAGTTGGAAATTTCAGGAGAGCAACCTTGCATGAATATGCTTTGGCAGCAGTCTGGCAGAAATATAGGAAGAGAACTGTCTACCATGGGGGAGTTCAACATTTCTACTTCCCATCTCTAACAGAGCAAAGATTCCCAGAGGTGCTAAAATAGAGGGGTTGACCGCAGTTCTCCAGTTACAAGAGGTGTGCAGCCTTGTATCTGTCTGGTGCCCTGATTGTGCAAACAGCACAGACAAGAAGTCCCACTGAATTCAAGACACTATTTACTTTAAAGCTATTTTGAAGACTAAAGCATTAATTTGCTCCTCAAGGCCTGAACTTCTTGACTTTATTCAGTCTGGAACTTCAGACTTCAGACTTTATTCAGTCTTCAACTTCTGGGATAAAGTCTTCCGATGTTAAATAAAATACACTATGGCTCATAAACATGATCAGGGATTTCAGGTAGAGGAGGAGAAGTTAACAAAAAAAAGATATTGCAGTAGGCTAAGCAAGGCATACTACTATACATATGAAAGGAGATCAGCATCTGCAGATTGGAGTTTCATTCCCAAAACTGTTGTCAATATCAGATTTATTTTTTTTTATTATTTTTATTATTGCTATTTTAAAGTAATAGTTCAGTTGTAGGGGACATACAGAGATCATCAAGTCCAACTGCCTGACCATTTCAGGGCTAGCCAGAAGTTAAAGCATGTTATTGAGGGCATTGTCCAAATGCCTCGAACACTGACAGGCATGGGGCATCAGCCATCTTGCTAGGAAGCCTGTTCCAGTGTTTGACCATCCTCACAATAACAAAATTGTTCCTAATATCCAATCTGAACCTCCACTGGCACAGCTTGTTGCCATTCCCTTAAATCCTGTTGTCAGTGACCAGGAGCAGAGACCAGCACCTCCCTGTCCACATCCCCTCCTCAGGAAGTTGCAGAGAGCAGTGAGGTCACTTCTTGACATCCCTTCCTCCAGATGAGACAACCCAGGTGTCCTCAGCCTCTTCTCACAAGACATGCCTCCAACCCTTTTACCAGCTTTGTTGCCCTCCTCTGGAAGCTTTCAAGTATCTTAATATCATTCTAGTATTGTGGAACCCTGAACTGCACACAATATCCAAGGTGAGGCTCAGTTTTCAGCCTAACCCCCTTATGAAGAAAGGCATGTGAGGCAGTCCCAGAGGCTGGGGAGCTCCTTGGCTAAGCAGGAAATAGCAAGGTGAGGAACAGAGCCTAGCACCAATTCCTCGATAATATTCACTACCTGACCCCTTCTGTTTGGATTATAAACCAGGAGATGACCTTGCAGCCCAGCCCAGACTAGACTTTTCAGCAAACACAAGAAAAGACATGGCTGGAGTCCCACTCCCGTGGTTGACTCTTCTGGTGGTTTTAAGGCCCTTTCTCTAGGGAAGCTGGTAGGAACCCTGCCCGCATGGAACAAGAATATGGACCCTCATTTCTCTCTCCCACTCTCAGCTGCATTTTCTGTTCACCGCATGAGCAGCATCGCCTTGTTACTTTGTGAACAAGCCAGATAAGTAAGCAAGTTTCAGACACCAGCCAGGGCACCATGGCTGTATGGCAAGCTCGGCAAGCTGGGGACACCTTGTGAACTGTCCCCACTTTACTGTATGCTGCAGAGAAGCACAGCAGGACTGTCTGATTGCACATACATCCAGTGTGTGGCAGACACATCAACACCCTGGAGATTTTACTGGGAGAAATAAAAGAGCAGAGGAAATTTGGCTTCTTCTCAAATTAGGCAGCAGCTGAACAGGAGGATCAAAATTTTGGACACAAGCAATTAAAGTGTCAGTCTCTGAATGTAGCTACTGGTGCCTAGAAAGAGATTAATTTCAATCTGCATTTCAGACATGCTTACTAGAAGAAGAAATACTCTCAGTTCAGACTAGGATTTAGCAACAGTGCTTGGTCAAATAAATGCTAACAGACTGCAAATATTTTTTGAATTATATGTTAATTATACTGGTGATGCTACTGTAGATATTAATGAAA
This sequence comes from Cygnus atratus, assembly GCF_013377495.2. Classification (NCBI taxonomy): domain Eukaryota; kingdom Metazoa; phylum Chordata; class Aves; order Anseriformes; family Anatidae; genus Cygnus; species Cygnus atratus. Next base: position 26,662,234 of record NC_066396.1, on the reverse strand, counting down.
ATGCAAAGCATATGGTTTGGAGAAACAATTAAAAGTATGTCTTGTGAGAGGGGGTGATATTCAATCAACAGAAGTACATATATGTGTGTTTCTGGAGATGTCAGAAAAACCTTGAGCATTTGACACTGAAATAAACTGGCTTGCATTAAAAGGTAGCTTGGGCAAAAGAGAAATTTTTTTACATGTTTTATACTCTTTCTGTGAGCAGATTACAATATAGTGGACCTCATAATAGTGTTAAGATAAAGTAATCACTGAGTTATTTTTACATTTTGCACATGATGTTAATCATATTTGTAGCTTTATGGTTTTGAATACAATGACTTTTTTAGAATCCAAGCAATACTTCTATGAATTTGTTTCATGCTTATTTCTTTATAGAGCTGCATAGAAAGGTCAAAGAAAGGGTTTTCTTTTATATTATGGCAGCTCCCAATAATAATAATAATGCATTTTACTTATTAGTAATATAATATATATTAAAAAAAGAAGATACACACAGACCTCTTTTTTTTTTTTTCCTGCCATCTTTATGGGTTCTTTTATGAGAGTTGTCCATATTATTGACATGAGCAAAATTTTTTAGTAATGTTGAATTTCTTTAATGTCAGGGTTGACTTTTCGAGTGTCCCTTGCCTTTCTTTTAGAATTCACATCCCTTAATGACTTCCATCTACATCTTTTCAATACGTTTAGGATCCTTCATTCTAGCTTAGATCCACAGCTACAATTCAGGCCTCAACACTGAAGCAATATAGGAGGCTAGAATATGGCCTGGCAGCTTTGTGACAGAGCCTTGATTACTTTTCCCATTTTACTGAACTCATTATGATACTGGCATTAAGAATCCATATTTTGCCTGCTATAGAGAGGATTTTTCTTTTCTTTCATAGGCTTGGCACATACATGATCAATGTCAGGAAGTTATGTAAAATGAACTGGTGTTTGCCTGCAACCACCAAATCTCACCCAGGCTTACTCAATTTGTAAAACATACATTTGTAGCTGAAAAAAACACTCTCTCTATTCTCCAGAAGGTATTTATCAAGCTATCTTGGCACTAGCAGTACGTGGTTTATGGTCAGTTTCAGCTAACACTGGCCTCCCATAAATAAAGAACTTTTTTTACATCAATGGCTTATGGCCAAGGACTCCTTCATTCTTTCAGCATATTTACATTCAGTCTTTGTTAGTGACCATGATGCATTAGCCACTTGTCTCCAGCTTCAACTGTGTTATTGAAAGAGTATTGTGCCAATACTCTCCTGGGATGTATCCATGGACAAACTACTTTTGTGCTTATTGTCATAGTATTTCAGGACTGGGGCCTCTTTAATTAAATCCTTCAGTTTCTCAATCTCTCTTAAGATTTGCATGTGTCGTTCTTTGAATGCTTTTGAGTACTAATGCTCTAAGGCTGTTCATTCAGACAACTATGTTAGTCATAAATTTCTCTATGTAAACCACAGTTCCAAGAAATCATTGCACCTTTTTTTTTTTTTTTTGTTCAGTCTGTTTCATAATGATGGCCCTAGCACTATCATTATCTTATCCCCTCCTCTCCCATCCACACCCTTTGCAGGCACTCCCTTATCATCTGCATTTGTTTAGGTTTAGCTTCACAATACTGAATCTTTTCAAAGGTGCTCAAGACCTACGATCATGCCAACATCTGGATCTCCTGTGAGATTTGATTTGAATTGTAATCCCAGTTCCTGATCACCATCTACTCTCTTTTCAAGGATGCCACCCGCAGAATTACAAGATTGGCTCCATGACCTCAAACTCCCTTGGACTTTTAGACCTCCAGCACTTTCTGTGTTTCTGTTTGGAAAAAAAAAAAATAAAAATGTGTTCCTCTATTTCTCTTCAGTACTTCTGAGATTCCAGGGTTACAATTTCATAGTGTTTGTTTGTTTGTTTGTTTTTTCTTGAAACCAACAGTACAGAAAATGCCATGTCCCCTGGACACAGTTATCATCACAAACAAAGATACTGGCTGCCTGCCTTCCCCTCAGCTGCCACCCATCACCTGCAGATGCACGCACCAGCGTGGAAGGTTATCTGCTTCCCTGTCTGTTTTCCATGAAGCTGTGGCATGCTGATTTGTTATGCTTTCTTAAGCTAACGAAGTAACTGAACATGTAGAGCAAAGGACTCACGACTTGAAATAGCCTTGTTTTCTTTCTGTGGGTCCACACCTTGAACTCAGGATGTTCCTTTACCTGCTCCATCTTCTTCCCAGGATTAATTTATCTTGCTCAGTCTCTGGGACTGTGCTTCATTCATTGTTCAAGAAGAACCTGACAGAGTGATGCTTCATTTGAAATGAGATTTTGGTAGCCTGACACTGTTCTCTGAATAAGAGAGTATTCTAAACAGTTCTTCAAAGAAAGTCTAAAGAGAGCATACACTGGAAAAGTTTTGTTATATAGCTTCAGAAGTTTTGCTATATAGCTTCAATGTGTAGCTACTTAATCCTACTGTAAATACATTTTAGGACTGTAGTAATGTTGGCACTTGTTCAAAAGAGCAGTCCTACCTGCAGTAGTGGTTTCATGAACAAAAGTGTACTTATATGCAGACCTGACCACTTAGGCTTCTGGTTTGTTGCTGTTGTGGTTTTTTGTTTGTTTGTTTGTTTGCTTGCTTGCTTGTTTTTCTGAGCATGACAAATTCTGGAGACTGAGCTACAGTCCCAATATAGCTATATTAAAAATAATAATAATAAAAAATTGGAGAGCTGTTTTCTCTTAGCTGAATATGCTTGTTCTATCAGACTGAAACATTGTAGGTCTGGGAAGTGGTTTGCAGCCCGTGGCTTGGACAGGTACATGTTTTGCTGGATTAGAAACTGGCTGGATGGCCAGGCCCAGAGAGTGGTGGTGAATGGAGTGAAATCCAGCTGGCGACCGGTCACCAGTGGTGTTCCCCAGGGGTAGGTGTTGGGTCCCATCCTCTTTAATATCTTTATTGATGAGTCGGATGAGGGAATTTAGTGCGCCCTCAGTAAGTTTGCAGATGACACCAAGTTGGGAGGAAGTGTTGACCTGCTCGAGGGGAGGAAGACCCTGCAGAGGGACCTGGACAGGTTGGATTGATTGGCAGAGGACAATGGGATGAGGTTCAACATGGCTAAGTGCCTGTTCGACACTTTGGCCACAACAACCCCCTGCAGCACTACAAGCTTGGGGCAGAGTGGCTGGAAAGCTGTGCAGAGGAAAAGGATCTGGGGGTGCTGATTGATGCTCACCTGAACATGAGCCAGCAGTGTGCCCAGGTGGCCAAGAAGGCCAACGGCATCCTGGCTGGGATCAGGAATAGTGTAGCCAGCAGGACCAGGGAGGTGATCGTCCCCCTGTACTCTGCCCTGGTGAGGCCACACCTCGAGTACTGTGTTCAGCTTTGGGCCCCTCACTACAGGAAGGACATCGAGGCCCTGGAGCATGTCCAGAGAAGGGCTACGAAGCTGGTGAAGGGCCTGGAACACAAGTCCTATGAGGGGCAGCTGAGGGCACAGGGGTTGTTTAGTCTGGAGAAGAGGAGGCTCAGGGGAGACCTTATTGCTCTCTACAACTACCTGAAAGGAAGATGTGGGGAGCTGGGAGTCAGACCCTTCTTGCAGATAACTAATGATAGGACTAGAGGGAATAGCCTCAAGTTGTGCCATGGGAGGTTCAGATTGGGAAGACCTTCTGCAAAGAATTTTCTTCCTGTCAGGCAGTCCAAAACCTCTTATGGTATAGTCTTTGTGGATTCACATTTGTTATAGAGTATTACCTATGCTTGGTACATATTGCCAGTGTGGTATGAAGGCAACAGCAAGGGACTTGATTTCCTCAGTGTTGATCATTTTAGTGTATTAACATATTTTGTACATAAATGATTTACAAGGTATTATTAACTATCTGGACTTTTAAAATTAACTAGTCAGTCCACTGGCATTTGGAAAGGTTTGTTAATTTACACTCCCTTTTTTCTATCATAAGGGCAAATCATCTGGGCTTTAACAGGGGAAAAGTTCTCACTGATTTCACAGTATGCTTTCCAGTATGAAATCACCATGACTTGACTTATTTTGTGTAACAATCCTTTTTTATCAGACATACCTAAAGAAAAAAAAATAAAAAATTCTAAAAAATTCTCTAATGTCTCTTTAGACTACAGATCACAATCAGGGATTTTTCCAGTGTATTACGTAGTGTCCTCCAGTGGCAAAGCATGCTGTGGCAAAAGTCTACCACAGCAGTAGCTCCCTTTTGCACAGCTGTCCCCTCAGCGTCCTGGGCAGCAGGAGAAACAATTGCCAAAGGACTGACTGAGAAGGTTTGCTGAGCTGTGAAGAGCTACCACTATCTCCCCTTCCTTTCCATGCCGTAGTAGCCTCAACAATGCACATTGTCATTTCTGTGACAAGTCAGGGGCATGCACCCCTCGATCCTCTCACCTGTGAGACAAGCACAATTACTTCATTTTCCAGGGCAGTATCTGTATCCCTATGGCCAAAAGGAAGCCAGGAGAATTTTAACTAATCTTCTCACTAGACCACACAAGTGCCCTGACGTTGGCATCTAGTCCCCAGCACAGAAAGGCTGAGCATCCAGCTGAGAGCTTGGAGGGAGCTGGTTGTGAAACACTGAACAACTGGAAGTCATTAACTTCCCTTTTGAACAACAAGAACAAAAAAAGATTTGTTGTGTCTATGTGCCTCCAACTTCTCACTCTAAACAGTTTTCAGATTTTTAATACTTGTTGCAGAAAATAGTTTATTCCAAGTAAATACAGGAAATTCCTTTTCGGTATTCCAATATGTCTTGGACAAAGCCACTGCTGCTGTGAGTTGAGATATTTTTGCTCAGATCAGTGGTCTAATAACCTCCCCTCATTTAAGAATAATGAAATATGCTTGTTTCTTTACTGGTACCAGATAAGTGAAGCAATAGCAGGCTCACATTGAAAGCATAAGCAACTGTTGCTTCTTAAAACAAGGGAACCTGCAACACATATGTATGTAGGCATTGCGGCTTTTCTAGGTATTTTGATGAAAGACAGGATTAGAGAATCAGTTTATCAGCAAGAGAGTATCAGAAGAAGCAGCTGGAATAGGCCTGGGCAGCTTCCAAGTGGCATATACTGTTGTCAGATCAAAAACAAAGGTAAGAGGAAGAAGACTGCTGCATATACTGAAAACCCAGGTTGTATTTAGACAGCTGCAGGATGTGAGAGGATGGTCTTTAGTCCATGATAGTGACCACAGACATCTCCAGCTGCTCTGGATTCTGTTGGTGACCAAATGGCTACCTTGGAAGTGAAGAAAAGGGAAGTTGAGATGAGCATCTTGCACTGACATGCATTTTCAGGGTTGGTGTTTGATAGTTTATTTCTACCCTACTACTTTTTAGCTAGATGATTTCAGCTTTTCCAGCCCAAATCTTGTTTTGAACAGTTACAAGTTGGAAGCAATACCCTGGAAGCTAATGGAGCTACATAAATGTATGACCTGAACAAAAAGAAGCAGCATGTTCTTTTATGCAATATACTTTATGCTAGAGACCTTACTGTGAACTCAGATGGTGAAATACTTGCCTGTTGGTCTGTTCAAAAGCTGAAAGATCTTTTTGTAAACCACCTCAATTGTACATGAGGGCTTTATTATGTACCAACATGTATTTGATTTTTGTCTTTGGAATGGTTTGCATTAGTGTTCCTTGGTACACATCCAATTTAGATTTAATAAGATAGTTCTTGTCTGTTAATAAAGTAACAATAATTAAAAACATATTTCTTGCCATTTAAATTCCATGCAATCAATATATTTTCTGTGCTTCTTAAAGTATGTTTTTAATGATCAGCTGGAATTACTTTTATGCAGGAAAACTGTTTTTAATAAATGAAAATTAAGGATACATTTGTAAACATTAATTTTATAAGAGAAAAGGGACTAAACAAACCCCACATAGTTTGAGCGTAAATAACAAGCTACAATCAGATTAAAATTTCAAATGCTACAGTATGAAAAATAATTTATTGATAAAGATGGTTCTTTTTATATCTCTCTTTTTTCATCTGTTTCACTGTGTGAGAGTACTATTTTTCTTTCAGGTAGCCAATTTAAAATTCTAAAAAAGAGGGGATTTTCCTCATTTCAAGGGCACCTTTATTCTCAGCCCAAAGAAACCAGCAGGCTGAGCTGTTGGCTGTATGCTTGGAGCCATGTTCTACATGCGCATCTGGGACCCACAAAGCCCAATGTGGGACGTTCCCCTCTGTGCCTGTCCATCCCAAGTTCCTGCTGGAGGCTGGGAATGGTCTCTGGGTCACCTTCTCATCCTGCTGCTCTTCTCCATGGAGCATATAATCCCGCTTTGGGATTCATGCGAGACAAAAACTGAGCAGGGGAGTATAAAAGCAGAGGAGTGGATACGATGAACCTGCTTTTCCTTCTCCTTGAGGGGCTGGGAGAACAGTGGACAATATAAATTTCCCAAATCACATGACATGAATGGCCAGAGCTCCCCAGAAGAAATTTTATTTTTATGGTACCTAGCACAGAGATGCATTGGGAAGCCTGGTAAGAGATGAAGGATGTGGCTAAGATAAATAAGGTTTGGAGGTAATTCCAGATGTATCCAACAATGGAACTGCTCTGAAATGTGTACCATGTGAAGTATGGTGTGATCACCAGCCCTATTTATTAAGGGCCAAAGAGCTGAAAATGGTGGATAAAAATAGTGTGTGGTCTCTTCCCTCCCTGCACAATGCACCTCTTTCTCCATTCCCAGCAGACATTACCCATAACTGAAGATAGAGGCACTGTTTTGCAGAAATTTTGAAGCTAATAAGAAATGATGACTGTGTCAAGCAAAGTAGTTGGCAAGGAGATTTGTTATGTGTGGGGACGAAAGGACAGATGAAAGAGATTTTTATTTATAAACCTCTTTTATTCTTTAAATTGCTGGATGGTGGTGCGTTATTGTCTCCCCAACATGGTCTTCCTCAATGTTACTGCAGCAGAACAGATGACCATATACTCTCCCCTCATTTTAATTACACCTAACACACCAAGCACAGCAACATCTGACAACATGCAACAATGTAGTGGGTACAACTGACAGCAATTTGCACTGAAATGCTGATTTAGGTTTATCACCACCAATCCCGAGTACTTTCAAACTTTCAAAGCTAATGGCAATGTGTCAGAAGAACAAAGTGCTGTCTGTAAGACAAAAGACCTGGGGAGTGAAACTGACCAGCAAAGCAGTGGGGTAGGTAATAGTGGGGAACTGGTCCTTCAGTGGCTCTCACAAAGGCAGGTTGCACAGAGGTGCTTGCTGCACTGGGCTAGTGCTTTGTGTTCAGGGCAGTGGATAACAGAGCTCCAAGCTCCCTCTTCCTCTGTAATCCCTGAACAATTACAGCATAGACAGATTCTGTGCTGTTATGGACACTTGCATGTTACTGGTGTGCTTGCCATCAACAAACATAAGCAAGCTACAAAATACCAGAAGAATACTTTATGTCAGTTTTAGCCACATTTGTACAGGAGTATTCACGGAGATAGAGAATCTCTTAAAAAACGTGACAATTATTTCTAAATCAGGAACCTTGTCCATTGAGGACAGTCCTTAGGGGATACTTTCTGAAGTATATTTTGAAGACTTCTCAATTAACAGAAATCAGGAGCAAATTTTCTCTGTGCAGCAGTGGAAAACATTGCGGGGTTCATTTAAAGCCTGATCCCAAGCATGCTGTGATGGTGGAAAGGGCTCAGATTAAGGTCAGCAGCTGAAAATCAAGACCTTGGTGCAGGCTTAGGGCTGTGTGGCTGATGGTTGAGCACACCATTTTCCCAGCCAGCAGGTATCCAAGGCCATACCAGAGGCTACCAGCAGGTCACTATCCCACCTGTGGATGCCATCATACACACCGGTCAAGGAAATAGCTGTAATCAATTCTTCTCTTAGTGTGTCTGAAGCCCATGACAGCATGAGGTGTACTCCTCAACGTATAATTTTTCTGTCAGCAGCAACATGCTTCCAAGAAAGCAGAAGTAAGTTCACAAAATCAGAAGAAGTTCTTGAAGACATCCTGCCTGTATAATCAACACTGAGTGAATATGCCTTCATGGAGAGTTGGATGCCCTTCACTTTTTTGTTTTGTGAATGTGAAGGAAAGGAACATTTAAGATATGAGGTTAGCTATTCGTTTCATTATCATGAAACTGCAAAATACTTAGGCAAGATTTATTTCACACTGAAAGTTAAGCTTAATGTCTTTATTTATGGAAGGGGCTGGTGACTTGAGTCTGCAGGAGATAGAGCAGACTCCATTTGTTGCTTTTCCTTTCTCCAGAGTTTTATTATCTCTTCTGTATTTATCAGACTACCCCTTCTTTAATACAGATGCATAAGACTGAATTTCCATTCATTAACACGTGCTTTGTAAAAAATCTCACAAGTCTCCCTGGTCTCACATTAATAGTTGAGGAAAGTGGAGTTCTGGCCTTCCATGGGAAATGGCAATAAAATGAAAGTTAACAATTCTTGAACATCAGAAGTAAGCAGGAAGCTTGAGACTACTTAAGACCTGAGCAGAGACAGAGGAGTATAAAGCTGCATTGCAACAGAGCAGGAAGCAAATTTCATGTTCGTGCTTGCACGTCAAATCTTCCACATGACTACAGTGAAGAAAGGGGAAAATAATAGAAGAAAATGCATTTTTTGTATTTACCACAGACCAAAGCCATCTCTGGTGCAACGTGAGAATGCTGTGGAGGTTTTTTTTCATTGTTACCATTAACACATACAAATCAGAAAAGATTTTTTTTAGGATTTCCTTGGAAAGATAAAATCATCTGCTGGCAACAATTCAAAAGTTAAGGAAGATTTATATACCACAGTCCCATTTTGTATTCCTTGGGTAAAATCCCAAATTCCCTTCACTTTCACCTCCAAGGAGTCATTAGCATTTATCAGGTAAATAATCTGTAAAAGACAGATTATATGCCCATAAATCCATTATAATTACATCGATTTCAAAAGCATTATTGAAGATTTATACCCAAGTAACTGAGCTCACAGTTGGTAAGCTTTGTAAGGAAGATTCTAAATATTTCCTCAAGAGAAAACAGTCCTTACCATGTGCTATTTTTTTGTTGTTGTTGTTCTAAACATCTTCACCTTCCATCATAATGAAGCGTTTTATATAAATACAACATGAGGTAATGACACTAACTGAGAAAGAAAATAAATTCACACTAGAATATCAAACTGAAGTCTTCCCACCTGTTTTATATTAACTCAGACCACCATCTTAACATTATTTAACACAGCACTCTTATTTCATTCAGCCCATCTTTTCCCTCCTTACCTTGTCTACCTGACAAAAACCTTTCTTGTTAGTGCATTTTAATATGAAATATATAATTTGCAACTTGCATCTTCACAGATTCATCAGACTAAGCACTCACAGAAAGTACATTCATCAGCTATTTTCTGTTATGTATCCAGACACTAACACACACCTTCTGTGGTGACAAACCATTTTGAAGTGTTAGCTCAGCCCTTGCTGAAGCTAGATGGAAGCCAGTAAAGTGCTGCAGTTATTGTTACAGCGAAGCTAGAATGATTTCTGATCACAGTCCCTGGAGCCCATTGTGTTGCTGCTCTGCTGACAACGCCAAGTCCATTATTGCTTACAGGAAAGATAATGTATTGCAACAACAAGAATACTTTAATTTAATGGAGACTGCAGGAGACATTAGTTTACTTCTTAATGCACAAAATCAAGCAATCCTAACTAAATATCTACATAATCAGTCTCAGAAATGTCTTAAATTGTTGTTGGTTCAATTATAAGGTTACCTCTTTAAGGACTGTGTTTGCAGAAAGGCAAAGAATTATTGATTTAAAATGTTTTCTGTTTGTTTGTTTAGTGAGAATAAACATAAATATAAATTTTGTGAGATGAAGTAGAATCACATAGGCTCCAATTTGCTATAGTTCACGTTATTTATTCACATTAAGGAGGTGTGTACAGAAGCTGTGATCCACGCTAAAGCCCATGGATGTGGGAAGTCCACAACACCATAGGGAAAATGAGTGGATGCTTTGTAGGAATCCTGTTACTGGGGATCATGTCATGAACCTCAGATCAGCAACCTAGCTAAAGTTGTAAAGTACTTAGAAACATAGCTGAAGGGAAAAAATAAAATAAAATAAATAAAATAAAATAAAATAAAAACAACAACAACAAACACCATCTCAGAGAAAAGTAAATGATTGGAAGAGAAGGATAATAAAAACAAAACCATGTGATCAAGTACGCCAAACGTCTGCACAACCAGGTGGTTCCAGCCCAGGATCAGCTTACGTTTATTATGTAAACATAGATTTTTTTTTCCTCTTCTCACATCTCATCTGAGGTGTCATTAGCTGTTAATTTGCTCTTATATGTCACAGTCTATAAAACAAATCTTTTTTCTTTTTTTTTTTTATTTATTTCAAGAAAGTAGGTATGACAAAAAATGTTCACAAGAATGTTTCCTTCTTTGACAAGGCTCTCTGCTGGCAGAAACAGATTCCAAGACAGAGAGCAGAGTGCATGGTGTGTCCTCACCACCCATATCAGTCAGGGAGAAGATGGGTTACAGCTCATATCACTGATGGATATCAGGTGCAAGTGCCATCTGGGGGAATAAGACCAGATAGTCCCCAGGGGATAAGGATTGATCTTAATGAGATGCCTGTTGTCCAAAGCAACCTCTAACCCTTCATCTTACAAGACAGAAGGTTTACTAGCTAACATTTCTGTTAGGTTCTGCTCTATAGCATGGAGATGGGTTCGTGTGAATGTTCTCCTTTCAGTCATCCCACAAACAGTCAACCTAGAGCACACCCAGCCTGAACATGTGTCTTTCCTCACCCATACACTGTAATAATTTTCCATCTTCTCTTGCAAACATAAATGTAATCTCTCACTTAGGAGGAAGAAACGCAAATGCTGGGCTCCCAGTGTTTGTTAATATCTCCAGATGTTCTCCCATTTGCACTGCAGGGTGATACAGAAAGAATGCTAAGTGTGACTGGTTGTGCTCCTCTTCTCACACAGACCTCATTTCTCAAATTCCAGATTGGTTCCCACAGGAAAACTTTCTGAAAAAAAAAAAAAATCTTTCTGAAAGGCTTCTCAGCTCCTTGCTAGCTCATCTTTAAAACTACTCAGCCTTTTTTACAAACATTGGGTTCACATCCCAGACCCTTCACTTTTTGAACTTGCAGATGTTAATAACGAGACCCAGGATGTTGTTATTAGCTTGAAGTTTGCTACAGGGACTCTTTTCTGTGCAGGTGTCCAAAAGGACCAACTGAAGTAGGACAAAGAAGGTGCTTTGTGCTTTTGTTGCCATTACTACCAGAAGCTCATACAAATGAAATTATTATTAAAAGTTATTAATGGATATTCAGTTACTGGATCATGATCTGGATGAACAATGAGACCCATTTCAGCAACAAAACCTATGGTCATGAACCTGCATGCACCTGCACAGTAACAAGAAGTACTGGTTTCAGCCTGACTCCAGCTATGTTTGGGGAATGCTAATCAGTCTGTGCAATGCCATATTTTTTGGTTCTGTTTCATAGCACTTTTAATATCTGTTTTTCTCCCAATGCTTAGGATGCAGTTCTCTCCCACAGTGAGAGACATTTGGAGTGTGCAACCTATCATCTACAGTGGCACAGTCACTACAGCAACTACTAAAACACCTAAAAAGCTTATGAAGTGAAAGGAAATATATAGCATATTGATAGGCCCAACAGCAGAACACCCGTGGCATGGAGCTCTTTACTGCTGCTAGTGTAAGCAATTGCAGTCCACGTTTCTATAGCCTGGCCACTCTGATGTTTCTCAAAGCTTGACATAAAGTGTAGAGACAAAGTGCCGTGCAAGAGCAGCTGCCTGTGCCTCACTGAGTAGCACCCAACTAGAACAAAATAAGAGGGAGAGTGGAAAAAGTCTTCTAAAATGCCTAGGTATCAAAATGAAAACAGTGTTGTTGGGTCTTTCTGAGGGTGTCCTGACGTCAGCGATTGTGATGTTGGCTGCTAATTTTGGACACCCACTGACAGACCAGCACTGCAATCTCTAGGAGAGGCTGCTAAGAGTGTGAGGAAGCTGGGATCGTGCTGATGCAGCATCCTGCAGCTCTAGCTTTCATCTCTGAGTCTGTAACTCTGTAGCTAAAATCTGCCTTCTGTATCCTATTGAAACCAGATTGTCATTCCTGGTTTATTTTGCTTTCTCTCCCCAAGTGCTCACGATTTTGCTTGAGATATTCACACTTTTCAGGGACTGCTTGACTGATAATGCTATTCTGATGTACTAAATAACCGTGAAAATATCCCAACACGACAGTATTATCCTTTTTCTATGTATTCAGTTAAGCTTGTTAGTGATTTTGTTCCTGGCAAATGCACTAGATAAAGCTTCCTGCAGGAACTGAAGGCATTGGTGGGTGCTTAATTTAGGTCCCTAATAATGAAATGAGGTGAAGAACCACCTTTTTGAAGTTTTGCCCTCTGGCAAGACTCGTGAAGTCTGGTTTCACCTCATTCAAGAAGCTTAATGGGACATGGGTCTTGTGTGCACGCATTTATAGAAGTAGAGAGAAGGGTTGTCAAGAGCTGGGAAACATGAGACATGAGAAATAAAATAGACTTTGTGGGCTGAACTCAGATATTCCTCACCTGCGTGGTTCTCCATATGGAAAATAGGTGGAGCCAGGAGAAGGCAAACATGCATAAAGCTTTATGTACCTCCAAGTTTTTGTGTTTTCTGTGACTGAAAAACACTGTACCTCTTTACTAACTTTGCCTTGCTTATAAGTGTTTTATGACTTTGATCCATCACTGAGAGTTTGCTCAAAGCTATACTGTTTTACAGCAGCAGCTGGGGTACTGGTCTTACTCTGCTGAGACCAGCCAGTGCTGGAGGAAACACAGCAGGCAAAAGCAGTCACTGGGAGCAGCAGGACTCTGCTCCAGAAGGACTTTTTTTTTTTTTCTTTTTTTCTTCTTTTTTTTTTTTTCAGAGAAACCCACGGGAAAATGTGACAGCTGCAGGGGCAAGACCTGATAGGGGGTGCCCATAGAAAGATGTGTATTCCAGAGAAATTCAATTAATTTAAGGACCGCGTGGGTTTCAGTATGTTAATTTTGAAGTTATCTACATATGGGACAAGCCTCAGGAGTGTTCATAATCCTAATTAGTAATATCTTGCCTCAGACTTTGGTCAGCAATCTACCCAGTTCCTTCTATATTGCATTTCCACTTTTAGATAGGTTTTTTTCAATTCCTGTTCCATTACACAAACAAATAGCAGTGAGTACTTCTAAATGAAGAGTGACTCAACAGGGCCATTACTGGGTAACCACATCTCTCCTAATACTGATATACTTCTTTAAGTTGTGGTATTCCAGGCAACCACATACTTAGCCAATTCCTAATGCTGCCCCTGCCAATAACAAATCTATTCCTCCTCTGGATTTACAGACATTTCTTCCTCGCTATTGAGTAGTTCACTGAAACCTTTTTCTACGACTTCCAAGCAGCCAACTGAAGTGTGTAAAAAAATTGCTTTCCTTCCAAGTCATTAATATGAGGTGACCTTTAGTTTCACTGGGCTGTTCAACCAAAAGCTGTACATCGTATACTATGAATACTAAGGAGATATTCCCAAAGTTCTAGAAATGGAACTCATCTCAGTGAAGGTAGCTCAGATTAGAGATTTGTTATCTCTTGATAGATGGAGTGGAAGATGGCAAATAATACTTCTCTAAACTTGAGTATTATAACTCCAACTGAAGCGGTAAGAGAATTTGAATATATACATTGCCTATTTCATTACCAGGGATCTTTCAGTTTCCTAAACTAGACAAGTAATTAATAATGTGTTTTTTGAACAGCAATATTTTAGAACTTGGTCAGTTTTAAAATATTTTGTGAAAAACTTTGAAAGGCAAATTTTATCCTACAGACTGTTAGCAAGCCATTAGATATGACCATTCAATACTCAGGACTCAACTTCCTAAGCTATATTCTTTGTTTCTGTGCCCTGACAGGATAAACAGAACTTTTCCAGTGAGCTTTCTTCTGCAGATACTCATAATCCTGAACTAGATTCCTACTTTCTGCCTTGAGTCTACAAAGCTTGCTTCAATTTTGCTGTTCTGGCAAACAGGTTAAAATGTACTTTTATTAGCTACAAGAGGTACTGCAAATGGAAACAAAAGAGATATAAAACCATTTTAAACAATTGAAAAAATGTGAATACTTCCTCTCAGATAACCTTCGCCGTATGTTTTCATATTATTGTTTTAGCAAAAAATAAAAAGAAACTGGATTTACAAAAACTCTGAAATAAATAAGCCCCTTTGGACACGCCAGACAGTTGGGGGTCTATTCTAAATTTCTTGCAGGATGGTATATTTGGGAGCTTGTAAAAAGTGCAATAATTAGCACAATAATTTCCAACATTTATTTTCTTTAAAGCTACTGAGAATGTCATCACTTGGAAAAACACCTCCTATAAAGGTAACACATTCTTTAAAAAAAAACTCTTCCCACTTATGTAATAATTACTGAAGAAAATATATATTTTAAAATAATAATCAGGATTTCTAGCTCTGCTTGAGGATGAGAGATCCTAGGTCATGATTCATAAGGTATTTCCCTGGAAACATCCTCAAATTCTTTGTCCTCAGACAGGTACTATTTAATATATTCATTAACGACATATACAGTGGGACCAAGTGAACCCTCAGCAAATTTGCAGATGACTCCAAACTGAGTAGTGAGGTTGATATGACAGAAGGAACGAATGCCATCCAAAGGGACCTGGACAGGCTTGGAGCACCTCTCCTATGAAGATCGGCTGAGAGAGCCAGGGCTGTTCAGCCTACAGAAGAGAAGGCTCCAGGGAGACCCCATCGCAGCCTATCAATACTTAAAGGGGTCTTATAAAAAGGATAGAGAAGGACACTTTACTTGTGTAGATAATGATAGAACAAGGGGGAGTGGTTTTAAACTAAGACAGGGGAGATTTAGGTTGGAAATTAGAAGAAAGTGTTTCACTCAGAGGGTTGTGAGGCATTGGAACAGGTTGCCCTGAGAGGTTGTGGATGCCCCATCCCTGGAGGTGTTCAAGGCCAGGTTAGATGAGGCCCTGATCTAGTGGGTGGCATCCCTGCCCATGGCAGGGGGCTTGGAATTAGATGGTATGTGAGGTCCCTTCCAACCCAAGCCATTCTATGATTCTATGGTTCTGTGATTCTAGGATTCTTTCTCTGATGTTTTGATCCCTACCATCCAACAAGTATATTTTCTTTATGATACCAAGGATTAATATCTTCTGACATATCATGAGATTATTTTTTACATAACATTGCCTAGAAATATACAGTGAAACACCACTAGCCCGCTTGCCTCCAAATTTCCAGCAGGCCTGACTTCTGGTGAGTCTGCTCTATCTGTTAAAAGCAGTCTTCCATTCAGAGGATTCCTTTGTCTATTTTACTCTTGGCATCATGATTTCTCCACAGGTCCCTTGAAGTCAAGGAGCCTCAGGTCTTCTACATTTAATTTTATTCATACTCTTCTTAATGGGGATCAGACATCAGAGGCTTCTGCTAAGGCAGCTCTACAACTCCCTATCCCAGCGTCTCATTCTGAAAATGAATGTTTGAGCTTTGTCATAAGGAGAGATTGCACATACTCAGCACTCCTGAGAAGCTCCTTCAATCACATCCATGGCCACTCAACCTGAAAATATCCAACCTGATTTAGAAGTGGGTCAGGTTGAAAAATAATTTTAGAGGAAGGACCGTGTTTTTCCTCCACTGTTGTGTGGTGATAACTCTGTATGCTACTAGCACTTGATGATCTCACATCCAATGTACTGGATGATTTTTTTCGTGTGGGCAAAGCTTGCTGTGTATTTGTAAATACTTATTCATTGTTCCAACAACATTACAACATTACTTTTTCCATAAATTATATCACTTAAAACATTGTCATAACTAGCTTAAGAACTAATCCTGGAGAAAAATAGTAATGGTAACAAGGGAGCAAAATGATGCCTCTCTGCCCTATAATGTAAATATTTTCTTACCTTTTACTGAACCAGACAGAAATGCTACACTCTACTGGCATTCCTGTGATGGCAGGTGCCTCACAGCTGAGTATACATGCTGTGAAAGGCTACTCCGCATATGTAAGCTCTAAGTCCCTGCTCACTCTCACTATCCTTTACTGTTCTTGCATTCTGTCAGGACAGGGTATCACAGATTTCCTTTCCCTTTCTTCTTCCCTGACAATACATAGCCAGGAACATACATTTTCCCGTGATTTTGACATAGCTATACAAGGGTAGAGGAAAGATGGATCAGTTTGCAGACCTTCAAAAATCACTTAGTTCTTTCCCCACAATTGATTTCCTGTATCTACATCTTGCATAAGATAGCATAGGAAATATATATTTGTATATACATGTATATTATATTGTACAATAGGAGACTGTATGCACATCCTCACCTGGGTAGAAGGTTAACCGAGATGTTTAGTATCAGAGATCACTCAAGAATCCACAACAGACAGCAGAATATCTCTCTTTAAAGTATTTCATCAGACCCAGACCTGAACAATGCTGAAGTATGAAATATAGTTTAACTGTTAAGAAGAGACTTACCTCATTTCTCAGATCACCTTTCAGTCAGTTGCTTCATAGCTAATCTAATGGCATTTTTCATTTGCAGATTTCCTGCTCTTTTTTCAGTGAGATATATTATGCAGTGCCAAAAAATAACTTGTAGCATAGCTGTCAATTTTGCAGCTGTCCCACAGGAGAACAGAGCCAGGGTTACAAGCTTTTGCCTCAAGCAAAGAAGACAATTATAAGAAAGGTTGTAAGTGCTGCCAGTATCTCTTTCTAATTATTGCGCAAAGTGAGAAAAAACTGCAGACAAAGTGTCCTGCCAGTTCCATTAGGTGAGCTAGTAGAAAATCTCAGTAACTTTTGTGGCAAAAGGGTTATGGTCTGTTTCATCAGATCTTTACTGAAGATGGTAGAACAGAAAACAGTTGTCCAACACAGTGGCATCTGGTGCAATGTATCATATTGGTTGATATGGAAAAAAAGAAAAAGGAAAAAAAATAATGCCTTTCGTACACTCCTTATCCATTTTCATAGATGTAGAGACTTTCATGGTCCCAAAAGCTGTAATAGTTATCCAGCTTGATTTGTGCAACACCATCGAAGGACGTTTACTTGTAATTCCTCTATCAAGTTTGAAACACAATGTAATTTTTGGAATAGCTTGCATTCATGAATTGACAGCTTTGAAGTAACTGTGAATCCCTCATATCCCTGCACAAACTGTCCCAGCAGTCAACCACCCTCATGGGTATATGTGAATTTATCCAGCATCATCCACCCACCATTGAATCTTGTTGTGTCTTTGTATTCTAGATTAAAGACCTTTCTCCTATTAGAAAATTGTTTTCCTGTGTAGGTGTTCATCAGGTGCAACAAGTCACCTCTTAATATTCACCCTCTGCCTTGATAAGCTAAGTAGATATACCTACATTTTTCACTATAAGGCAGACCTGCCAGACCTTAGGCATCTTGTTGATGTTTTGTGGTCCTTTTCTAAATTTCCAGTACTGAAATGCAGCTATCAGATTGGGCATGGCCTTCAACAAATGTACCCATTGATTACTACATAGAAAAGTAACAGGATTTCCACATTTCTGCTCAATACTCCTATCCTTAGATGTATCCCGTTCTCCACATAAAGCCTCAGGAAGGACCTGGCAGTGGCTCCAGCACAGGACCAGGTGGAGCATTGGTGTTTTCCAGAGTGCAGTCCTCTGCCACACCTAGGCTTGGCTGCTCCATCTGTGGCTTTGTTTCTCTGGATGAACAAAGTGTAGCAGCTTATCCCTGGTGTTCATGTGCAAATTACTAAATGTACATCTGATTTACATTTCTTAAATTTCTGCTCTGCACATCAGTGTACTAATGCTCATTTAAAATCTGATATTAAAACAAAAACTCAGACCCTAGTCTCTGCAAAAACAAGAGCGAAGAAAAGAACCAGTCTGGCATACTTCTCGCAGTGGAAAAACTCTCACCATTTTCCATAGCACGTGTTAAGGCCCATGCAGCTCTGCCCCTGAAAAACATTTGTAGTATGCTTTTACCTGTCAGTTTCACCATTAAAATAGATTAAATATTTTGAGATCGGTGGAGTTATCTACAAACATAATTGTTTGCACTATCGAAATCTTACCGTAAGCAAGTCACCTGCTGGAGAGCAGCTCTGCCAAGAGGGACCTGGGAGTCCTGGGGGACAGCAGGCCGAACATGAGCCAGCATGTGCCCTTGTGGCCAAGAAGGCCAACATATCCTGGGGTGCATTAGGAAGAGCATTCCGAGCAGGTCAAGGGAGGTGATCCTCCCCTTCTGCTCAGCCCTGGTGAGGCTACATCTAGAGTATTGTGTCCAGTTCTGGGCTCCCCAGTGTAAGAGGGACATGGAGCTACTGGAGTGAGTCCAGAGGAGGGTTATGAAGATGGTTAAGGAACTGGAGCACCTGTTGTATGAGGACAGGCTGAGAGAACTGGGCCTGTTTACCCTGGAAAAGAGAAGACTGAGGGGAGATCTCATCAATGCATATAAATATCTGAAGGGAGGGTGTTGAGAGGATGGAGTCAGTCTCTTTTCAGTTGTGCCCAGCGACAGGAGGAGAGGCAACGGGCACAGACTGAAGCACAGGAGGTTCCAGCTGAATATGAGGGGGCAATTCCTTACTGAGAGGGTGACAGAGCACTGGGACAAGTTGCCCAGAGAGGCTGTGGAGTCTCCTTCTCTGGAGATATTCAAAACCCGCCTGGATGCCATCCTGCACAATGTGATCTAGGTGATCCTGCTTGGCAGCGGCTTTGGACTAAATGATCTTCAGAAGTCCCTTCCAACCTCAGCCAATCTACAATTCTGTGATAGAAAAGTATAGGAAATAAATAAATAAATAAATAAATCTGATGGCTTTCCTAGAAAGGAAATCACTTCTTACAATCAGTAGAAATGTTGTTTGCAAAGATCTGCCTATGCAAACCCAATTATGGGACTGAAGTCAACGAACTATATCAGAATATAAATAGAGATAATCCATTCCAGAACGGGGCCACGTTTGTGTTGGACTGGAGGAGGGAGACAAAAGGCTATGAAGGGGAATTGCCACTTAGACACATACAAAGCAACTACAAAGAGAAAAAGTAACTTGGGTAGGAGTGCAAAGCCTACTGAAGGAAAACAAAAACAAAAAATGCGAACAAACTGTCCTGGTTTCACTTAGGATAGAGTTAATTTTCCTCCTAGTAGCTGGTAGGGTGCTATGTCTCGGATTTAGGATGAGATTAATGTTGATGTCACACTGATGTTTTAATTGTTGCAGAGCAGTGCTTACGCTAAGCCAAGGACTTCCCAGCTTCTCACTCTGTCCTGCCAACAGGCAGGCTGGGGGTGCAGCAGAAGCTGGGAGGGGACAGACCCAGGACAGCTGACCCAAACTGGCCAAAGGGGTATTCCATACCATCCGACGTCATGCTGAATGGTATATAGGGGTGGCTAGCCGGGGTGGGGGGGCCGGCTGCTCGGGGATAGGCTGGGCATCGGTCAGCGGGTGGTGAGCAATTGCACTGTACATCACTTGTTTCATACACATTATTATTATTAGTACTATTATTATTATTATCCTGTCTTAATAAACTTTCTTTATCTCAACCCACAGGCTTCACTTTTCCGTTTCTCTCCCCCATCCCAGAGATGGAAGGGGGAGGTTGAGCCAATGGCTGTGTGGTGCTTAGCTGCCGGCTGGGTTAGACCACAACACAAACGCACCAACAAAAAAAAACAAACAGAGCAATTTCATTGACCTCAGCAGGCTTCAGATCGGACCCTGAATTACAGCTTTGATTTATTTCAACCTGAAAAAAAGTCAAAGTGGTACCATTCTTTCAATGACTTATGCAATGCATTGTAATATGAATTTCAAGACAGTGCTATGACTGTTTTGCAGATCCCAAGGGTCTTTCAACACTTGAAAAATGTTTTCATGTGCAGGGTAGCCCTTGAAGTTGTATGTCCTATTTTGCCATGGGAGAGTGATCACAGAGGCCTGTACAGACCTCTTTCACTCAGAGGCCTGCTGGGACATCAAAGGCCATCAAAGTAGCAAAACCCCAGTGGTTCCACTGCACAGTTGGTGATGCATTGGCAAGGACACAACAGAGCAATACTGTATGAAAATAGCTGTCATTTCATAAACATATGCTTCCATTGTAAGAAAAGAAGCTTGTATTGAGTCTGTCACAAGAGCCATGCAGACCATTATGTGTAAAATCAAGACACCATCCTATATCCAGCATCTTTTGAATAACAGATGATTCTTCTCAAAGAAAGATGCATATCTAGCTGAAATGCACAGGGTTTTTGGTCTGTTTATATCCAGTACATCACAGGAAGCTGGTCAGCAGAACACTGAGAGGCTCTCCCTTACACCAGGGCTGTTTGGATCAGGGTTTCATTCTAGGCTATTCCCAAATAGATCTGTCTGCATCCCACCACTACATATTTCATTGTAGGTAATTCCTGTGATAATGGAATAACATATCACGGCTGCTGCTCAACATCTCTTTCAAGCTTTTATCAATTGCTGGAAAAAAAATTATTCTTTGCTGAAACAATTAGTGTCAGCCAGCCCTAAAATGAAAATTGCTGCCTTTCCCACTCGAATTTCATAGGCTGGGAATTTACTTTTATTATCAAAGTTTTTGAAAGTCTTGGTGCTCTGACATCACATTTCCTTTTAGTATTCACGTGTCAATGCTTCAAGATAATGACTTGTGAAGTCATTATTGTAGCACTATGGGCAAGTAAAAATGTTGACACCTACTTAGAATGCAGTGTATATGATATACAAATGTCACCTCAGTCATAATTCCAAAGCTTGCACTTCTGTATCTGTAGGAGAAGGGCTTACAGATGTGATCAGGACTCCTTTAGGCTGGGTATTCCATAAAGAATTGTATGAGAACCCTTTTCCTTGAGAGGACATACACACAAAGGACATAACAAACAGAGAGTCGGGTCTTTAAAATGTCAAGCATAAAGTCAGTGGCAGAGCCAGCTTTGCATTGCTATGACACAATTCTCAGAAGTCTACTTCATTTCCCTTGCCTTTTCATAGTGAATATTTGTGGTGCCTTCAGTGAGACTCTGCTACCAATGACCCCTTGTATCTACTTCACCTCAGCTGTTAAACACAGCTCAGGACCCGAGTCCTTCCCGAAGTGAGAAATTTAGGGCGGCACGGTAACCTCCAATAGCACCAGCTGCTAGCTCTGAGCCATCCCTGGTTCCATGTATTAATGTGGTGAGGCACAGGAGAGGAATGCAGGAAGGTATTTGTTGCCCTCAACACTTCTCATGCTCCACAGGAGAGGGAGGGAGGCAGGGAGGAATGGAGGGTGGGGGGAGGGAAGGAAGGTAGGAAGGAAGGAAGGAAGGAAGGAAGGGAGGGAGGGAGGGAGGGAGGAAAGAAGTGGGGAGGGAGGGAGGGAGGACGGATGGACGGACGGATAGACTTATTAACTTTGCTGCTATGGAAACAGACCTGTGAACAGTAACTGCCTATAATTTCTCTCATCCTGCATCCATCCTTGCCAGTGTCCAGACTTAGGAATTGTCTCTGACAAGATGCTGGGAGCCTCTCGGTGGGCCAATACTGCAGGTACACAACCAACAAGGAGGCCAATAGTTCCATACCATTTCTCATGCATATGTTGTGCAAAACCAAGCACCTCAGCCTCTGCAGTCAGCCCTGTGATCAGGACCTTCCCCATGGATCCTGAAAATGCTGTGCATCACACAGCAGATAATTTATATTCAAAGCGAGAACAGAGCACCTCTCGTGGTCTTCCACTACCCAAGCTATCAGTCTGTCAAAAGTAGATCTCATGACCATCTTTGAATTGCTTAAGGCACTAATCAGTCTTTTTTCACGTCCTAGGAAATGCCTCACAACCTAATGCAATAGGAGCTATTGCAAATCATTAGAGATGAAAGGGTGAAAGCTAACACCATCAGCATCTACATTAGATGGACCACAAAAAAAAAAAAAAAAAAAACTGTTACAGAAACACAGGTGAAAATCGTAAAACTGTATTTTCTAGAGCACTCTGCCTCAACATTAAGAAACCCACTGCAGTGTGTGACAAATGCGGGTTACATTTACCAGACTTCGGAGACCAGAAGATAAGTAATGCTTCCTAAGGGTGAACTCTGAGGCCAGGTGAAGGGTGTTAGTGATAAGGCTGTCTTTTATGCCTATACAAACACAGAGCACCACACTCTGAAAGCTACTATTAACCTCTGGAGCCTCAAAGAGTTACAAACCCAACAACATAACTTTTGAAGTTGTTACACACCACATGGAGAGTAGCAGAAAGGTGGGGTCGTGCCTGCATGACCTACTACCACTGTGATCCAGAGGGGAACTGGGTCAATTCTGTCACTGCCATCACCACCAAGAGCCCAATTAAAATTAGTTGTAACTTTTTTGAGTCAATAAGGTTGCGTTATTTTGGGGAAAGGGTCCTAGCATTGATCACATGGGTACGGGGCAAGCCTTGCCAACCTGGGACAGACTAGCATAGAACACAAAACTGTGTTGCCAGCCTGTCAGCACAGAAGGAAGCACTGCTCTGGGCTCTTCAGTCAGGTTCATTTTTTTCTCTCTTTCATTTTATAAAACTTTGATTGTCTCTTAAAAGGTCAGGAAATTAAAATGTTTACTATTGACACTCAAATTTATATTAGAATTATTTTAGAAATGATGTAGAAGGTGTTGTGTGAAAGTCCTGTAGCTGGTAATTTCTCCATCCCACTACCCTTTTCATGAGTGGCATGTTTCAAAACCTGAGGTTCACTTGGATCCATTCACCTAGATCCAGGGTTGAAACTCATTAACACATCAGGCTATAGGACCACCAACTGGGGGTTGGAACAAGGACCTCCTTCAAAGGAGGTCATGTATCAACTTGCAGTTTCCTACATTAAATCAATATACCTAAGATTGATAGCAGATTATATCCAGAATTTCAGAATTTAACCTCACCTCGCTGGTACGCCTGTGTTGGAGAACACATCAGATTGGGAAGTTCTCTGGGACTTTATTTTTTTCTTTTAAGATCATTTACCCTGCCAATGTACAGCAACATAAACCCTTTACCTTGTATTCTTGAGTTAGCATTTTGAAGGTTTCCCAATTTTGTGGTGATACGTATTGACCTTTGACATCTTCATATGGGAGAGAACAATGGGTGAAGAAGTAGTAATTTCTTCACTGCTTTAGGCAGAGGTCAGGCAGGGCAATAAGCTGAGAGTCAAGGTAACAATGCAGTGGAAGGTCCCATTGTGAGCGCTTTGTGTGTCAGTGAACTTGATTCATACTTAGTGTGAATAGAGGAACTCTCAGCTATTTCAGGAATGTCAGCAATTTTGTCGTAAAGCAACTTTGATCTTTCTCCAATTTCCCAGGCTCATTCATTAGCTGAGAATGTGGAGGGTAAGATAGACGCTCTCTTCTCTGAGAAAGACTGCCTGCTACTTAAATAAATCACCTACTTTTTCTCCCTGTCCTTCTCATAATAAAACAATCCTTCACAGATCCTCTTGCCACACTATGAAACTTTTGACTCCAAGGAAATCTCTCTCTGATGCATATACTAAGAGGAATGCCTTTGAATTTTGAAACTGAGGGTCAGATTCTATAAACATACCACCCCAAAGCCCATCAGCCCCCATCTTCCCCCAGAGTAACATGAGACATGCTGGTGACCTTTTGATACTTCTGACAATGTGGAAGTTGAAGAAGTTTCTTGCTTTCAGAAAAAAAAAAAAAAGAAAAAAAAAAAGCCTCTTGTCTTTGTCCCCTCAGTTCTGTGCATTTTGAAGTGTGGCACACTCTGTTCTTTCTCCCTGGACAGGCTATCATACATGAGGACTGACAGGGCTGGTTCTGAGCCTCCCCCAGCAGCACAAGCACCAGTTGGACAAAAGTTCACATGCTGTTTGCTCTCCCACCTTCTCTACAGGGACAGAAGCATGCACAGAGGAATGCCTCTGGGTAGGGTTTGGAGCATGGTGCTTTTTTCTCTGTTTTGATTTGGGATAAAAATCAATATTCTATCCTGTTTTTGACCATAATGTTATTATAATGTTGTTTTCACCAATATTATAATAATGCTTTTAAAACAAAAACATTTTTGCTAAGGATTTTTTTTCTTTTTTCTTTTTTGAAAAATTAAAGCGCATTTCCACCTTCCTTTTCTCTCCTGCCCCTGCTGTGAAGCAGGAAATCACCTTTTAAAAAAATGTTAAGTGAAGTACAGAGCAGCTAATTGACTCATCCAAAGGTCAGAGGGTGTCAGCAGCAGCAGAAGACTGCTGCACTGAAGCAGAGCATCCCAAATCTCCTGTGCTAGCCTTTAGAAAACGACTGGTTTCCTCTATGACACCACCTATGTTTTTCAATTCCTTTCAGGTCATTTCACCGAAAACCTCAGTTTTTCATTCTCCCAAGTTCCAGGCTTTGCAAGCGACGTGTTCATCTTCTCAAACAAACACTCAGTACTCACCAGCACAGTTGTTAAGTCCCCTAATCTTACACGTACTTACCTTAGGAAAAGAAATTACGAGCACACTTGTTCAAACAATCTTTGTGCCAGCTTTCCCCACATTTTAATCTTATAAAAATGTTTCATTTACACAAAGGGATTCAGAAACATGTTTATGAACATTTTTCAAAACATTTTTAAGATTACTGTTGAAGCATTATAACTGTCAAGTGATGAGATTTTTGGACACAGCAGGAGCAAGGGTATCCTACAGCTCCATCTCCTTGTTGTCCCCTCTCTTCATCTCCTCCCCTTTCAGCAAAGGCTTAGAGGTGAAAGCTTGTGAGCTTTGAACCAGGGTTGAAAACCTCTGGATCTGCTAGGAGTTCTTCTAAGTGCCAGTGCTGAAAAGATGCAGAACATATATCAGGGTCATCATAAACTCAATCAACTAAGATGGCTGTGCAATTATCTATTTATGTGCAATATGGGTCAAACCTAATGGGTGAGAAAGACACCTTTCCCACTTACATCCTTTGGGTAAAATAATATATCATCTCTGAAAATGCATTAGGTATTACCTTTTGTTCTCATTTTCACAGCCCTGCAGTTAAAATCATGATATCTTTTACTTGCTTTTAAGTCCAAAATGCTGTATTATCAGAGAGCAGAAATGATACTTAGTGCTAAAAACAGTGCTTTGTGCTTGTAAAGAGAGGTGCTGCACTGAGGAACAAGGTTCTCTTCTTATCTGCAGGCTGCTTTTAAAACTACTTAGCATGTGGCTTCCTTGGACAATGAATGCATTTTCCCCTCTGAGGCAGGAGGATCTGCTACAGTCTTGCTCTGCTGCACAATAAATCAAACCATTCAAGTACGCTATAATAAAAATACTTGCTTTGAAGTACAACCTTAAATGTCTAATTTCCTAGTGGTAACAATGATGCCTTATCACTTTTTTTTTTCTCCTTCAGCCTGTTTTCTCTGTCCGGTTGTTTTGTTAACATGTGTGGCTGTCTGAAGACTGGATTTTGGATTCCAGATGTTTTGGCAAGAGAAAGCACTAAACGGCCATATACATGCCAGAAACCTCATACCACCCAAGTAGCTGTTATGTCAACTGGTTAGTGTAAGCCTACCCAGATAATTTTCCCCTCTTTTTCCCCCTAGATGACTGCTAAACCTTTAGTCATCAATACAAAATGACAGAAATTCTTTTGCACGGCTACTATTACAGAGGGGGATAAAAAGCCACATGCAAATAAGATCCATGTGGTTTTGATGGAAAGAAAAGGTATTTTAATTAAATAATGAGCTCAAGCTCTTTCCCAGTGAACACGGTGATCAGTTCAATGATTAAAGGTACACTTACACACTCAGACACATACATGAATGCATGCGCACATATACATAAAAAACACACCTCTTTTGCAAGCTGGTTACTACACTATTGGTTTTGATCTAAGTTTTTGCCTGCAGAAAAACAAAAGTAGCAAGGAGAGGTAGTCACTAATCTAATGTACGTGTTAGCAGGAAAGGTGTCTTCTTTGAAGAAGACAAGTCTATGATTTACCATTTACTGTGCAATACCATTACCACTTGGTATGGACATTCCTAAGGCATTCCTTCACTGCTGGTGGCCATGAGTTAAAAGAGTACTAAATTGAGAGATCCTAAATTGCACCCCAATAGAGATTAAGCCCTGGAGCTAACCATTAAAAAATGAAAGGAAGAAAGGTGCATAAGAAGTCAGAGAAGTAAAGACCTGCATATTATTTTAAATAAATTTCTGTGTTTCTTCACTCATGGGAAGTCCTGATGTGCAAATTATTGGCCTATTTTCATGTTTCCTCCTGTTTTTTCTCCCACTCTGAACACCATATAATACGTTACAGTAATTTTTCTTCCCTCTTCGTACCAAAGACTTATGGTCCAACCATGGCTCCAGCACTTTTGAAGAAATTGGTCTCCCCATAGCCGGACTTTCTGTTCTGTATTTTTAAAAGAATCTATTATTTTTTACTCTGGATTATAACCACAAGAGAGGAATCAGAGAAACTAATCCCTGAAAAGCACTGAGCACAATGGATTGTCAGTTCTGCCATTTCCTGCTGGGATCAACAACGGCAGTTTTCTTTCTCACCTGGCTGGATTCCACCAAACTCTTTGAGACCTTAGGGGCAGATCAAAAGCTGGGTGTTGGGATTTGCTGGGTGGGAGAGAAAGGATGAGTTCATCAATATTAATTACTGATTGTGCAGAGTTTTATGGTGGAAGACATGGTCAAACGAAGGATTGCAACAGGCAGAAAGTGGTGGAGTAATAGCTAATGGAAGCATAGACTGAATAGAGATTTTGAAAATGATGAGTGTAGGCTGGAATCTGATCCAGAAGAGGAAGATTCAAAGAGAATTTGTGCAAGTTTTAAATAGTTCTCTTTTTAGTTTGTCTATATTTATAATGGCTTAGTACTTTTTATATGAAAAATATTCAATTTTATTCACTAAGCTCAAAAACAAACAAACAAAAAGTCTTGAGCTTCATCTGTAACATCCATCAAGAGATTATTTGTGCAGCTGAAAATGACAAGAAAACAGAGGAAACTCTAGAGGGCCCAGTTGGCAAGACACCTGGACAGAGGCTCAAATCCAAAGTTGTCTCCTCTCTTATTCTGAAAAAAAAGACTGGGACAACCCACTGGGACAAAAGGCGCCCCAAAATTTCCCCACAGAGGAAGCAAACTCTGGATTAAAACTGTGTAATCAGCCAAATGGCTGTGAAAGCCAAGAAGTAAGAGGAAGTCTTTAAGTCACTGGCTGCTGGAAGCTGAGAGAATGCATTAGGGAAGGTTTGTCATGTAGGCACACGTTGCATATACTGAGCACCTGTGACTGACCACTGTCAGCAGAGACAGAACACCAGACAAAACACACTTGTGTTCAAGCTCAGTATGTCTATCTTTACATCCTTATTGTAAGAGGAAATGGAATAATCATGTGGCAAAAAAAGAACAGCATGATAGAAATACTTGAATTCTCTCTGTGAACACCACCTGCCGTTCATGTTGTCAATTATTTGTCTACAAATCTACCTAAAACTCCTCTGCAGGGAAGAAATATTGGTGATGGCGTCACTTATCAATCTTCCTCCATTGAACCCATCTGTTAAGGGCAGGATGGTTGGCTTCAGCCTTGCTCTGTGGTTGGACATTGTACTGGTTTTAGTTGGAATAGAGTTAATTTTCTTCATAGTAGCTCATATGATGTCTTTTGTCTTCCTAAGAAACCGTTCCACATGATAAGCCTTACTTTCCTGGAAACAGCTGAACACATGCCTGCTGATGGAAGCAGTGAATGAATTCCTTTTTCTGCTTTGCTTGCACATGCAGCTTCTGCTTTACCTTGCAAACTGTCCTTATCTCAACCCACAAGTTCTTGCACTCTTACGTTTCTGATACTCTTACCTATCCTGCTGGGGTGCAGTGAGTGAGCATCTGTGCAGGGCTTAGTGCCTACCATAGTTAAACCACAACAGACATTTCTTCTTGTTCACCTGTCACTTCCAAAACAACAATAGCCAGATTCTCGTCTCTTTCTTTGACTGGTCCTTGTGCCCTCCCTGACTTTTCTACTCACTTCACTAAAATTATTTACTGATGCTGTGAAATTTGGTCCTATGAATAAAACTTAGGTGTAGAAATATAACAGATAGAAAGATGCAATTTCCTTGACCAAGACCTGAATTATTTAAGGGAACTGAATGCACAAGTATACATAGATATGTATAATATATCTACCTTCCCTTTCCCACATTTATTCTCTGTAAAAATATTGGAATTGAGTGTGGGTGGATCACAGTAGGCTGAGATCTGAAACCTTGCATGTATTTACCTCCCTGCAAAACTGAGAATCATTAGGGATTTAGAAACACAAATGCTTGTTTAGGTGTGGTAATGAAGAAAACAAGACAATCCACTTATGTGCAGATATATTTGCCTTTGCTGGTACACAACAGTATCTTTATTTTATGACAGCTGGCAGGAGATATAATTCTACTTAAGGTCTCTCATTAACTCTCCCTGTTGTTGCAAGGTGAACTTCCCTAACTCCCATTGCTGCAGGTGCAATATTTACTGTGCATTATCTGAATTGATAAGGATGTCTATTTTGTCCTGATTTTTTACATCTATTTTGCTTCAGAGGAACATTAAGAAACTATGATTGCCATCAAGCAGTTTTAAACAATGTGGTTTAAACTCCATCTCCAATCTGTTGCCATCAAATCAAAATATTTTAAGTGTCAATATTCTTTTTTCACTTTCCCCACAGCCTGCTAAAAACAACGTCATTAAATTGCTTCTCTAATTAGCTGGCTACATCCATTGCCAAAACAGATTGCTATGGGCTGTGTCCTCTTATATGGTTTGCTTATTAGCAGAACTTATTTCAGTAAAATATAAATCGTGAAGAGATTACCAGTTATCCCAGAGCTGTCAGAACGCTTCTAGGTCTGGCTACTGCAGTCCCTATGCAAGTGCCTATGCAAATGCTAATCCAGTCATAAGACCACTAACCCTTACACTTACCAGACAAAGCATGGCTTTAACTATCTGGGCAACTAAGAGTTATACTGGGCAATTTCTTTGAAAAGCTCATTGGACTTAAATGCTGCTAGCTTTCATACAGAAGCCAAAATAGCTAGAGAGCATCAGCAAAAGACTTCCTTTTTATATGGATCGCTAATATCAATATGAGATCAATATGAGTAACTATGTCTCTTAGTTAATAAAACAAATAGGAAAACAAGGAGAAAAACAAAAACAAACAAACAAACAAAAAATAGGGAGAATTTTCCTCCTTCTCTCCTGCCCCATCTTCTATCCCGACTGTACAGCTGTCAAAGAGACTGTAGGATTTCTCATGTCTATGACAGGAAGTACAGGAACACTCTGCTCTTGAAATAAATACAACATATATTTCCTTTTGTATGTTAGCTTGCTTTTCTCTTGCTTCTGGCATCACCCACTATGTTCTAGTTTCTCAGTGGAAATGACACAGCACATTTTCCTTTCCAACTTTTAATTTTCTGTAGTGGTTCCTGGCCTGCACTATCAACAACTCTAGGCCATAATTATTTGCCTTCTGTAATGAGAAAAAGTGAAGTTGGAAATCTCTCCTGGGTTTGGAGGAGACGTTTGGAACAGAGAGTACCAGCTTAAAGAGACAAAATTTTAGAAAAAGTCAGTGAAGGAAGGCTTTTACTCAGAGGTTAGTCACTATAGTATCAACCCAACAGCAAACAAAGCCCATTTCTAGAAAGGAAGCAGACAGAAGAAGGTGATGGAAATATCTCAATCCAAAGAAAATTGCTGTAGAAATAAAATTTTTGATAAGTGCTAACAAATGACAGAAAGGCCACTGAAGACTGAGTCTAAATCCAATAGGAGTACATTTAGACAGCACAATGCAAGGATTTAGCTGTGTGACTCCTGCTACCATCAAAGGGAATAGGAAAGCTAAAAAGCTTGGAAAGCTTCTTGAAGATTTTCTGCAGGAAGTGTATTCGTTAATATCTCTGAAGTTCCTTTTTTTCCTCCCCATCAGACTTCATTAAAAATTCTATTTTGTGTTTCTTTCTTTCACAGTTTAAATAACAGCTAGTCCTCTATTGAGTTGCTAGCATGTAAATTGTACTTTGTTTTTCTTCTGTAGCTGTTAAATGGTAGTGGAGATAGCAGCACAACAAATGACACGGAGATCATCTCTGCTGCCAGCCCACTGGTTTTAAAAGCTGTAGAACCAGTGCAGCTAGGACTGAAGCACAAGCCACCTTCATTGAGCAATGAGTTATATGCCATGGGTATCACCAATCCCTTCCTCTTTCCTTTGCTATGCATTAGAGGCCTCACGATGTTTCCATGCTGGTGGTTTGATACACATGGGGCTGTTTTTTTGGGAACTGTGGCTTGCTGAATAATTCAGGCCAGAAGAAGCATAAGCACAAAAGTGAGGTCAACATCCTGTTGGATATCAATGACGGCCCAGCTGATGTAATCTTTCACTCTATGTCCCATTGTAAACCTTCACAGTTCAGCTCAAATTGATGCATTTTTGTTGAAGGGCCTGGAGCATCATCTCTACAAAACTGGCTGTTTTCTTGCAGTTCTTACACTTCTTGTGATAAGAATTAAATATGGTCTTCAAAGACTAAAATGTTATGTACTCTGAATGCATGTCATTTGGAAAACTCTTTGCATGATAACACAGTGCAGCAGGATATACGGCTTCCTTTCCATCTGATGACAAACAGAAACAGGAGGAAAATGCAATGCCTTCTATAGCAAGCATGTTCCTTGTTCTGAAGCCTCATGGTATTCAGGTGTTTTTACAAGTGTGGGCCTGACCAAAGTCACAAAGTATGTACAAGATCCTCTGTACAACAGCTTCATGTATCCACTGTAAGTACAGAGACAGCTATTGGCTGGTTGATGCTTGGAGTGGTCTGTAGTAGTGCTGTTCCCTGCTTTGGTGTGAGTGACATGCCTTGTAGTGATCTCACAGGCTAAGCCAGGGGTGGTCTGTCTGTCAGAAAACTTCAAATGGCGCAGAAGCTCTAGGGACATGCTATCTGCTCTGCAGAGCTGGAAGGGGAGTGGAGCTTCCTCTGGAATGATTCACAGGCAGCAGATAACAGCTCACAATGCTGCACAAAGCTAGCCTGGGTAAACAGCTAAGACCTAAGGCTCACTTCACACATTCTGCAGTCCAGCTCAAACCTACAACAATTCTGGCCCAGCAAAAGGAAGGCACAGCAAGCAACCCATTGCCACCCCAGCACAGCACTCATTCTATCAGGCTAAACACTGCTCCCTGACGCAGCTCCTAAGCAGAGACACTGCTCCATTTGATGAAATGCATGGATGAATGAAAAGATTCACACAGAGCACTGCTGTTCCATAACACATAAGCAACTTCTCAAAATCTTCCCAATACCATTTAAGGCATAT
Organism: Cygnus atratus; assembly: GCF_013377495.2. Lineage (NCBI taxonomy): Eukaryota > Metazoa > Chordata > Aves > Anseriformes > Anatidae > Cygnus > Cygnus atratus. Next base: position 26,630,493 of record NC_066396.1, on the reverse strand, counting down.
GCATCCAGACAGTACCACATTTGAAAGCAAATGAAAAAATGATACTGTGGGATGTAGCAAGAAACTAACTTCTCAGAGAGCAGATTAGCAAAGATGGCATTATTTCACTTGGCATTGAGCTGACTCTATCTGAGAGAGATGTTGATCTTGGACTGGAAAGCAGAAACTGGTTGTTTTGTTCCACATCCTGCAGAGGTCTCAACTCTCCTGCTTCTCAGTTTGATCAATTCTGCCACATTAAATTTTGTTTCATTAACTGCGGATTAAATTCTTCTGTCTTGACCTTTGATATAAGTTGCAGTAATGCCAAACAAAGCATTGTTGCTACACCTTGATGGTAGGGAAACCTGAATGGCTGCCTGGGAGAAAGGTGATCTCATGAGAAGAGATGTGTCTGGAAAGAGTCAGCATGAACAATGCCTGACCTTGCACTGAGATGCTGGACCTTTCACCATGTGGCTAATCACCCCTGACTAAAAGTGTCTTTTGCAGAAGCTACTTAGTGCAATGAAATACCCAACAAGGTGACTACTCTGGATGAGGTGAACACCAAGACGCCAGCAAAAATCCAGGAAAAAAGCAAGAGCCCTTACATGACACTGGTGGGAAGAACATCTGAACAGAAAGAGCCAAAACCATGATGGGAGATTCGGCTGCAGGAAAGAGGAATTTACAGGGTACAACCTCACTCTGCAGAAATGTATCCCAGAAAAAGACCCATGCCCCCATCCTCTGTCAATCTTATGCCAAGACAGAATGCTTCAATTTCAGCTGAAAAGCTTCATGGATGAACTTTGTGAGCCACTGTACCTCCATTATAACATGAGAATGGCTAGAAGAACAGCTCTATCTGGTGGTGTTGTAGGGGCTGTTAGCCTCCAAGCTGACTTCAAATCATTTAAGCCAGGAGTTATAAAATGGCTCTTCATGATTGGAGACCACTCAGTCTAACTTAAACTACATGCCTTTTGTTCTGGAAATTAAACTAATATTGAATGTTTTATACTGGGATCATACTGAAATAGAAATGGATCAAATACTCAGTGCTCAAATACTGCAGACAGGCATCTGGGTGTATGCAAAACAGGAGTGACTGTAAGCATATTGGTATAACATTAATAATAATAAAAAAAATACAGTTTGTTATCTAAATGGGATCAAAGTTTAAGACCTTAAAAATGCAGATGGAAATGGCAGTTTCTGAGAAAAGTAGATTCCTGTATGACACCTTTTCCACCACTAAATAAAATCCCAAATGACAAGATGACAGAAAGTGTCAAGTTTACAGTACTGTCTTTCACTTTAACAGATATATGCAAGTACCTAAAGGTAAGTCTAACACTTGAATGCAAAACAGAAAAAGAAGTCTTTTTTTTTTTTTTTTCTCCTCTCAATGTACGGTATAAACATGCTCCAGGGTTTAAACAATGAGGCAAACTTTGAACTGCCTTCGTTCTCCTGGAGGAATCCAAAGGGGGGAAAACTTTGGTCTTTGAGGTTGTAGGAAGTGTTGCTTTACATTCTCCTTCAAAACCTGTAATTCAATTATAAAAATGCTCTGGGCTTCAGAACAATTCAAAGGTGAGAAATGAGACAGAAGCTGTATTCCACTGAAATCCTAAAATATGGCAAACTTTCCTAGGAAATCTAGCTCACACAGCTGTGGCTTTATAACAATTAGACACACCTAGAAGATCAAACCCTGATGCCAAGAAAATGTTCCCAGGACTGAAATGATAAACAGGCTGACATCATAGTCATTGATTTGTTTTTAAAATGCAAAGACCTGTGCAGAAAGATTATGATCTGATAAAAATCCCATCATTTGAAACATATAACTATTCTCTATAGATTGCTTCTTGGAGCAGCTGGAAAAACATGATCTACAAAAGATAAAACTTCCTACAAGCACAGTAAAAAGGACTAGAGTGAATGAATTTTTAAATAATTTGAATTTACAAAAATATTATTATTCATAGCAGTAAGAGAGCATTGTTCTATCCCATTCAAATATAGCTTATAAATATATATGCCTCTGAAAGAAAATATTGGATGTGAATGATCTCAAATATTTCTCTTTTAGGCACCCTCTCAATGTCAGAAACCGATATGACTCCAGATTTCACATTTCGTTTTTGACTAAATAAAATACAGAATGTGAATATCCACACAGGATGAAATTTAGGTCCACTGAGAAGCAGAAAAAAAAGTCTTATCACAATGTTTAGTATGATCCCTAAGAGCAAGGAGAATAACATGCCATGATGAAAATTATTCAAAAAATATGATGGGATTTCTTTTGGGGGGAGACATAACTAGGAAAGATTTGTTAGACAGGAAATGCCCATATTTTTTTCCTTTCCCCCACTAAGAACTATGTTCACATCAAGGCACTGGCACCTGGAATAGAACAAACATATAAACCTTGGAATGTTTTTTGGAGAGGATGCTGAAATTGGTTAGCTGGTTCTGTAGAATTAGTCTGTTTCTCAGTTCCAAGATGACCAACTACACTCATTTCAAAGACCAGAACTCTTTGTCTTATTTTTTTTTGTGTGTAAATTTTAAGTGCATCAAATAAATCAAAACACAAACAAAAGATTTCCTTAAGTGTACTCTACTTTTCAATGACTGAATTATGAGTGATAAAAATATCTGCACATTGCAATAAATAAGTAAGGGGTAATGGTTACAGCATATTATAATAATACATGCTGAAAGGTCAATTAAGAAGCCCTATATTTATACAGAGTATAAATATTTTATGTGAGCAAACAGGAAGAGAGTGTCTCAAGGTCATTGGATGAGCCTTCCAATTACATTAATACAAAAGTGGCAATAGAGAGGATGTGACATTTTAGCTAAACAAGTACTTTGTATGAGACCCGTTAAATAAACTGTTTTGCAAAAGATACTTCAGTTGGGTAATGCTGTGGTAATGAAGAAGGGCAATAACTTTTTTTTACAATATACAGAACTCCATTATCTACTTTGCAGTATTCCTGTCTTTTTCCCAGAGGGTAAGGGGGCGTGGAGTAGATTCAGCTGCTGTTCATCCTAAAGAAGAGGCTCATAAAATTTAAAGAGATTATCTGACATTAATTCATAGTAAAGAATTATAATGAGTGACAGACAACACAAGGTAAATGAGCTCAGAAGTATTTTCCTGAACAATACTAGACATTACCATTGTTCATCAAATGACTGACTTGTAACAAAAAAGCAAAGTAATTTTATTAGAAGAACACACGCAAAGAAGAGTACTTGCCACTGAGACTGCAAAATAAATTGAATCAATTTGATCATATATTTATAATTTACTACATTCTTTCTATACAAACAAAACTGATTCCAAACAACATTTATCAAAATATTTTCCCCAGTGATTTTAACTTACATCTTTGAAGAAAAAGGGGATTTTGATTTCTTCCCCTGGTACTCACAAACACAAGCCCTGACTCACTGAGACGTATGATGCTGTGGCTCTGGCCCCTTCTGCAGACATTAGAAGCTTCCTTTCCTTGCCTTACACTCACAAGCAGCCAGTCTGGACCTGTTCTCATACCCACCAAATTACTGACATCAAAATCCAAACATATGTAACTGAGAAGCATGCCAGTCTGCTAAAAATCCATACACAGCTTGACTCCAGTTCTGCAAACCAGCCCACCCAAACCCCTTCTGTGAGCCCAGAGCCAGTTGCAGGTCGTTTCGGGAGCGCTGCTCAATGGCCATTATTAAACTGTGGAACTCATGGCCACAGGAAGTCAAAATTACAGATGTATTCAAAAAGTGATTGGATGCATTAATAAAAAAAAAAAAAAAAAATCAGTCATGAGCTAGTACATACATAACATTGCATAGACACTCTGATTCAGGAAGTCCCTCCACCACAGACTGCAGCAAATTCGGACAGTAGGAAAAGGGCAGCATTCCTCAATGCTTGCTCCTTGCCTTACTTTTATTTACTAAGCACCTACTAATTTCCCTCTTCCCGGGATGGGGCAGTTTGCCAAACAGATCTTTGACCTCAACTGCTATGGCTTTGCAGGTAAGGTAGGTCACAGAGGCTACATTCAGTGAAATCAAGAATAAAAGCATATTCTTCCAGCTGCAGATGTGAAGGACAGAGAAGATGCCAAGTAAACCGTGTTTTCACTTTAAGGCTGGGGACTGCCATGATCTATTTTTCTCACTGGGCTATTTTGCCCTCCTTTATTCTTCTCTTCTCTAAATACTTAAAGAGGAACATCGTATAAAATTTCAAAGTTCCATCCCCTCAATGTTTATTTAATTCACTTACTGAAAATTTATTTTTGACCATGTGTTCATACTGTCTCAAACCAACAGGAGTAGCACTGCTGATATCAATGATCTAGACACACAAACTGAGCATAATAAGAGATTTCACCCATTACTGTGACAATTTACAGCCTTGGAGTGTTGATCTTAATGGTGTGTTCCTATTGAAATATTCAGTAGCTGAAGAGAACATTTGTCACACAGGTACCTCAGATAAAATAAATCAGAAAAGATTCAAACTTACCTTAATGACAAAAAATAAAAAATAAAAATAAATAAATAAATTTTGTGAACAAAACCAGAGCAATGCAGGTAAAAGCTACTGGGGAAAAAGTCAATTTATTTTTCAGAAAAAATGTCTTTTATACTTCCCTTAGCAAGAGCAGGGCAAGGCACTGACACACTGATGATCAGAAATGGCCAGTTCTAGCTTCTGCAGCTCTTCGGCTTTGAGATTTGGTTTATTTCACTGCAACTGAAAAGACCTTTCTGAGCATGCCCATGCAATGGATCTGGGTAGTGATTGTGCCCTGTCATTTGACTGAAAGGATTACTTTTAATTTTACCTCCTGCAGCTCCAGAAGTGAGCAGAGAAACAACACTAGCTCTCAGAAATCTTATCATAATCAAAGCAGTTCTGAGAAACAGCATTTGTTTCAGCAGAACACCATAATTCCAAGAAGTGTGTATTTCCAAAAGTGCCTAAGACAGCTCAACTATTACTTCTTACATAAATCAGCTGGACAACCTCTACCTGCCAACAGCTCACTTTCCTTTGACAAGTGTTTATTCTAAACGCCTTTAATGAACATTTTAGAGAATGAGCACCCTCCCTCCTGCCCTGCACCCAGTTTATATTTGCCCTGTAAAATTTAATATGCACATTTTGGATGTGATTAAGACAGACCTAGATGCTATAAATAAACAAACAGAAAATACGACACAAACAAAAGCTGAGCCTGCCAAGCCCCAACAAGTCAAGGATATGACATTGTTTGTACATGCTTGAAACCACAGAACAATGAATGATTTCAACCCAAAGTGAACATGCCATGCCTACACAGACAAAACTAGGTACCTCTGCTTTTCTGGTATGTTTCATCTACATATTTCTATACCAGGCCTCCATAGAAATTGACTTGATGTGTGGTTTGGTTGCCTGATCAAATGTTAGAATATGAACCCCATAATAAAACTGAGATGGGTGAAGATTCAAGATCTTTTATTAGGTGGAGTGAACCTTTGTAGTTCTCTGCAGATTATAACTTAGCATTTCTCAGCACATTTTCTGGCTGTGTAACATCAGGGCCACATTGTGCCTGCAGTGTGATACAGACAGTCATTGGGAATGGACACAACATGTATTATTTGCAAGCCCCCATTAAAAAGTTCTTCAGGGTATATGAAAATCTTTCCACTAGGTTCAACAAGTTTATATCACAACTGTCAAATTGATCTTTGCCTTCCGTGGTGGAACTCGGCCGCCCACCAGAGTAAAACCACCACACCTCCTTTTCTTTTTCCTCAAATTCAAAGGTCTGTCTGAAAACATATTTGACTGGTCTGTGCAATGGAAAAAGAAGTAGTTCTCAGGGGAAAACAGCAACCTACCTTGAATGAAAATTTTCCATAATTTTCTAATACTTTCATAGCAAAATTATTTTACAGGTATGTCAGTGCTTTTATTGACACATCAATTGTCAATTAAAAAAAACATGCTCTTTCTGTGTGAAGGAAATGAAGTACTGTGATACCAAGTATCAAGTCACTGCAGTAGATTAGACATTTTCCCATTTAATTTTCCACAAGATGTCTGTAGGAAAGAAGACAATTGTATTTAAGTGGATAATCCTTTGTTCTACTATCCTTATCACTTACTGTTTTACAGACTTAGTTTTATTGAAAAAGGGGCTTTGGCTTCTGACATGAAGTGAAGAGAAATCTCACTGCATTAGCAAGAAGTAGAGAGGGAGTTCCCAAATGAAATCATGCAATAGCATGAGCACCCAGAATTCCCAAATGCTGGTCTAAAGGACTGAGCACTTTGTTTTCCATGCTGTTGTTACTATTATGGGTGAACGTTATGGAAACCTGCAAGTACCAAGCACAGCAAGAACTTCAGGAGGCAAGAGCTGCTTAGTCACTACCTGGGTTTATCAGCTGAGACACCCAGTGACATAAAATAAAATGAACAGAAATCCCTCTTTTAAAAACGTTTCTCCTGTTCTAAGCTGCTTTGCAATTGTATCTTAACATTTTGACTGATTGGGATAACCTTCTTGTTTTCCATTTTTGAACTCTGTGAATCTTATGATCACAGACTGCATTATTTCCTCAATTCCAGTAAATGCATATGAAATAGTCACAGCACAGCAAGAATCTTAAAAGTAAAGACAAGGTCAGCCTTAACTGCCAAGCCTCAGAAAGGATAGACATCAGTTCCTCTATTCCACAACGAAATCGGTACAGTGACACTCCTGATAGTGGACAATCCCAAATCATAAACGATTAACTATTAAAACTGGCAGGTATATACAGTATTTTCTCAAGGATGGATGATGTTATATGTGGATGTTTTCCAGGAAAACAGGATAGGTTGCTGTTCTTTCAGTAGAGGATGCTATTACATGTATTTGAAGATGAACATGCAAGTGCTGTGTGTTTACCTATACAGGGTGGCCATGGGATTCTTGAGTAGCCGATTTCTTTCAACACTCCCAACACTCCTAATCATTACTTTTAAAATGTTCCAATGAGAAAAAAAAAAAAAAAAAAAACAAACTACAGGGCTATATTTAGACGTAAGCGTTCCTTTGTCACTGGATTTGAATTTGGCCCATTTGAAATAGAAACCTAATTAAAATAGGGTATAAACATGACTGCTATGATGACAAGCCTTAAGGATCCTATTTGGAAAACAATTCCAGCTATCCCAGGACACCTGAAACTTCACAAATACCTGTTATTTGCTAAAAGCTTTTGTTTTACCTTTGAAAGATAACAACAGAAACTTTCACTTTTCCTCTTATCTTCCTTTGATTATGAGTTTCCAGACATATAGCTCTTTTGTTACCCATTTAGTGTCACCACAAACCCTGAACAAAATGAAACATACATGGACAGTGTGAAGCAAACCCTGTGATAAATAGTAGCAACACAAATGTCATCATGCAGAATATTAAATCCTGCATCTCCTCCTGACCTCATAGGATTACCCTCTCCAGAGGACAGAAGGTAATTCAACCTCAATACCCATTGAATGAGATAGCCATTCAATTGGAGAAAATGACCAAGGTGACAGCTGTAGTGTGTAACCACATTCTGCATTTATGTTGCTCTTATTTGGTGATTTTTAACTGGGTGAGAATAAAATTCTAATTACAGGTAAACCCACCCATCCTACTGACTGAGATCTGACTAATTTGAACTTAGTCATTATTACTACACAAAGCATCTATTGGGATTTGTACACAGAATCTAGTAACTGTGCACCTGCCAAGATACTCACAGGTAAACTAGTTAAACAGTTCTGACTTTATAAAGTAATTAAATTAAAAAAATAATAATAAAAAATAAAAAAATCATGGATGGTATTTACACATATCTTGCAATTAACTGCATGATTAAAGTATACCCGTCTGATTATATGATGAATGTTCCTGCATGCAACTGATGAACTAGCATCATCTGCTTTAAACTGGACATTGATAAACAGGATTTTTGCCACTGAATTTCACAGAAGCAGATATGGGTCTTCCCAAAGCTCTGCTCAGTTGTTAAGGCATTCTAATTTCTCATTTTGTGGCAGCCCATGCAGTGTTCAAAGATAAGACTTTCACAAGATGTGATAGCCCCAGACAGTGAAGAGAACAGCCAGCCCCTTCACCATGCTGTTGGGGAAATGGCTGGATGTGGGAACGCAAACGCACACTGAACCACAATGAAATGCTAGGGTAACAAGTTGCTGAGATCCAGGAAATATTTCAGTTAGAAGTAATCACAAGTATCACAAGAGTAAATTTCTAAATGAATATCTGCACTCATCAAAAGTCACCTTTATTGCCCATTTTGTCTCTTTTATTACATTACTTGCTACTCAGGAGCATGGCCTTGATTTATAATTCAATCTACTTGTCATCAATAGCAAGTCTGAAAATGTATTTGCCAAGTGAAAGAGTCAATCAGATGTAGAAGGCAAACTGCCAAAAGGCACCCAGTTATTAATTCTAAGCACAATTTTGTCTGATTTTATATTAAACAAGCTGACTTGCTAGTTTCCAAGGACGCAAAGAAGGTAGAGAATCATCATATTTGAATCAGCTAGTAATGAAAGTATTTTTGTACCCTAATTCTGTTCCATGTTATTTGTCAAAGATTCACCCATCTGGGACAACTGTTATCTCACTCATCATGGGATTTAAAAGGGGCTTTTAAGATTATGTGTAATCATAATTTCTTTTTACTAGCCATTAGGGACTCATGGAGTACACTTCCTAAAAGCACTCATGCAATTTTGGAACATATCTGTTCTGATTAATAAAAATATAAGGCAAAGATTCTTGAACTAACACAAAGCTTTGCCTGGAAAGCCCTTATGGGATAAACATATGTGGAAGTTGCATGTTGGATCCAGAAACAATCTGGGGTTAGACTTCATCAGACGTTTTGGAGCTAAAACATTTTAATGAGTTTCTTAAAATCATCAACAACTTGGTTACCTAGGGTTGTGCTCCTGCAGATTGAATTTGGTGTGTATCACAGTGGTTCCTACCCCATAGGCATTTTCAACTGCGCTGTGTCCATAAATTAGTGCAGCTTTATTACCAGGCATTTTAGCACAAATGATAGCCTCACTTTGAACTCCAACAAGGACTTGCATCATTTATCGTAGCATCAGGCCCTTCTCATCAAGATTAATTGTGACAAGCTGAGTTTAAGCATTTGGCTAATTGTTGTCCAGAGCCGCACTCAGTTTCAATTTTCTTTTTTTGTCTTAAACTTAATTCCTTTTTTTGTGAGAGTGTCAAATTCAATCAGATTAGTCTTTTCCAGCACAAGCTTGGCAGAACCCAAAAAGTAGCTCCAGTGCCACCTAGGCTTTTGTTAGTACAAAGAAAAAGTACTTTTCAAGTCATATAGTTATACATGTAAATTAGATCCCAATCACTGTCTTTTTTTGTTGAAAGTTTCAGATTCAATCACTGAACAATCTAGAACAGATAATGTTTGTGCTGTTTCCCTAAGCCACATGCAGATTTTTGCCATCTGTGAGTGGAGATAATGCATTTATCATTGCCCCCACACTAAGTAGGGTTATTGAGTAATAGGTACTAATGAGTTTATTGTTCTTGAAAATGTATTTGTTTTTTAATTGAACATATTCTTTGATGATTTGAAAAACCCAGATTTCTTGTTCTATAGCAACAAATAGTTTAGAGATACAGACAGAATCAAGCAGAGGCACAGAAGGTGAAGACAGGCTTGTCATAAGAAATCTGAGAGAAACAGAATATTGGTATTTTTGAGAAAAACAATGATTAAAGATAAAAATCCCATTCCTGAGAACTCTGCCTAAGCATAGACCTCTGTGACAATGAAGACACAGTAAACAAAAGTTGACCATCATTTACCTCACAATTCATAAAATCACAGAATGTTTTGGGTTGGAAGGGACCTTAAACACCTTCCAGTTCCAACCCCCCTGCCATGGGCAGGAACACCTCCCACTAGATCAGGTTGTGCAGGGCCTCGTCCAATCTGGCCTTGAACGTGTCCAGGGATGGAGTATCCACAGCTTCTCTGGGCAAGCTGTTCCAGTGCCACACCACCTTCTGAGTGAAGAATTTCTTCATAATTTCTTATCTATATCTACGCTCTTTTAGTTTAAAGCCATTACTCCTTGTTCTATCACTGCATTCCCTGACAGAGTCGCTCCCCAGCTTTCCTGTAGGACCCCTTTTGATACCGGAAAGCTGTTATGCCTCCCCAGAGTCTTCCCTTCTCCACACTGAACAACCCCAAAACCCTCAGCCTGTCCTCATAGGAGAGGTGCTCCAGCCCCTTGATCATCCTTGTGGCCCCTTCTGGACTCTCCCCAACAGGTCCATGTTCTGTGCTGGTGGCCCCAGACTTGAACGCAGCATTCATCGTGGGGTCTCACAAGAGCAGAGCAAAGGGAGAGAAGCACCTCCCTCAACCTTCTGGCCATGCTGCTTTTGATGCAGCCCAGGATACAGTTGGCTTTCTGGGCTGTGAGGACACATTGCTGTCTCATGTCAAGCTTCTTGTCCACCAGTAATCTCAGGTCCTCCTTAGGGCTGCTCTCAATCCATTCTCTGCCCAGCCTGTAGTTATGCTTGAGATTGCCTCAGCCCATATGCAGGGCCTTGCACTTGGCCTTGCTGAACTTAATGAAGTTCACACAGACCCACCTCTCAAGTCTGTCCAGGTCCCTCTGTGTGACATCCCTTTCCACCACTGTGTTGACCACACTACACATCTTGGTGTCATCAGCAAAATTCCTGAAGGTGCACTTGATCCCACTGTCCATGTCACTGACAAAGATAGCACGAGTCCCAGTACCGACCCCGAGGAACACCACTCATTACTGATCTCCACTTGGACATTGAGCCATTGGCTGCAACTCTCTGAGTGTGACCATCCAGCCAATTCCTTACCCACCAAGTGGTACATCCATCAAATCCACATCTCTCCAATTTAGAGGCAAGGACATTGTGTGGGACAGTGTCAAATGCTTTGCATGAGTCCATGTAGATGACATCAGTTGATCTTCCCCTATCCACCAATGTTTAACCCCACTGTAGAAGGCTACCAGGTCTGTCAGTCATGATCTGTCCTTAGTGAAGCCATGTTGGCTGCCACCAATCACCTCCTTATTTTCCCTGTGCCTTAGCATAGTTTCCAGGAGGATCTGCTCTGTGATCTTGCCAGGCACAGAGGTGAGACTGACTGGCCTGTAGTTCCCTGGTTTGTCTTTTTTTTTTTCTTTTAAAAAATGGGGGTTATGTTTCTCCTCTTCCAGCCAGTGGGAACTTCATCATGCTGCTACAACTTCTCAAATATGATGGACCGCGGCTTAGAAACTACATCCACCACTTCCCTCAGGGCCCACAGATTTACCTCATCAGGTCCTACGGACTTGTGCACCTTACATTCCTTAGATGGTCTCTAACCTGATCTTCTCCTACACTGGGCAGCTCATCATTCTTCCAGTCCCTGCCTTTGCATCCTGGGGCTTGGACTATGTGGCTGGAGCTCTTGTCAGTGAAGACTGAGGAAAAAAAATGTCATTGAGTACATCAGCCTTTTCCATATCTTGGGTGATCAGGTCTCCATTTTTATTTGACTAGGGCCCACAGTTTCCCTAGTTTTCCTTTTATCACCAATGTATATGATGTATATTCTATGTATAGAACCTTTTGTTGTTGCCCTTGAAGTTCCTGGCCAAATATAATTTTAAATGGTCTTTGGCTTTCCAATTTTTTTTCTTTCCATCTTTTCCTCTGTTTCTCTTATTGCTTATTTTCATTCCATCTCTCATATACTCTGTTACCTCTTCCTCTGTTTTCTTTTCTCCTTGTGCTTTCCTGTAGTGTTCTCTTCCTTTCTCTTGTCATCTGCCTTTTTTTTTTCATCCTCTCCAGAGACATGACCTTGACTTTGCACTGTGCCACCTTCTTCCTTCTGTCTCTCTTCCCTCAAACATTTCCAGATGACCACAACCCAACTACAGACTATTCTTTCCCACCACTATTTTCTCTGTAGCTGTCCCATGTTCCATGCAAAGTATTTCCCTTCACTGTTTCCCAGCTGGCTTCCATTCTCTTTCCTTTTACTTCCACCCCATTTCACCTATTTTCTTTTCTTAGGTACCTCAAATTCTCCTTTCTCTCACTTCTATATTTACCTCATTTTCTCTTTCCTCTCTCTTCTTTCAGATATCTATATTCTTCAAGATCCACAGTATTCTCAGTTTCAGAAGTCTTTCTACAATCTTCTATTTCCCTATCTTCTCTATTTCTTTCCAAATCCCCGTTCCCTCCTTCCTGTTTTCTTCCTACGTCACCTCATCCTGTTCAGGTTCTGTCTCAGCATTGACACTGTGCCACTTGTACAGTCACCCTGGCAGGCTACACCAGGGGGAGGGAGCACAGCTGTCCATGGCAAGGAGCCAGAGTAACTCTTCATCTCAAAACTCAACTGCTGAACAACAGAACTAGTTGGAGGTCCATCACTTCAAGTGTTCCTCCAAGCCCTTACTTGGTGTGGAGAGACTTCACCAAGCTCCTGCTATGTGTAGAGCCCTGCTGTCACTGAGCAGTATCGTCCATCCAAAGAACCAGGCACAGACAAGATGCTGAAAATACATCTACCTCTGCCATCAACAGGCAATCCTGACAGCTCCTTTGTGCTTAACAAACCAGGGACAGCCTTGATGCTGGGTCAGGCTGCTCAAGGCCCCATTTGGATATTATCTGAAGATTATGGGAAAACCAATCTCTATCCATTGCCAGCCCATAGGAGATCGAGGCAGCGGACCTCCCAAAACTGCTGCTGGTCTGCAGGTGAATACTTCATAGGGCAGGAGACTTGCTCTCTGCCACTCTACTCCCTGACCTCAACACTGCTGCTGTGAAACCAGGGGACACATAGGCAACAGAGCGGTTGTTACCTACCCCTTGCACCCACAGTAGCCACCCATCAGGCTGAAGCTTACTGCTTCTACTGGGGTGACTAGGGTTTAGTACGGATGGTCCTCAGAGCTGTCTCCACTACTCCCTTCATGGGAACATGGAATAAGAGCAAGAAACATCCAGAATGCAAAGAGCAGTATAATTTCCATAGCTACAGTGACAGTTGGCCTTGTTCATTGAATAGTGAAGACAAACCTTTATCAAAATGGGGAATCTCTAACAAGTTTTTTATGTCATTCTTTCCAGCTTAGCTCTTTTAATGATTTTCTTGCAGCTGTTGCTGAGTGATGGTGTTTGTGGAAGAGAAGCACTGACAGTGCTGGACTGTGGATGCAGGAGGCTAAATCAGTTTGCCTTTCTTTGATCACTCTCTGGCTAGGGAAAGCCAGATTCCCATGCATGATCAACCCTCTCTAACTAGCAAAGGAGTGGTATTTCTGACAGTTAAACAAACAACTTCTTGTCTTTCTTCTTAGCTATACGGTAAAGACTAAGAAATAGTCATGTGTTTATGAGGAAGAAAACAAGGGATTAAAAATGATCTTTTTTTTTTGTAGGATAAATTACTCCTCCAACTGAATTAATTCTGTTGACTTTCTCCTTACTGTGATATTGCTTCCCATGCATGACAGCCTTCCCTTAGGCTTTAAAGCTAAAGACTTCAAATTATTTTCAAAAATCTCTGTGTACATAAGTACACTCCCCCTCCCCACTTCCTTCTGCCCAGCCAAATGTGGAAGAGAAAATGAGCTATTTATTGGCTTGCTGTCTTCTTATCCAGGAGTACTGTATAATTAACAGGATCCATATCCCAGCTTGTCTATAATTTGAAGCTGCTCCTTTCTGGGGTTCAGTTCTGATTTGGGCTGCATGCCAATCCTAAGGCACAGGAGCCGCCCAAGTGCACGTGAAGCCAGAGTGATGCTAAACTTCCCCTAGTAGGGATCTGGGGCCCTGCAGGATTTCCACCTAAGGCAAGGCAGCACAATTTCATCTCCAGAGGAAAAAAAACAAAAAAAAAGGTAAGAAGGGAACTGTATCTCTTAGAAGCATTGTTTCTTTTGTTCGCTGCTCTCAGGATCCTGCCCTTCCACACCATATTGCCACTTGCAGAATAAAGCATGACTCACGGACACTAGCTGTATCAACAGTGGATTCTTAAAGAAAAGTCTAGAGGGAAAGTGGGGGAGATGGGGAATTGTATTGCACCCAGCTCCCTCATAATAGCTGTCCTGAGAGCTATTTGTTATGAGCCCTTGAAGATGGGGACCCAAATTAATTGTCATTTGATTTTGCACTAAAAATTCCCATAAAGAAAATACTTCATTAAAAAAAAAATAAGATTTTGTTAAAGCTGCTACAGCAGTGTGCAGGTAGCTCTTCCCTGCCTTTCCTGTATCTGCCGGTCACAGTTAAGCTGTCTGCTTCTTAATTCACTGTATTCTGAATGGACACTGTGTGCCTTCTACATACATACAGAGCAAGACAGCAGACTTAACAGCCTTTGCCACAGCACCATCACAGAATAAACTTTTCTAGAACACGTATTTCTAGAAGACGTATTTGCAGGAGCACTTGAGACAGGATGTGTGCATCCCAAAATATCTCCAGAGGCTGAAAGCAAAATGTTGCTTCTGTGGACAGCAGCAGATTGCTGTGGGTATCAACTGTTTCCTCAGCTGTTTTGCAGTACAGAGGGGGACAATGATTATAGGATCAGGTGATCCATGCATTGCAGTGGTATCAATAAGAAATAAAATATCTGGTGTATTTGCAAGACATGGTAGGACTGGTGCCAACAGTCTTCATCCTCTGTAGGTCCCGCATCAGATCTGCAGATGAGACAAAACTGGAGGAGTGCTTGAGATGCTGGAAAGCAGGGCTATGTCCTTTTCAGCCTGGAGGAACAGGCCAAAAGGATTCTTGAGAAGCTCAGCTAATAAATGAAGACCTCTACGCGGAAAGCACCAGAGATGGAAAGGGTTGGAACGTGCAGGTTTTAGGTACATTTTAGAGCTGGAAGAACCTGGATCCTCTTACTTTGGTAAAAAGTGTAAGACTTTGGACAGTATCCATGGTCTGAATAGACCTTTTTATGATCCTCTTAAAAAATGGATGCCATATTATATTTATATATGCAGGTTTGCAATGATTTTGTAAGAGGATTACTCCTAGAGACAGAGCTCTGCAGTTTATAGAGCCCTTGAACTATTTATCATGAGTACATTTAGTACCTTTCTTAAAAGTTCCTGAAGCCATGGGATTTTGGGAGAATTTCAGGGTTTGTTTACAAGGAAAAAAAAAATGGGAAGACAGTCTTGCAAAAGTTATGGAGCAGTTATGATTTCCTGGAAGACAAGCAAAAAGACCTCAGACTGTTTAAAAATTAAAAGTAATGTCAGGATTTTCAAACCAGTCTCATGATTTTGTGAAGCTTGGCTTGTGATTTTCTGATGTCTGTGGTCTGTCCTAATGTACAGAGAATACACTTCGACATAATTCTCTTTAGTATTTTGGAGATGTATTGCTAGAATCCTTCCTATCTCTACAGCATAAGGAACCAGTCTCCCAGAGCCGTAAGAACCCAGCTCTAAGGCATAATCCAGAGCAGTATCAGTAAATGCAGGCTCACTTCCAATGCTGAGCAGCCCAGTGTTCACATCAAAACGACTAATGTGTCTCAGAAAGGTTACGTGAGATTTAATGAAACCAGAAATACAGAAAGAATCACTGCTTTCTGCCTATGAGAGCAAGGGCCCTTATGGCACTTTTCACTTGTCCAACTCAGACAGGAGCTGCTGACCTAGAAGGATTTTGTTCCTAGCACTGACTGCTTCAGCACTCAGGCAAAGAGGGGTGAGAGGATGGCACCATGGCAATAAAATTGTTGTGGGCAAAAAATTGAGCTGATTAAACATGCTACTTTCTGGTGATAGAAGGACATCTTCCACTGTCCTCTTTTTTACCCTGTGGTATTAAACAATAAATAAATAAATAAGCTCCTTCCTGAGTAGCCTTGAGATTAGTACAGTATTTAAATCCATTTAATTACTGTGATGAATTACATGCCTTCCATTGATCTCCTTGTTCTTATTTGCCCCAAAGTACTAATAGGCTGTTCATTTTGTCTCTTGAAAGTACAAAGTTTGAAGTGGGTTTCTGTTTACTTCTGTTAATAACTAATCACAGGAATCAAAATGAGCTGTACATGACTAATTGACCAGTTTGTTTTACTGTCCTCCATGGCAATGCTGATAAGCTTTTCTGACGGCATGCAAATCACACTGCTATCAGCAAGAGAGGCTTGTGCTGTAGAAATGCAAAAGGAGCACACAAGCCACAATTATTAGCTAGGAAAGATAGCAGCCACTGGGGGACACAGAGCTGCCTTTAGCTGGAAATAGCAGACCAGGGAGGGGGACGGGATTTAATGAGCTGTGAGAACAAGAGACCTGCAGCGTAATTAACTCCCAGAAGATCTCATTGAGGGCTCAGCAGAGCCTCTCCTCAGCAGTGCTTCCACCTTCGTTGGAATTAAAGTTTAATTTGGTGTCAAAGGGCAGAGGAAAGACCTGCATTATCAAGCACAGAAATCAATGAACTGTGTGAAGGGAAAGGTCACCCCCCCACCTTTGCAGCACAGAAGGTCTGTAGAAAAAGGTGAAAATGTGAAACAGCTCAACACTGTCTCATCAGTACTAGGAGAGGAAGTGATGGCAGTTTCACCCCACAGGCTTATTGCTACCTCTCTTTCAGTGAGAGAATCCTCATTTCCGTGGAAAGGGCAATGAATACTAATGAGTTCAAGGAGGGTTTTATCCTCTGTACTAACGGCCATTGACGTTTCTAAAGATTTCTTGCAGAAATCGTTACCCAGTTTAACTCAGATATCTAACAGGTGAAATTAGTATTTCTATTCATAACGACCATAGCCATTTCAAGACATCTTAGATCAGTGCATTTTCCTCATGTTACTGGGACATGTATCTACCCTGCTACACCTATAAATAAGAATACCAACAACTATCAGTGCCAAAGGACCCTGGCAACCTGCTATATGGCAAACAAATCATTTTCTGTGAAGAGTCCTTCCCGGGTAAAGGCTGGTGACCTAAATCTGTGCAGAGTATGAATAGTGTTCTGGTAACAGCAAGATCAGCAGAAAGTAGCAAAGTACTTACAACTTTCAACTGCATGCAGCTTGCCTGAACCCCAAGCATTCCCCAGCATAGTGGAGCCCTCTCCCTGGGAAGGTACCAAACTAAGCTTGTAGGCTGCCCACAACAGGTGTTTCACTTTTGGCTGTATTTTCATCTATTTTGGATTGAACTCATCTTCATTAGCCCCATGCTCATTGAGTTTTCCTTTACATTTTCATTACAGCCTCCACCATGCCAATCATTTTGGAGCCACAGCTGAGCTTACTTGCTCAGCACTGACCTTTAACAGGCCTACTTCCGTCTGGCAGATCATATGGATCTTCTGTGCAACAGACCTTTTAGCCTAACACGATCAGCCAACCAATAAAACTTTTATGTCAGACATCCAAATTACAGCCCATAACATCTTTCTGCCCATCCTTCATAAAATACAGTGGCAGGACAGAGTGGCTTGTAACAGTAGATGCTGTAGTAACTTGTATGACCAAGCTCTCTCTGAAGATCACCCTGTAAGTCAGTAAGCTGTACACCCCACATATTTGTATACTCAGCAGCTGAATTACCCCTTTCACACCCTGCCCAGTCACCATGCTCAGGCCTGGATGGTTCCCATCCGTCCTTGTGCTGATCCATATACTATTTGATCAAGTCAAGATTTGCTACAAGGCTGCAGCAGAGCAAATCCACAGTGCTTCAGCTGCAGCTAATTGTGGTTCATCAGGCAGTCTCTTAGAGAAACAGTGGAAACCCCATCTGAGTTTCTTTCGGAATTAAGCCATTGTTTCCATCCAAATGAGCAGTAAATTCAGAATTAGCCCCACAGAAAGCAATCTATTCCTGCTGCAACATTTACCTATTAAAACACATTAGGAGCTCTAGATGCATGGATGTGATGCATTTTACGTTACTTAGGGGTAGGTATGGACTTCATAATTACTCCACTATAGACAATCTAATTCTTTTTTCAGATATTATTTCAAAGTCTCTATCTTTATTTAGATTAATTCTTTCAATGACAAAAATGTAAAAGCTGAAAGATCAGCATCCATTCTCGAGTCTTTGTACTATGACCATTTCACACTGGAAGCCATCAGCTTACAAAAAATCCCTCCTACTATTCCAACTTCCTTGCAAAATCCTTAGTACAAATTTCTCTAAGCAGAAGGGTATTTCATTATTGTCTTGTTGTTGTTGTTGTTGTTGTTGTGGACAAGCAAAAGATTAGTAACAGAAGTGCTCTCCAACCTCCAAGCATATTTGTCTATCAGAAATTCATTTTTGCTTTCTTAAAACAGCTGTAGAGAAATTTTAACTTTCTGGTTCAATACACAGTGTCTGCCAGTAGGTTTCATAAACTTATAGAAGAAATTAATTTGGATACACAAAGAATTTAGCCAACAGCAACAAATCACATGGCTAAGTTTCCTAAGTTGTCTATTTCACAAAATAAAGGAAGTTTTAAAGATGTTTCTGTTTGACAGGTCTGTATAACTGCTCTTCTGTTGAATGTGGCTAAAGTGTGAATTAAAGTTAAATTCATAATGGAAAGAGACATTTTTGTTAACATTTATCCAAACTGCCTATGTTACCACAAGTTTGCTTTGATAGTTTTCATAATCTTCTCTGTTTGCTTTCTGCACTGTTTAGACTAGCAAGGTCTAATTCACAAAAATATTTCCAGAAAGTCTCCTGAGTTATCTCAGGTTAGAAATGTTTGCTGACCCACTTCCACCACGAATTACACAGGCAGCCAGTCCATTTGCAAAAACAATACCATGTGGCTTTGGTGACCAACGTCCCATATGAGCAATGAGTTGTCAATAATACACAAAATGGTTTTGGCAAATTGCCTATAGAGAGCTAAAATGAACCTGTATCAATCACTCACTGTGTATTTTTTTCAAGTATTATTTTTTTCTTTATACAGTTACTTTGCAAGCAGAAAAAAATGGGCAAAACTCAAGTGAAGGGGGAAATTACATTTTAGACTACCATGCAAGTGATCAGCTGTTGAGGGTGGTGTGACAGATCAAAGTTGTTTTTATCATTTGGTTGTGCCCATACTATTTGCAGGAAGTATTTCTTTCATTTTATATCCATGTAATCTGTAGAAATTCATGCTAGAGGTTGTTTAACTTTTGAATTTTTCTACAATGAAATTTGGCCTTCTGTAGTGCTGAATTCCTTCTCAAGAATGTTGGATATCCCAAAGACCCCCAAATCTCATAGGACTGAGCAGGCTGTTTGCTCCACTACCAAGTGTATCTTGAACTTGGGAAAATTGATTTGAATGACAATGGAAAGTTCTGCAAAGTAAAACTCCTAGCTTGAAGCCAGATGCAGAAACACAGCCAAAAAATTCCCTGTGCCCAGAGAGGAACACCTCCCACCTTGCTCCAGACAGCCCAACCAGATATCACATAGGCACAGGTAACCTCAGTAACGCTCAGAGACCCTCCGAGTCTTTTCTTTGCTCTCATGTCTTTTCTCAGGGCACAATATATCTTATAAGCAAGTGTTTGGTGAATCAACAGAGAAAGGAGGCACATACCAGCTTTATTGGTGCAATTTATTCTTCCATGGAAGGCTTGCATAAGGATCCCACAACTCTACTGATGGACAAGAGCTGCCTATTGAGCTTGCCTATTACCCTGTGCAAGTCAAAAGATTTAACAAAAAATTCAACACCAACCCTGTGACACTAGAGGAACCACATGTGCTGTAAGGTGTTCCCAGGTAAAGAAAGGTGACCTCTGGCAGGAGGGACCTGGGAGGCTGCCTGGAGCTGGGACTACTAGTTCTTGACATCACAGATGTATTTCCTTGATTTTTCCCTACATGCAAGCAGTCTTGCAGACTCCTGCTCCCTCCCACTATATCAAGTGAAATTAGTAATGCAGGAGCTGATACGAAGTCCATACAAGACAGTAGATGTCTTTCTATTCACTTCAGTGGATAAGTCCCACAAGAAAAAGCATGGCATGAAGTGGATTCTGCCCCTAATAAAAATTAATGAGACAGTCAACCACTTCCACCCAAGCACGTGCTGAAAAAAAAAAAAAAAAAAAAAAAGGAACAATGAGCATTGCAACAAGAACATTACTATTCTGTTTATTCTGTGCATGGGAAAGAGGACTATGTTGATACAAGCTGCGTGGTCAAACACCTACACAAAATCCTGCAGAGCCAGGCTGAATGCAGTTGCTGAATGAGAAATACAGAATCCCAAATCCTTTGAGACCCATCTTCAGGGCCTACCACAGGGATGCACAGATAGTAAGTCTTTTTGTTTATTTGTGGACTTTGATACTGTGTCTGCTGAATGCCATTCAAGACACACACACCACAAAGCAAGATGAACTAGTGCAGTGATATCACTGGAAGCACTGCTGAAGTAAGATATCTCTAGTTTCTTGCAAAATCCAGGCATCAGATATGGTGTGCAGCAGAGCTAGTATGCAGGTTGGAAGACAGTATTAGCTCTCTGGGGAGATATCGCCGCCTTCCTTGCACCTACCTCTATGAATCTGTGTGATGCAAATGATGATGCGGTCAAGAGCCTTAGGAAAATCAGTTCCTAGGTGTAAAATAATTTCTGTGCAGGCCTTGTAGTATATATTCTTTACAATGCAGCAGTCAGATTTACCATGAAAGCACTGACCTTAATAAACAATGAAGATTCAGCTTTATCCACTTGCTACACATTACCATTCCAAAAAAAAAAAAAAAATCATGTCTTCAAGGAGAACTGGTTCCTAAATAAAAACATCTTTGTCACTAGTTACCACAATCATCCTGAGAAGTTCTCAGAATCTGGAGTAATTAGTGTAACTGCATAAAATGGGATAAGCCTGGGCCATAGCAGAACAGTCAATGGATAAAGGATGAGACTCAGTTTTGTTATCTGAAGACTACATTATTTACTATGGTTGGAAGCAGGTCAAGTGCCCTCAGGAAATAGCTATTTGGTTCTCCCTGGGAAGTAATCTGATCCTCACACATTTTCAGCCTTATTAAAACCCTAGTGTAAGGCAAAGTCAAGGATATCAGCTAAGTGTCTTGCTGCATTGAATGGACATGAGGTGATGTTTGAAAGGAAAGAGTTTATTATTTTCAAGCAGACACTCATGCAAATCAAACTGTGAACGTATCACATGCACAGCTGTTTAGTTCCCCAGCAGCCCACACAAGACCTATGATGTGAGGAAGTAGCAGAGCTGCTAGCTAGGTGGTTGATCTTGCAAGGTGCCATGCACTGCAAGGCCATGCAAGAGTTTAAGTGTGTGTTTAATTTAAAGACATGAGCAATCCCCTTAGTTATCTTCTTCAATACTTATTTATTCTTCCAGCTGAGAATGGGAAGAGTAAAAGGACATAAGCAGAAACCTCCCTGCATGCTAATAAGAATAGTGAGTACCATGGAGGTGTCTACAAAGGATTTTCAAGAATGGCTGTTTGTCAGGCCATGGAGTTTTGCTTCTCCAACTAGAACTGATATTATCTACCAAATATATACTCTTTTTCTGAGCCCCATTTTGTATTATGATTAATCTTTACTTCTTCAATGCTTGCTTTTTCCCTGGGGAGAGGGAATGGGAACTCAAAATCAGGTGAGAGGAATTAAATGAATTACGTAACTGTAGTGTGTATTTCATAAGAGAATTGAAAACTAGGACAGGTGTGCTCCATGCCACAGATTTTTTGACTTTCTAAGGGGAATAAAGTGATTTGGTCTCTATTATTCCAGTTTCAAATAAAAGCAAAATTCCTCACCTTGGTGTCTGATTTGACACAGAACTCATATGATGCTTATGAGAAAACAAAATCCTGTAAACAAGCAATGTGAAGCAACTATTTCCAACAAATCATTCAATTTTTAATTATTTCAGAACATGAACCTTGTACTGAAACTTATCAAAAGGTTACAGGGAAGGCAAGTAGATAGAGTTAGAAGTCATTGCCTCAGAGAACAGCTAATGTAGCAATTCTCATTTTCCCATAGCTCTTTCCCTGCCTCCCACACTTGTCTTGCCCTGAATCCCTTCTCTGATCTCTCTTGGGAAACTCAGAGTGCTGCCTTTCACCCATTCAGGCCCTACCACACTAGCTGAAGGCTGCTGTGAGGATGCCGAATGACATTTGTGGCTGAGGTCTTGTACCTCCTCCATTCAAACTAACAGCCCGTGGCCACACAAGGAAAATCTCCAGAGATGGCAGGTAGAGGTAGCCACTGGGGATCCCCAGGGTAGGTAGCTCTATTGTAACACATCCTACACACAAAGAGATCTGCACATTTAGTAAACATTTACTGTAGCTAGCAACTGACTCACTCAGCTAAGCAGTGAGGACAAGGCAGCATCTCCACCTCGCAAGGTCGGCAGTTACTACCTGTCCTACCTATTGATCTGCAAGTGCAGACATCCTCAGGGGCACACTCAGGCTGATGACTGCACCATGTCTCTACAAGCAAGGAAAGAACATCCATTATACAAGCCTAGCTCATTAAATATGACTATTCCCGTTGGACCGCTCCATTATACAAGATTCTCATGTTGAACCAGAGGGACGTGCCAATACCAGAGAGGGGATTAGTACCAGAGTATATAGAGATAGAGAGATTCAGGTCCCAACTCTGTCCTCTAACCACACCTCTTTTTGGTATGAGGGCTCATTTTTGTCAAGAGACATCTGAGGAGAGGAGGTGGAGAGAGAGAGAGAACCCAACATGTTTCAAAATAGTTTGCATTGCCTGTCAAAGCCTTCAACATGTCCCCAAGTGCCAAGCCAAGAAACTCTCCTTAGCAGCTTTTGTTAGAAACAATTAACGTTTCAACTTTATCTTTTCTCTTTTCTTTCAGACAGCTATGAAAAGATTGTCAAAAATAACAATAGTAGCATTCACAGGGGCTGGCTCAGTCCTGCTCTGTCTGAGCCTTCGCCAGCACATGCCTTTGCTGGGAAAGGGCAGCCTGAAAAGCTCGAGAAGTCTTTCTCTCTAGTTTGATATTCCTAATGGCAGGAGAAAAATTCAACAGTGAGATGAAAGCAGGCCAGGGCAGGAGCAATGACACTGCATAGTCAATGCAAAGAGGCTAGGCAACAACCTAAATGGCTCTCAAATAGCACAATAAGCCCAATTTTCAGCAATAAGACCTTTCCCCATGTTAATACAAGATGCTTTCAAGTAGGTGTCAGCTCTGCCCTGCAGCTGGCTTACTTCATTACTCCCAGGGAATCCAGGGAATCAAGGGGGTTGTTGTTCTTGAGCTGTAGTCAAGAAATGCCAAAGGAAGAGTGGGAAAACCAGGGTGCCTAGCTCAGTCCTCACCCCCACAAAACCTCTGCAAAGTGTGCACTGGGAAACTGCATTAATTTCAATAGCCAGGGAGAGAACTTTCTCATGCACAATGGTGGTACAAATCAGGAATACACCGGGGAATTCAGGTCAGCTATGCCAACGGGAGAGGGGAGTCAGGCCTTCTGCTTTGTCTTTGTGTTCTTTACATTATTTATGTCCTGAAGAAATAAAAATAAAAATAAAAATAATTATAAAAATAAAAATAAAAATAAAAATAAAATAAAATAATTAAAAATAAAAATAAAAATAAAAATAAAAATAAAAATAAAAATAAAAATAAAAATAAAGATAAAAATAAAAATAAAAATAAAAATAAAAATAAAATAAAAATAAAAATAAATGCATACACAATCCATTTCTAACTCCTAGCTTAAAATTAGGCCCACTAAGTCAACCACAGCTGGAAGATAAGTATCAGATTCTCACCAGGCCAGTATTACTCAGTAATAAATCAAAGTATAAAGAACTGTGAAGCTTTTTTTCATTTTTCTTTAGGGCCTAAAAACTTAAATCTATCATAATTGCAGTCTAAGGCTCTTCATAAACTTATGTGTTACTCAGAGCACTACTGATATCCAGATAAAGAATTAACAGTCTTTATTGAGCTCTGTAATGGTCTATATCCAAGTAGATTTGCAGTCACTGGTAGAATTAATACCCATTTTGCCTACTGAATCACAGAATCATTCAGGTTGGAAGAGACCAAGAGACTCCAAGATCACCCAGTCCAACCTCTGACCTAACACTAACAAGTCCTCCACTAAACCATATCACTGAGCTCTACAACTAAACGTCTTTTAAAGACCTCCACGGATGGTGACTCAACCACTTCCCTGGGCAGCCCATTCCAATGCCTAACAACCCTTTCAGTAAAGAAGTTTTTCTTAATGCCCAACCTAAACCTCCCCTGGTGCAACTTTAGCCCATTCCCCCTCGTCCTGTCACCAGGCACGTGGGAGAATAGACCAACCCCCACCTTCCTACAGCCTCCTTTAAGGTACCTGTAGAGTGCGATAAGGTCACCCCTGAGCCTCCTCTTTTCCAGGCTGAAAAATCCCAGCTCCCTCAGCCGCTCCTCGTAAGACTTGTTCTCCAGACCCCTCACCAGCTTTGTTGCTCTTCTCTAGACTCACTCGAGCACCTCGATGTCCTTCTTGTAGTGAGGGGCCCAAAACTGAACACAGTACTCGAGGTGCGGCCTCACCAGAGCCGAGTAAAGGGGGACAATACTGAAGTAATAGTGAAATTTGTTTTGCATGCATAAAAAGGCTGATTCTCAAAGGCAACTTTTTTCTGCCTGGCTTTACTACAGCCATGGGTGCTAGGCTCATCTCCATGAGACCAGGTCTCCACCACTGCAGATTGTCAGGGACAGCATCCCTTCGTCTCTCCTCATCGTCTTGGATGGACACTTAACATCTGCAGCACCCTGTAATGACTGACAATATTCTTGGTTACTCTGTAGGGAAAGTATTCTTCTTCAGGTGTCTAATTTCTGTAGTCTCCATCATTGCAGTAGTTAGGCACGGTCTTACAATGGGAAGGAAATTGATACAAAACTGAGCTTTGGGGCCTAATGACCTGCCAAGGGGAACAAATGACAAAAGCAGGACTTTCATATAAGAACATCCTGCCATTAATCCACAAGAATTCAGATTTGGAGATAGACAAGGTGAGGATGCTAGCTTGGATCAAATATCCAGCAGTGAAGGGGATAGGAGCAAAAGATCTCTGTTGCTAATAGTGGGAGCCTAGTAATCTGAACATCTCATCATCCATTAGTTTAAACAAAGTTTATAGGTGATTGTTAGTGCAATGTTAGGGCACATGTTCTTCATGTATCTTCATGTATCTTCTGTGTATCTTCAGATACTGGCGATTTTGGTGCTTTTACCTGAAAATAAGTACTATAAGGGAAAATAATAATAATAATAATAATAATAGTAATAATAATAATAAACAGTTAAACTAGCAGCTCTAAAAACATGTGAACTGAACATAAACACTTGCAGCACTAATGTCCACAAGAACAGCAGAGGTGTGAGTTTCATCAACACTCAGCTAAGGCACTCTGATTAGCAAGTTCCAGCAGCTTTGCTCTGTAATACAACAAGCTGCTCTGGAAAGCAAGGAGGAAGCCAGTGCAGAAATTTGGATTACGGGTTGGGATGGCACTTAGAAGGCTGGCAGATTATTGTGCTAGTGCTGGAGCCACTCAGTGGACTTCCCTAGAGGAGGCAATAATATTGCTGCTACTGTCAAAGTGAAAAGACCATGAAAAATTACAGAAATGTTGCCCATGAGAGTAATGGCTGCAACCTTTGGGCTGCATGTGTTTGTTAAATGAGTCTGGCAGCAGCTGTGGATGCAGCAAGAGACCAAGGCTGTGACCTATTCTGGCAACTGGTAATGTGCAGTGGAGCAAAAAGAGTTATATTAAGTAAGTACCTGTGAGTGTACATATATATATCTGCTTGGATTGAAGCAAAGAGGTTAACTTCACCCCTTGGGGGGGGGGGGGGGGGGGGGGGGGGGGAGAAGGAAAAAAAAAGGAAAAAAAAAAGAAGTAAAAAGAAAAAGAAAGAATGCAGCCAACTTAGACAAAATCATTAGCATGCAAATAGATTTTAGTGCAGCAAAGACATCTACTGAAAGGTATTAAATAACGTTGAATACAGTTGAGTTATGCAAAGCTCCCATTTTCTTTACTGAGCTAAAAGCACTCATTTAAGTACTGCCTATTAGCTGAAGCGAAATGAAAAGCTATATATCAAGAAAAATGAAATGATAAGTTTTTTTAAAAATGTTTACAGCGTAAAATCACTTGGAAAGTGACACTGACAAGGAAACTTACTGAATGATGCTATGAGTAGTTATTTTATTTTACCAAAATCCAGGTATAAATAAGCAGATAAAGAAGCCATGTCTCAGTTCCATACATATTTAAATAAATAGCTGAGATTTTGGTTTGGCAGTCAAATCAAAAGAAGTTACAGGTCAGCCCAGGTGGAATTTAAATGTTTTAAGTCTTAGTTCAATGAATAAAAAGTAAAACAACAAAACAGATCCCGTCCAAGACATTCAGCAAAAATGAATGAAAATGAAGGACTAGTTTAAGGCCCCATCTACTAAATCAGTGAGGTGCAACAAGGCTCTCTAATCAATAACACAGAGGGTTTACGTGATATTCAGTAGGGAAGGTGACATGATACACATACAGGATTGCTCTCAGTTTATCCTGCTGGTGTTCCATTTTGCTATAAAATACTTAAATACTCAGAAACCAAAGGGAAAGAAAATGACTCTATAATTTCTTGATAAACTGGTTGCCCCCTGAGAGGCAGGATATAGACTTCCATTTTAATTTCAAGGAACATTTCTGCAAAGTGAAAAAACATGTGCAGAGGAGACTAGGGGTGAAACAGAAGATGATTGAAGAAGGAGCCTACAGCTCCAGGGGTGAGGACATCCTCTTAAATGTGGAGAACACCAAGATTTGAATTCCAGGTTCCCATATCACAGACAAACACTCTGATTGCTATCTGTTGAATAGAAAGAGGGATCAACACTTCCTGTACTTCATGAGAGGAGCCAGGAAAAAAATGCTCAGCCTGAGAAATTTGACTTGAATCCATAAGTAGAGATTCTCGTGAAGCCAACAGATTTACACCAGCACAAAACTGATTAGTCACACTGGAAAATGAGGCCTTCCATTTACTAAAGAGATTTTACAGCTGAGGTCAACATGCTCTTGGAGCCATGCTGTTTCTCCATTCTCTCCAGGTTCAATCTCCTGGGCTATATACTGGGAAGAATTGCCCTTCTGCTATTCTGTCTGATGTTCACTGGCTCTCTAGTTCAACAGTAAATACTAGGTCACCTCTGAGAACTGGACTGTCAGTCTGGAAGCACAATTATGCAAACTATTAAACTATACTCTGGAGAAAAATCCAACCACGGGACGTAGATTAGTGGTCTTCATCTGGGACAAGATTCAATGTGTACTTCTCTAAATAAACAGTGACACCAAGGTAGGTCTCATGAATAACATATTAATGGTTATCAAATAAACATTTTAAACACACTTTTTTTCCTCACATTAAAGAAAACCAACCAAACAAAAAAAAAACGATGGAGAGGTGCAAAGATTACTTTCCATAGCACATATCTTGATCAGTTAAAGGATTAATAACTGGCTCTCCTTTTGCCGTATGGACTCCACTTCATATCCAGATGTCAGCTGGACTCCTTAGAAAACTGGGCTCTTGCTGATTTTACTTCTTATTTAGGGCTATTCATTCTCAGGGACTGTTTAGACATTGGGCTGACAAAACATGATTCTGAATGGCATCAGTCTGAGGCTAGTGAATTAAAAAGGTTGTGCCAGTCTGCATGTGAGGCAAGGATGGTTAGAAGGGTAACCTTATCTCCTCTCCAAGCTACAACTGATTCACTGATCAATTTGTGATCTTGTTAATTCACAGATCTGGCGCTTTGATCTGGAATATCTTCCTAAGTCTTTGCACTGTAGCTTTCATTCAGTCCTCTGTATGTTTGTAAGAGCTGGCTCCTTCGTGACAGTGTGATCAGACAATGAGACTATCTCGCACCATGTGTTGTCCCTGGCAATAAGAAACATTTCATGGAACAAACATATCCACATTATGCTGTGTGCAAACTAAATATATCATCAGCAAGTGCTTCGGACTTGCAAAGTCAGACACCTTCTTTTGTGACCTTTCTTCCTTTAAATTGTCCTGCCACTATTTTAACCTATTTACACTCCTGGCTTCCACAGATCCCTATAGCAACCAATTCCATGATGTAATTATGCATATTGTTACAAAGTACTTCTTTAGTTTGATTTAAACCTCTTGCCCAAGAGTTGTTTTTCACATTGGCAGTACTGCATGTTTTCAACATTAGATATCATCTGTCACTCTACTGTCCTGCCATTCAGGGACCTCAGATCTTTCCAAGGTTCAGTTTCAGCTACCCTCAATACTTTTCCATTTTCTGCTTATTTTGTCATCTCACTGTTCACCCTCCCTTCAGATCATATGAACTTGATGAAAAGCATAGATCCCATCATAGAACCCTGCAAAATTCCTTTGTGGCTTCCATTTCCATTGGGAAAAACACCTTTCTATTCCTCTTCTATTTTAATCAACCATTTATTCCTGAGACGACACTTCCTTTTTGTTCTGCCATGGTAGTTTAGTAACCTTGAGCTTTTGAAAAAGCATCTTTTGAAAAAAATTCACATATTCAAAATTATGGTCTTTCTGACTCCTTCAAAGAACCCTAACAGCTTTCAAAACTTGTATTTCCTTTGTAAAAGTGATAGTGACTCTTTTCACATTTTTCCTGCTTTCCTAATTGTATTCTTATTATACTAGCTACTTTGACAAAGTGGAAGTCAGATTCATTTATTTATGGTTGCCTAGATTCTCCCTGGAAGCCCTATTTAACATCTAGTATCATATCCAGTTAAACTTTAATCATCTGAAACAAAGCTTCTGTAAGGTTACGGGCTCCAGGTAGTACAAGTTTCATTTGCAAGCACCTATGCAGCACTTAGGTCAATACAGTCTCATCCTGATTGTTTGCCAGTCTTCAGCTTATCATTTTATCCTTTCTCATTTTAATCATTTATCACTTCTAATGTGATATTTAGTCTGGATAGAGACTGGGGCTTTTCAGTAAAGAAGTCTACAAATTCAGCCACCATTGTTGACCTAGATAGGAGTGGTGAAAGTACATACTCCTAATGTAACTCTGGGCAACTCAGTTAATGACTCTGTCCACAAGTTTCCTATTTATTAAAGGTAGTAAAAATAATAGTTCCTTGTTCACACTTCTGATCTCCCTGTATCGTTCAGAATGGAGGTGTCTGCAAAAATGCTTTGCACACAATGAGCCTCTACCATTAGCGAGGGTATCTAAGCTCTTTGGTAACACCAGACATAAATAATTCCAGTAATGCAACACTGTTACATCAGTCAAAGGTGACCTGATATTCCTTTTTGGCTGGAATAGGCCAGGGCTATTGGGACTGTCCTGGTCTCCTGTCAAAAGTGTTTTTTGGATGTTATTTCATCTTGGATTTTTGCCTGACGGGATTTTTTCCTTTCTCCATCCCAAGCCAGGGCTTTGGAAAAAAGCCTAAAGCAATTACACTGAAATCTTTTTATCCTGTTCACAGCCCAGCCTGAAGTTAGCTAAAAGCTTGTGTCTATTTGGAAAGTTTGGCTTTGCCATGGAATTTAGGGACCTGCCGCCCGCCTTTGGCTCAGGAAGGAGCCTTTAAGAGAGGCAGGTCTCTCGTGGGACACCTATACCCACTGTAGTCCACATAACCCTACATAATGGTTTTCTCTTAACACAAAGCTGGTGACTCTAAAGAAGCTCAAATTACTTCCTTGAGCATTGTTCACAGGGAGCCTCGTTGTAACACCAGTGTGCTTCCTGTGAATATCTGCCCAGAGCTCACTGCCTAGGTGCCCATGACAGCAGGACTTATAACACTGGCAGTCTACAGCTGTGGTAAACCCAGATGGGGACAATACACCCTATCTATTGTCTTTGCATAAAACAGACTACATTGGTAAAGCTGAAGCATATTGAGCTACAATTGCTGTCAAAAGTATATCAAAAAGTACCTAGTCTTCTGAAACAAGACCACTTTGAAGGCCATTTATTTGACAACAAGCCACTTAGATTCCACAGTCAAACACACACGAATGTACACAAATGTGCAAAGCAGCAGCAAGCTGTGCATTAAAAGCAAGGTAACTGAAAGCATGGGAAATATAGTTCTTATTGACTACAGGGGTAGGCTGCCACCGCTGGGACCAAATGACTTTCAAAAGCAGCATCATTTATTTGTATTCAAACTGGCCAAACTTGTATATGCATTTATGGCCTAAGCAGGATTTCATTTAATGAAGTGCATATTTCCATTAAAACACAGAGACTGCAGTAACGAAGAACAAGAGGTTCATTAAGTCTGGAGAGGAGTGTGCCCATTGCGTCAGTGCATACACTGAAGGAGCTGAAGAGCTGTGACCAGTCAGCTGGATGCAGGGACAGAGAAAGGGTGCATGGGACAGCCACAGCACACTGCAATACTTGCTTTCATCGCAACACCAGCAGCAACTCTCACACTGCCTGCGGCAGAGGGCTGGTGGTGACCAGAAGCTGAGACAGGTCTGGGATGAACCAACACAGGTCACTGCAACGGAGAATCTGGCCAAATACATGTCTCCACCCAACAGGTCCTCACAACCTCTAGATTTCACAGGTGCATTTCCACAGGCTGTTTCAGGCTTTCAGAGAATGTTTACCTTCATTAACCTTAAGGAGAGAAATGGAAGTGGAGAAAATCCAGAGTAGCTAAAAGAGACTGAATAACCAAGAGTACACCTGCCCAAGCTCTGGGCCATTTCTGTATCCAACAGATCAACAGGGTTTTCACCCGCACAATGGTGTTTTTGCTGCAAAGAGGAATGTAGCAAAAATAACAGTTTTGTTTGTTGAGGAAACCCATAAACCAAGAATACTTATGTGATTAGCACTGTGCTGGACCACTGTTTACTAGAGATGGTAGCAAAGCAATTTAAGGAATTTTCAAGTGACACAAACAGACAGGGCTAGATCCAGGCCTGTCTGAGGGCAAGATCCAGCATCAGCAGCACAGGCTCTGACTGGCTGCATAGGGATTCAGCTCACTTTTCTCCACTGCCTAAACCAGGAAAACCTCCACCAAATTCTGTCATGTTTCCTGGGGTGATGTGTGAATGTGAGAACAGGATAGTACCATTTGTGTTTGAAACTCCTGAGCAAATATATGTGTTTTTTTTTTCTTTTTTTGTGGCAAGCAAAAACTAGTAGGGGGTGGTTTCCCTTCCCACAACGTAAATCAAGAATAAAGTACAACTATGCCTATTTTCTTACATCTGAGATTCATTCTAGAGGCACCGACTTGTGCCTCTGCTTGGCTTAGCACTACAGCTATCTTTGTCTTTCTGTAAACCATCAGCTCTGCCCACATGCTGAGCCAACATTCATTGGGGCAGTTCCCTGCCAAGCAACACTGAATTTTTATGGCCCAGACATAAGTGCAAGTTGCTAAAGCAGAGGCACACGGTTATAGTGCTGTAACTATGGCTATTTATTAACAGTCTTCTGAGCTGAAACATGCCATTTTTTTAAAGCGCTTTGATGCTTAGGGGAAAAAAGGTCTCAAATGAGCAATTTATTGTTTGACTAACACTTTTCTCACTTTAAGTACTTCCCTGCTCCCACTATATGCCCCCCGATAGCTCACTTCTTAATCCAGCTTCTTCTGCTCTCCCAGCTCTATGCCCCTCTTTAACACCTACTATCTCACTTTCTTTTCCCAGTAGACCCCCATAGCGTGCTATAAAAGCAGCAGATGGCAACCTGAAGACAGGCTGTCAGCACACAGAGCCATGCCCCGCTGTGGCCAGGGGGACACTCTCAGCGATGGAGATGTCCCCAGCAGCATTTTGTTTCCACAGCCTGGTAAAGCAACTTGAGGGGTGACCACAGAGCCCAGCCCAGTGCCTGTGCTGCTGCTCTTTGTGGTGACTGGTGTGCACAAGCCAATGTGGTGGCACCGTCACACCATGCAGGCAGCCCCCAGTGTCCTGCAGGAGCTGACCACTGAAGAGCACAGGGCAGCACCACCAGGCAAGCCCCTTGGCTCACTCAGAGAACAACATGCTGTTCCCTTCCCCAGGGGGAGTGGGAAGGGAGGGAGAGCAATGTGCTGACCACAAGGCTCAGGAATTTCTCCGGGCTTCTCTGAAATATCTGGAATTTTTCAAAAGCCTCCTCAGGATCTCCCTTCCCCACTGCTTGCCCACACAGATGCTCTCATGCGATCGTGTTTATCACCACCCGCCAGTTCCCAGCGTCCTGGAAGTCCAGCATTGTGCAGGAATGCCTGAGGAGGCAGCTGGCAGCATTGCACTGATTCCTCAGCTCCCCAGACCTCCGCTCTCACACCCTGCAGGGGATACAGACCCACTCCTATGTCACCCTACCCAACAGCAAGTTTGTACTGTGCTCAGCAAACTCAATGCAAAAAGGAAGGTGGGTGAACGCCCGCCTCTCATCGTTACCCATCGTAAACCATGAATAACAGAAGCCAAAGGACTAACAGTACTCCCACCTCACACGCTCTGGCATGCTTCCTTTTAGAGCTCTCCTACAGCATTTAGTTACACACTACCTACCTCCTGCATATCACCAAGGTCTTTCTCATCCTCTTTATAGCCTTATGGCTGCCTACATTATATGTGATAACAAATTGCAGTTTTGCATGCTGCATCAGCAACTTTCTGCTTTACAAACCCTCCTTTTGCTCCATCTACCAAGCTGTACTCCATGTCTGTCCTTCAGGAAAGGCATTTTCCCTCCTGCAACAAGAGTCTCATTTTAAAATCTCAGCTCTTAAAGGAACTGTCTACACTATACCTGCACCTATTTAATTAAATCAGCAAAAATAGGTGATTTTTTTTCTTTAAAGAACTGCGACAACAATGACGAAACGTATTGTCATGAAAAGATATAGTATTTTTGTTTGTTTGACTGATTTTAAGAAAAAGAAAACAAAATTTTCCATGTTGAGGTGAAAGTCAAAAGTGTGTGGCTGGTTCTTCAACAGAAACAACATGCATTTTCCAAGATAAAATATATTTATTGTGAAATTAGTTTTCAGCTGAAAAACTAATTAGTTTTCACTGGTAAAAAGCCTTCTTCTCCTTTTCTTTAAATATCAAATTATTGATCAGCCCTGAGCCATATTCCTAATTCAGTCTAGGATAGATTATTTTGATTTAGTTTAAATTCTATTTCTTATTACCTTCAATTAAATCGATAAAGCCAGTTTGAAATAAAATTAAGATAACAGAAAGCATATCAGTTCAAAGCAAATTGTTATTCTCTCTCTCTCTGTCTCTCTCTCTTTTATTAGAACTGATGAAAACTACCATTCCTAAATTTACAAGTATACAAATTCTCAAATGCACTCACACAAATATTTGCGTGGGATGATACTGGTCCACATTTGCATTTGCAGATGCTCACACCTGGAAATGAGTACCTGAAGTCCTACACTGCTTACAAAGAGGTTTTTAAACCTGGGAGGTGAATTGGCTTATGTGACAATGAGTTCCTCTACCAAGGATTATTTCTGCACTAAAAAGCACAACCTGAGGTTCTGAGATTGTATTGCACCAGACACGATTGTGACACTAACATTTTAAAATTTTTTATTATATTCAGGCTGTTTTATATTCCCTCCATCTACAATAAAACTTTGTACTGTCTTTTACTGAATTTGGGGATGAGGCAATGTTTAGTCTGTCTTTCTAAGAATACCAGATTTGTGCTTCTACACTCTCAATGTGCTCTCTCCTAGTTGAATACATTGCAAACCCCATGACCAGCTTCAAAAAATTTTGACACAACAGCTGAATTCTCACAAACACTGTCTTTAAGCTTCATGAAAATAGGTGATTTGCTTTCTACAGGGTGTAGCTGTCTCATGACTGCAGTGTGCTTCCACTCTCATTACATTTGCTCACTCACTTGCAACTGCTCCCTTGGGAAGGAGGGGTCAGGAAAAGGGAAGAAAAGGGAAGAGGGGAGCACAAGCAAACCGAAGGCAGTGGACTAGAAAGCAAAGGGTGCAGCTAACAATCAAAAATGTGCATACACTCTGTACAGTCCATGGCTTCCATCCACGTTAATCTATAATCCCCCTTGACAGACCTGACATCACACACAATGCGATCACTGGCACAGGAGGTACAAAAACAGATGCAGCAATGTGTTAACAAAGGGACTGATGAAGGAACAACAGAGGGAAAAAAAAAAAAAAAACTTACTTGTTGGTATTAAAAAATATCGCTCCCAGGAAATTTAGAGGCTTTATATAATATAAGCTTGGCTGGACATGCGTAGCTTACTTAACAGTTCAACTGGATCTGAATCCAGACACTTCTATTTTATGCCTCTCAGAACCAAACATTTAGTACAACCTTCCAACTGGGCAATGAAGCCATAATTTACCATCTTGTGTGATGATTTGGCTTCCCTGAATCAAGATGCCACACAAATACCCGTTATGCAAACATAGATGCTTTTTCATCCCTAAAATAAGGGATTATCTAGCTTTATTGCTTCTGGAAAAGATGTGCAAACACATTTTTAAAAACTGGAGCACATCAGATTTGTGCCAGCCAAAACCATGGCCACTTACTGGAGCACTGCCACATATTTGCAGAACAAGTATATTTTATGAGAGTCACTTTCCTCTGTTTGGATCATTAAGTTTATTCTCCTTTAAGTACAGATACCAAAGGTAAACTTGAAAAAAAAACATGATCTTAGGGAACTGGAGTAAAGTAAGTAAACAATTTTTGTCCAGGCTTGTATTGTTCTTTTTCTCTGTATTTCAATCCCGTCTCCAGGGCTGGCATCAGGGCTGATGGACTACTGACAGCTTTGTGTAAGCTGCCATGGCTCAGATGTGAAAAAATCATGTGCCACGATGCCTGACTTGAGCTGCAGAGCCACAGATCAAGAAATAACCTATCATGCAAGCAGAACTCTGATGGCTTGGACTGCATTAAATATACACCATCAGGCTCTGGTATGTCCTTCCTCTCATTTCATCTTACCAAAGAAATTGTCTGCGTCTCTACTGTCCCAGAGTGCCCAAAGAGAATTAAAAGTACGTAAAAACAAGCCATACAGATCACATAACCATCTTAGATTTGATCATTTCTATACTCTAGTCTTTCTATGGAGGTTCAAACCATTCTTTGTAAGTACATGCTGTGGTGCAACTTCACCTACAGTTTAGCTATTTAGTTCTTAGTATTGAGACACCCTCCTGCCCCAATTGCAGTTCTCTGAGCATCCTGCTAAAGTACTCAAAGTTTAGCAAAATGTGCAGTGCACCAGTTCCCATTTACCTCAACATGTGCTCAGTACCTGGCAGGATCCATACCCAAACATGATTTCTGGCCAGTCTTGGCAGAAGGCCTAGCATCTAAACTTTGCAAGCAAGGCCTAGCCACAAATGAAATTAATGTTCCTCCTTTGC
The DNA here is from genome assembly GCF_013377495.2 of Cygnus atratus. Lineage (NCBI taxonomy): Eukaryota > Metazoa > Chordata > Aves > Anseriformes > Anatidae > Cygnus > Cygnus atratus. The sequence goes on along the minus strand of NC_066396.1, from coordinate 26,594,817 downwards.
CGGTATAAACTTCAAGTAAAACTTGAGCTGAGAAAAGACCTTCCAGCGGAATAGATTTCTGTCAGCTTATAGTTAAAAGAACTGAGAAGCGAAACTTGAAATCGCTGCTTATGTAACAAGAGCCTGAGAACTGCACTAATATTTAATTGAGGGAAAAGTAACTAAAGGGGAATTGCTTGGAGATCTGCCAGAAGGATTTTAACAGCTGGAAGTTGAAAAGTGATTAATTTTGACAGCAATAAATGCTCCATGTCCATAAGTAATTATGTTTAGATTTCTGAGCTGTTTGAATTCTTTTCTGTGTACTATTAACTTCTTAATTTCCAGATAGGAATTTGGATCATCTTTATTTAGAAAATGTAAGAAACCCCAATTTTTCCCTAGCAGTTTCCCACTTACGCTGGGAAGACAAAAGTGAAGGCAGCCTGGAATGAACCCTTCAGAATAAATGGTCTCATGGAGAAAAGTGACTGTATTTACCATGTTTCTTGAGGGACAACAAGGAACATCTATCAGGGAAGGTCCAAGAAAAGAGACAGAGACAGAAACATGGAACGAGAAGGCTCTAGCAGGCGGTAGCTCAAAGAGGCTCTGCCTTCTGGCCTGTTTTATTAACTCTTCTGACATAAAACAACTGCTACCAAAGCCATAATATTCGCAGAACATAGTTGCCTTTAAACAGATGTAAGCATATCCCTGACTACAACAAGAGAGAGGACAAGGGCAGTAAGGGTAAGTTAAAGCCATTGCTCTAGACTACCACATAATCAAACACTAGCATTAGAGCTGTCAAAGTGAACTGTGGTGGCTGTACTTCATGGCATTGTACTGGATCGGGAGGATGCAGTAGGACCAAGCTACGCGGAATGAGAGGTCTAAACAGTCTTGAGAGTTACTAACTGAGGGCAGGGTGTCCTCAAACATGGTCCTCTGTGTTTGGGCCTCTCCATCCTCCCCCTGTGTTCACTAGGGTGTGGAAGATGCAATACGGTTCAGGCCATACAGAATACTTAACCAGAACCCCTCCTTGGACACTCTGCCACAAGTACAATCCAGCACAAACCTCCAGCCAGACAGGAAGGATGAACAATGCCACTACTTGCAGTTATGAAGATGAAGATGTTCAGTTCTCTAGGTGTAGGTTAACATTTGGACAAAAATCCTCTGAAGACCAGCCTTGAAAACAGGCAAGGAACCATTGAAACTCACACAACAGAAAGACATGGCCAAAGCCAACTCTGAGCTTCACAACAGGTCTGAAAGAATGGGACCAGGTGGCTGAAGATAAGCAAGCCCAGAGGAAACTGATAAAACAACTTCCCTTAGGAGATAGCATGGCTGGGATTTTTCTTCTCACAAGTTTACAGCCATTAGAAAACTCATCAGTGTTAACAGCAAGAGAAGACCATTTGCCGTGACAGCCAGCTCTGAGGGACTGCCAGTTCTGGCACAGAAAGCTCTGAGGAGCTCGTGATGAAACACTAGCTTCTTGAACATGCACATACTGCCTTCACAAAACAAAGGTGTCTGGCCCAGTATGCAGTGGATTTCATGGGGCACGCCCTGCACTGGTGGGGAAAATAAGTGAACTTCATGCCTGTGCCCAGCACCACCGGCAGGCTGGGGAACACCATCTCACTGGGTGGGAGACACAGGGTCCCACACTGGTTAGCCAAGCCATTGCTAGGCACATACCAGCCTTTAGATAATCCTGTATCTCAGAGTGGAGAGGGGGAATGTTTCAACAAACCCTTCTCTCTCTGCTGCAGATCACCTAGCCTGTACAATGCTTAATAGAGGCTGAATTTTTGCTAGTGCACTTTAGTCTTAGCATGGGAGATTCCCAGGTTCATATATAATCTCCTGGCTTTCTTCCTCATTATAAGAGGTATTTAAAATATTTGCTGAGCCCTTGGCATAGCTGTTGAAACAAAGACCTGGTAAAACAAAGAGAAAAAAAAATGCAGGTGCAGGAGGATAGCTACATTTAGAAGATGGCACATGGGAATTCTCCTGTGCTCCTTTGATCCAGACATTTAACTGGTATTTACACAGCTTTCTTTCTAAGCCAGTGATTAACCTAGATGAGATACACAGTTTTCAAATGGCTCCACTTTGGGCAGATGAGCTCACAGACTCTTTTGTAGGCTGGGTAGTAACAGTGTGTGCTTCCTACACCAGTGATTTGAGAGGTGAGCCTTCTTCATATTCCCCCTTCTATCCAGGCTCAGAGAGATAACCATACAGAGAATGGAGAGCAGGGTGAAGCACAGAAGGAGAGGCCAGGTAAAGCATGAGGTTTATGGAGACACACTGCATTTTCCAGGTGAGTCTGCTGAAATCAGACAGAGAGCTAACACAGCCCTGATCAATAGGTTTTTCCTTCACAGGAAAAATTACAGGGCCTCTGGCAGCTGTGAAAAATATTTTATAACAGCAGGAAGTGAAAACAAGAGCATCAGAGCCCTGTGTGGGCAGCCCAGTTCTCCAATGACTTCTGTGCTGAGCCAGAAGGCTTGCTGGGTGAACCTCCAGTCTGCTCCAGTGTCAAAATTAAACTTTGCTCAAATGAGGCATTTGAGTATCCTGCCAAGAAGGAATGGACATTTCCTCCTTTGTAACCTCCCAGGGTTTTATTTCAGGAAGGGCTGAGCAGGGGCTTGGCACTTATCCCCAGGAAGCATTGTACTTATCCAGTCCCTTCCTGCTCACTACATCCCTGATGTTAAGTAGCTTCAGCTGCAAAATAAAGCAGTATGACTGCTATCACTTATGTCACTTCCACTTAACTATGCATTTAGCTGCTTGCTTTATATGCATGGAATATCTCATTTAATATTTCACTCAGTTACTTCAATCTTAGGAAAAGAGTGCTTCAGGAAAATAGTTAAAATAAGCATCATGTGATATTAAGTGTTTTTGATGTTTAACATCATGGCATGTAAAACAGCACTGTGCAAATTGGATTAGGTTCAGAAACAGCCTGCTTTAGACTGGACTAGTGCATGGTTATTAAGCCTCCTTCTAGTAGTGTAAAACAGAAATTTCCTTCAAAGACTGCTTCCCATCACCCCCCTTTTTCTTTTTCTATCATCAGCCTTTTTGCATCAGACAAAAGAGCAGAGGGTGGACAGTTAAGGAGGGAAAGGCTGGTAAGAAGAATAAACAACTATTAAATTAGTTGGTACTCATGAAAACCCCAGCAAACTCCCTGGGTGAGGACCTCTTTTTAAAAAACTCAATTTCATAGAATCATAGAATATCCCCATTTGGAAGGGACCCACAAGGATCATCCAGTCCAAGTCCTGGGTCGCCAGAGGACCACCCAAAAAATCAGACCATGTATCTGAGAGCATTGTCCAAATGCTTCTTGAACTACAGCAGGTTTGGTGCCCTGGGGAGCCTGTCTCAGTGTCCGACCACCCTCTGGGTGCAGAACCTTTCCCTAACACCCAGCCTGACCCTCCCCTGTCCCAGCTCCATGCCGTCCCCTCGGGTCCTGTCGCTGTCCCCAGAGAGCAGAGCTCAGCGCCTGCCCCTCTGCTCCCCTCGTGAGGGAGCTGCAGGCCGCCATGAGGCCTCCCCTCAGCATGCTCTGCTCTGGGCTGAACAAACCCAGGGACCTCAGCCACTCCTCATACGTCTTGTCCTCTAGACCCTTCACCATCCCTGTAGCCCTCCTTTGGACACCCTCTAACAGTTTTATGTCCTTCTGGCATTGTGTCACACAGTATTCGAGGTGAGGCGGCACAGCACAGAGCAGAGCAGGACAATCCCTTCCCCCGACCAGCTGGCAGTGCTGGGCCTGATGCACCCCAGGGTAGGGTTGCCCCTCCTGGCTGCCAGGGCACACTGCTGGCTTGTGTTCAGCTTGCTGTCGACCAGAACCCCAGATCCCTTTCTGTGGGGCTGATCTCCAGCATTTTCCCTGTGAACTAGGTCAGAGGTTGGACTAGAGGATCTTGGAGGTCTCTTCCAACCTAGATGATTCTGTGATTCTGTAACTTAGAGAATCACAGCCACAAATAGGGTATTACTGTTAAAGAGAGAAGATTCATGGTCTCCTACTTGGGTAAAAGCGACTGAGGAACGATTTGGGCACGTTCTTAGAAGTGCCACCATCCAGCAGCAGTTTACTATGCCTCAGTGATCAAACCTACATGATTCTTTAACATGGCAAGGTAAGGAAAGAGAATCACAGTGCTGAATTTCTGATTGCATTGATAAGATGTACAAAACATGCACCCCACCTCTAGCAACATTTCCTCTCTTCCTCGTTATTACGCCAAGGAATTGCAACCCATTAATAGTCAGCTGTCAGCATACTTCCCACAGCTGCTGCAAAGTGCCATTTCACATTTGCTCTGTAGAGCGTGCAGAGAGGCAGGATTCGTTAGCAAATTGTGTGGAATTGCACCATTTTCCTCACTGACTGTTAGTTGGCTCCAATGCTATCACACCACTAGCCGTTTGGAAAGTTAGCTGAAGTGCTAGTTGTAATCAGTGGCTATTTTGTCATAGCCTTCAACAGGGCCAAAATCTCAGGTGAACCACAAACACAGATGCTGCTACATGTCAAATATTTGCTCTTCTCACTCGGGAGTGGAGGACATTTTGTACCTTATAAGGTACGGATATCTATGATTTTTTCAACAAGACTCATGTATCAGAATGACCTGTGGGCAATTTGGCATTTGTTCTGGCTCCCCTGACTCTACAAATATACCAGCAGTTCACGTGAGCTTAATGACTATAAGCACTTGTAGTGAACCCTAAAAATATGTAAAATAGGCTACCAATTGGGAATCCTCCTCCTCCTTTCTGATGTTGTCTTTCAGGACATAGCAGTGTCTCCGTTGCTTCTTGTGCTCTGCTGCTCTGTTCCATCTTTATTTCTTCAGAGATGTTTTGGTTTTCTCCATGGAGGCAGTTAATAAAATTTATTGTAGCTACAAAATCTCTGCAAATCCAGTCCCTGGAAGATAAGCCAGTGCAATGTGCTGGCTACAAAGCTGGCAGATTCAAACTGAGCTGGATCATTTGGTGGGATTTCTGCCAGTAAGGGAGCCAAATGCCAGGTCATGCAGGGTTAAGAAGGGCAAGCTCTTTGTTTTGTCTGGCAGTGCAAGGGTGACTTTAACCGAGGTCTCCTTCAGCCTTAGGGTCTCCCTAAGTGAGAATGGGATTAAAAGAAAGGATTTTCTAAGCCCAACTCTGTTCCAAAAATGTTAGAAATAAAACTAGCAGCAATTATGTACTGTTATTAAAATAGCACCTAGAGGTGCATGCCAAGAACCTCACTAAACACATAGAGATGATTCCTGCACCAAAGAATTTTCAATATGAACAGACAAGACAAAGGCAGTACTGTTATTCACATTTTGCAAACACTGAAGCAAGACAGAGAGAGTAAGTCACCACAGCACAGAGATTCGGTCACTTGCCAAGGTCATATGAGGGATCTGTGCTACAGTCAGGACCTGAGTTTATCTGTGTGGCTGAATCATATCCCTGTGATAAATAAGAGCAGCCCCTTACTTGTTCTGACTTTCCAGAATTGTCAGAACTAAAAGTCAAAACCACTTTATCTTGAAATCCCACTTTACCCAATCCCCATAGAAAAAAAAATAGAATAAAATAAAAAAGGTGTATGAAGGCAGGAAGGATGTCTTTCTGTAAACTAAGCCATGTCCTTTACAGGCCAACATCTTGAAGGGCCTCTCATATGGACTAGTGTTGCCACCCTGCCAATATTACATGGAAGCACCATCCCAGCAACTGCTCATCTAACTGCTTGCTTGCCAAGTGAAAACTCCTTTGTATCTCCTTACAGAACAGGGGAAGTAACCCTACTTAACCACAACCTTGAGCATCTCACTTGGCTGAAATACTTTGAAGTGATTTATTCCAAGAACTTTCTAAAGATGATTTTGATTAATGTCTTGCTTGAAGTAAAGGACCTTAAAGATCATCTAGTTCCAACCCCACTGCCATGGGGAGGGATGCCACTCACTAAATCAGGTTGCCCAGGGCATCATTCAACCTGGTCTTGAACACCCCCAAGAATGGGGTATCCATAACTTCTCTGGGCAGCCTGTTCCAGTGACTCAACACCCTCTGAGCGAAGAATTTCCTCATAAACTCTAATCTAAATCTCCCCTCTTTTAGTTTAAAACCATTCCCCTTGTACTGTCATTGGCTGCCTGCGCAAAAGGTTGCTCTCCATCTTTTTATGAGCCTCCTTTAAGTAATGAAAAGCTGCCATGAGGTCTCCCTGGAGCCTTCTATTCTTCAGGCTGAACAGCCACAGCTCTCTCAGCCTTTCTTCATAGGAGAGGTGTTCCAGCCCTCTGATCAACTTCATGGCCCTCCTCTGGACCAAGTGTAACAGACCCACATCCTTCTTGTGCTTGGGGCCCCAGACCTGGATGCAGCACTCCAAGTGGGGCCTCACAAGGGCAGAGTAGAGGGGGACAATCTCCTCCCTCCACATGCTGGCCACTCTTCTATTTGATGCAGCCCAGGATGCAGCTGGCTTTCTGGGCTGCAAACGCACACCGATGGATCACGTTGAGCATTTCGTCAGCCAGAACCCCCAAGTCTCTCTCCACAGGGCTGCTCTCAGTGAATTCTTCTCCCAGTCTGTCCTCATGTCTGGGATTACCCAACCCAGGTGCAGCAACTTGCACTTAGATTAAAACAGAGGAGCACTGTGCACTTTGAGGAAAGCTGAAAAAATACTCAGCTGTGACTTGGAGTATCAGATAAGATAGTCCTTATTGACAAATTAATTATTTCTATTATTCATTGCTGGTTTTCCTTCTTAATCAAAAACTCATTAAGTCAGTAGGTAAGCTGTTATGAGGAAGATTAATCAAAAGATAATCACACCAGATTTGAATAATTTTATCGTGGTTCATCCACTGTATGCTTCTTTAGTGATCTAAAGGATGATATGTGAACATCATTATGAACTGATTATAAATATAATTCAGATGGATGGAAAAGTAATTTGAAGACTTTTTTGTTTGGTAATGAGCTCCCTTTGAAGCTTGTGAGCTGGTTGTTGGCCACATTTGTAAACAATTACTGCTTGTCTACAAGGAACTAGGACACTGAGGAAGTTCTTGGACATTTTTAATTAAATTAGTTTCTAAGCAGAGAATGAAGAATGAGAATGATGCCGTATTTCTCTTTCCTCTCATTAAATATGCCTTCCCCTATTGGAACAGGTTGCCCAGGGAAGTGGTGGAGTCACTGTCGCTGGGGGTGTTTAAGGAAAGTTTGGATGTGGTGCTTAGGGACATGGTTTAGTGGGTGACTTTGGCAGTAGGGCGATGGTTGGACCAGATGATCTTGGAGGTCTTTTCTAACCTTAATGATTCTATGATTCTGCGATTCTACTCCACAGGACTGAAGATTTCTACAAACCTCATCACTGGGCTTGAAACCATGTCCTCTTTTTTCAGGCTACAATTTGCAGAATGACCCACAGCAGGCCTTGACGAACCATCTCCTTGCAGTTTAGTAGGTATAATTATTGGCATCCTGTTTGAATCATTACTAGGACCACGCTTTGCATTACTGTACCAAGACAACAAGTTTTCTGTAATACATGCATGAACAACAGGTCCACCCCTCTCTTGGTGTATTCTAGTCCAGGTCTGCAAGTCAAGCCAAAGATCCACAAACCTTTTTTAATAACCTGACTTCCCCTACATCTGGCATCTCAGTACCCCACAACCATGCTGTAGGAAATGTGAATTTTAGGACCATTCTTCAACCCATATGTCAGACCATCATATGCAGAAACTTCCAGTCCTGAAACTAGCAGCCCTGTGCTAAGAGCATTGCAATGCAGACTGGTTTCAGCTTGGTGTTTTGTGTCCAAGAAATAGTTCAGAACCACAACTAAGCACCTCCAAATTTTGATAGGGAAGTTTGGAAAATTGCTTTTTCAGTTTTGATAGTTTGGAAAATTGCTTTTTTCAGACAGTTACAGTTGTAAAATTACCAATTCAGTAGCTGAGTTGTTTTCTGTTTTCAAGACACTTTCTATTTTGTCATTACCAAGCCTATAACAGTCCTCAGGAGGCTGTCTCAAAATGGTGTAATGCTACTCCCCTGGCATTACAGTTGGCAGAATAAGTGTTCCCTTCAACTAAATATGACTTTAGCTCTACAGATGCTAAGAGAAGAAAGAGGTATGCAGTGCTTATTTGTATGCTGACCTCTCTGCAACACTCAGCCTCTCAGGTTATTAGGCACACATGAAGATAGCAGCAAACAGAAGATGCCAATTAATAAGAAATTGATTTTCCTCTATGGGCCTGAATGTATTTTCTTTAGGTGCTTTTCAAGTGTAAAATCTAGAAGGACTAGAGAATCAGTCCTGCCCAGATAACATGTTGAGTACAACTGTTCTTGTCAATGCTGAAGGCAACATCTTGTTAACAAGTATCTTAACAAATTTTAGCATAATGTGTTAGCTAATTACAGATAAGCCCTGGGCTTATCTGGTCTGGGTAATCCCGGTCTGGGTAATCTAAGCGAGAGAAAGAATAGTGCCTTTCAAAAGGATGAACTGACAGAACAAGCAGTGGAAATTTAACTTCACCCAAAAGAGACTCTCAGTACCATCTCCTATGCCACAAGGCAGAGCGCTTTCGAATGCTTATTGATTTTCCTTGATTTTCCTTTAGCTAAGGACACTGAGGGTTCAGTCAAATTGAACTTAGAATTGACTTAGAATTGGGAACATATACAGGAACCATATGAGATCTGATTTATAAACTTAAGTTCTACCTTAAAAACAGCTAGTTTATGTTTTTGTGGTGGTGGTGGTGTTTTTTTGTGTTTTTTTGTTGTTGGTGGTGGTTTTTTTTCTGTTGTTCCCCTCCCTCCCCCCGTCAGTTCACTTGAAAGGCTGTTAAAAGACCTCACTTTTTTGCTAGCTAAAAACCTTTTAACTTCCAGCTTAATCCTATTAAACCAGGACAGCTGTGCTTCAGCTAACATGAAATTTTGCATTCATAGAAACTATTGACAAAACTCCCACTGACCTCAGTGGGACACATATTGTTTGTGCAGACTTGCAGTATTTTAATATTAATTTGCATATGTATGAAGCCAGAAATAAACATTTGAAATTAGACTTTACAATAGTACACCCAAAATGCATTTTAGAAATGTTAGTTGAATTTATATTATTGACTTTCCCCACAGATGCACATCAAAGTCCCAGTGTCCAGTCAGCTTTATTGCTCACTCATGCTAGGAAGACTTATTATTCAGCACTCCAAATTCCTCACTTTTAAGACCATTCTATAAATTGACAACACATAAAATATCAGTCCTTTCCAAAATATTTATTACCTCCTCTTATAAAAGAGAGCTATAAACAAAAAGAATGAGAGTTACATTCTAAAGACTGGTTTTAAATGGTGGATAAATCACTCTTTGCTTTCATTTTTAATTGTTGAACAAGAGGGATGCTTTTGCAAAGTCAATGCACTTTTTTGTGCTTATATCTCAGTGTTTTGTACAATTAACAATCCAACCAAATATAGAACAGATCTTGAGCCTGAGAGATGCTGAATGCTTTCACCTCTCCCTCCCCCTAATTTGCTGAGATCACATATATTTTACATGATTGTCTCTTTGTTTCTAAAAATTTGGTAAATTTTTGCCTTGTGTTAGTGAGCAGTTTGCTTCCTTGTCCTTTTTGTGGAGAGCTCTTTACCTTGATGATTCTTGTTGGTCACACAAGGCAATGGGAGATTGTGTCTCCAGACAGAATTGCCTAGATTTCAGGTGGCCTTTATAATGCTGTGACTTTAACCCTTTTAAAGGGGCCCGTACACTTTGTTGCTCCAAAAACATACTGAAGAAACAGCCGTGACATCTGAAGCCCTCTATTTGTAGCAATACTTGTACTTTTTCACAGTCACAGAAGCAGCACTGTGTAGGCAGTGCTGTGAAAATCCCCTGTTACTGAACAAGACAGCTCCTGGCGTAGGTCTGCAGAGCCAGGTAATCAGCTGCATGAATGCTCTCTGCCACCCACGTTGGAGGGGCTGGAGTCGACCCAACCCTACGTACTGCTGGAACGAGAACATGTGCTCACCTGCATGTGTGCATGTGGACACGCTTTGTATCTTGTCGTGATACAGCCAACACGCTGGAGAATGGCATCAGTTCTCGGACAGTTCAGGTTTTGATGAGATGTCCTCTAATGTGTCATCTTTGGCAACAGGCAAAAAGTAGGCTGCTTGCTATCCTGACACGTATATTTGTTGCATTCTGTGACTATAAAGGGAAGCCAGAACAGCTAGCTGAGATGAAGACATATACACTGGAGACATCAAAGATTGGGCACACTAAGGCACATTTTAGTTGACAGGTGTGAGTTTCATACTTCAGAATACTTCACAACTGAATCAGTGAAGAAAATCATTCATTGCTCCCTTGCAAAGTACACCTTTCCACAGAGAAGAAAAATCTTTAACTCTATACTGCATTTGTTAATAGGAGCAGTACTCTAACAACCATTAACATAGGTATTTCAATCCTTAATTTTTTATTTGTGGTAATCACAGACCACAGGAGTTCACTTTTATTCTCAATACATTTTCTATGCCTGTGGTTAAATTTATATCCAGCAACAATATTTTCCCTTGTTCCCTCTTTAGAGCATTGTAAAAAGGCCATGTTTGTCCATTTTGGGTTCTCTGCAAATGAGATCTATGCATATGAGAAAGACCTGTTTTCAACAGCAAGCGTCTGTTGTGAAGAAGTCAAAATACCATAATCCATACTATTCCTTCTGTCAATCATTACCAATGTTTTATGTATATTAATTGTTGTCTCCTCCAGAAATCCAGCTCTCTGTAGTCAGGTATTTATTCTTTATGGTGTCTCTGGTCCCCCTGAAATTAACATAAAATCAAATGAACAAGGATCAAGTCTTTAAAAGTAATTTGGAGCCCAGCAGTGGTGCTGGTGATATTCAGGAAAATACATAAATAAATAAATCCACAAACGTTAACTTTCTGTGTTCATACTTCACCCTTTACTACCTAAGCTGAGCTTAGGCTCTATGTCCCAGGCACTACCATCTCAATGCTAAATTTGGCAAGTACATGATTTAGGTTTTTAAAAAAAGCAGACTTGAGAATTGTGTCTTTCTAGCATCAGGCTGAAAGCCTTGAGTGAAAATCCCTAACGAAGTGGATGGAGAGAAGCAAGCCTTTTCACGGCCTATGAGCTACCTCCTGTAGACCATCCGGAGAAGCTCTGCACAGACGCCTGCCAGGGCGGGAGCAGGCTGCCTGCTCTGCAGCAACAAAGCACGCTGACGTTCAGCACGGAGGAAGTGGGTCTCCCTAATTAAGAGGCCTTGGCATAGGTTCAGATGTTGTCATGCCTGTGACTTGATAGGTTTAGAGGAAATATATATCTGAAAGGAAGATCTGTCCAGGAATGATTGAGTTATATTGCAGTTAAAAGCAGAACAGATGTATAAGCAGAAGTGATGGTGTCACTGAGAATCAGTTACATATCCTATGGGAAAACCTTCATTTGTTGAATAAGGACAATATGCTACACTGCACAGATATCCTCCTGTAAATGTAATCCATTTTTCCTGTTCTGAAAGCATGTGTGACAGCTGTTCTGTCCAGAAGCAAAACGACATTTTATATGAAAAGCATTATTGATTTTTTTCCTTAACCAATTTTGATAAAACATTGAAAGAAAAGATTAATATGCGATAGAAATCTACAGAAATTGTCAGTCAGCCTTGGAACTGGAAATGCTTTGGAGTTTTCTGCAAACTCATTGCATTTTCACACCTTTCTGCATTTTCTGGTTCTGCCAGAAGAAAAGGCTTTGTATATGGTTTGTCCAGAGACAAGGTGGAAAAATCCCAAGAAAAACTTGCTCAGGAAAAAAAATATGGACAAAAGAGGTGTGGTTGGTTGATTTCAGACATGCATCCCAGATAAAAATGAACCAGAACAAGATGCATGTAGTTGAGCCTGTAAGCCAGCATCCTGGCTGAAGTACCCAAGTACTCCTAGTGCTTGCTGGTGTGCTGCACCTTTGCTTCAGTACTTGAAAGCTGCTTAAAAACAGGTGAACACCAGTTTCACATGAAGACTGTAACCGGCTCCCTGTAAGTCTCTCCTCCCACCCCATTCTCCTTGCCTTTCCCTAGGATTGAGAAAGAGCTCTGCTCCCTCCTCTGGAGACTTCCCTTTCTCCCTCCCTGTTCTCCAGGGGATGGTAGTCCCAGGCCATCTGCCTAGAAGTAATGGGCAATTGCTCTGATCCCCTTCTCTTTGGACCCTGCTCCCTAAACTCAGGCAGCCCCTGTATCTCATAAGCCTCACTTTATGTCTCCATACTTACCGTATGGTCCAGGACTTACTCTGTCCAGCTGGGAAGATAAACCACACCACAGATAGGGCACAGGTGACTCTTAAAAGAAAAAAGAAAAAAAAAAAAAAAAAGAAAAAAAAAAGATACCACATTAGCTTCTCATTGAATTCCTACCTGTGTGCTATGGGTTCCAGCTACTAGTTGCTGAAAGGCATGTCACCAGGGTATCTCAGCCATCAGCTTAATGCTCTACAGCTAAATTGTGAATGCTTGTGAAATGGTTCCCATGTCCTGTGGCAGAGAGTCAGAGAATGAATACTGTGAAGTCCAATTTTTCTGTTCCTTTTGGACCAAAGCCAAGACTATTGAAAACATTTTTATTATATATATATATTTTTTTAGAGGAGATGTTCACTGGATCAGAAAATTACTTGAGAGCAGTCACATGGATTGAGAGATTAAGTCCATGATACATAAAAATTGTATTGATACAAAATGGAACACCTCTTGCAGGGGCAACAGCAAGAACCCCAACACCAAATACATTATAGCCCAGTAATCAAGCCACTTGTATGGATTGTGGGAGAACTGACATGAGAAAAATTTGTTTCTCTTACAGATACCTTGCCTGGAATGTAACCTCACACAAAGTTTTCATCTCGACAAAACATACTTTTTTAATATAAAAAAATCTTTTTTATAGGGAAATTCCCAACCAGCTCAATTTCTAATTTTATCTCCTGGGAATCCGTTTACCACGTGCATACAAGAACTGGGAACATTTCCTTTTTGGCCAGCTACCCTTACTTGTGCTGGCTGCAAGCCACACAGGTGAGCTTCAGCTGTTGTTATCTAAGCTATGAAACACTTCAGAAAAAAAGAGAAAGATACAGAACAATATCCCTATCATCAGTGAGCCAGAGTCAGAAGTTTCAGCTGTTCGTATCAGCAGGCAAAATTTAATGGTGTTTTCAAGACTTTTACATTTATAGACTTTGTTTAGTTACTAAAATCTTTGCTGAAGTGCAGCATTGCAGCAGCAGTTATATTTGTCATAATGACACTTCTCCATCTGGTGAGAAATATTTTTTGTATGACAACACACACATTTTATCTATTTATTGATCAAAAAATGAGATTCTTAATGCAAATGAGGAATTAAGTATTATACTCACAGTTCAAGTGTGCCATAAAAAATCCAATCTTTTCCTTATGAAAGCAGTTTAAATGTGCTGTAGGATGCTTCCAAAAACTCTAGAAATAGATTTCTAAAATCATCATATTTCTTATCCTTTCTTTCAGAGTTTCAGAGATAAAAAAACGCCTTTGTCACCAATGTTTTGGTCAATATAAATCTGAATATTGCGCATTTCTGAGAAATGGATCCCTTTGTCATGCATCTCCAGGTGATAAATACAGCAGAAATGTGCTGTGCACTTTATAGGCTTCAAGGTAACTTCATTGTCCTGGTCAGTGGATGGATGACCAAATGCCCATTGCAAATAACAAGTACCAAGGCCCAGCACGGTGGATTCACATTGCAGTGATGGTGTCCCTGTTCCAGGTAGGTAGTTTGCATATATTACATACCAAAATAGAAATATTTTGCATGATGAAAGTTGATGGAGCCATTTTGACCTTTTTCTTGCACAGAAAAACCAATAATGGAGTTTTTTCATCTTGACTGCAGTTTTAGAGATTAATATAGGACATGAGAACTCCTGCAATTCCTGAAAAATCTAGCAAAAGTGCCCTTATGTCACATCCTGGTTGTGGGACAATGAATATTCTACATGCATTAAATGCAACAGAACAGAACATGCCATGTTATGCCAGAGCGTCTGGCCCAACCTTCTGATACAATGTGAATGATAGATTGAGTTGTATTTGTTATTTGAGATACAGTCTTCACAAAAACATCACACATTTGCCTCCTTGTGAAATTATTTACAAAATCTGATCTCCTTATTCTTGCCTTTGAATAGCCTGAAGCAGAGGAACTCTTACATGACATAAGAAAGTCACACCATCCATCGTGGATATGCACTATTAACTGCCTTCTTTCTGCAAGTTCTGTTAATATCTTGACACCACCCATTCTTTGGTTTGGATTGTTTTCACTAATCAAAGAAACAGAAACTCTGGGAGGACTGGTTTCAGCTATGCTTACATTGTTTATTCTCTCTGTAAAGGTTTACTTGGTTTTTATGGCGATCTACCCTGTGTTGTCAGCATAGGAAGTTTAACACAGCAGTCATACCTGTACTTCTGTAATACCCAAACCTGAGCTCTGTACAACAATTAACTAGTTTCCAAATAAATCTCTCAGCCTTGCCTGACTTCCTTCCTCATTATCTTTTTAACCATAGTTTTCAGTGATAGTTAGACAATTTGTCTTTTCTCAATGTGTGAAGGCAGAAATAGAGGTTTCAGCTGTAGAAGTCTATCGGCTGTTCTAATCTGGTAGATAAATTTAAAACCAGCAATGGATGAAATGTGCAACTGAAAGACATATATGATGGAGCTTCAGTTCAACTCTGAAGGCTATAGAGCCTGTGACTGATTCATATGTTCACTGGTATGGTCTGTCCCCACTGTAAAAATATTCTACTGAAACTTGCTGGGAGCTGTGTTTCTGCTGGATTGGCTATTTTCCTTTCCATCTTCAGTAGCACTAGATTTTCAGTGTTAAGTTAGGTCATCAGAAAATTGACTTTACACAAGAAATGCCTTTGTCATCAAGAATAATGTGTAATACTCTTCAAAACTCAGTTCCTAGTTTACCACAGTTACTCCTTGCTCAGAACTTTTTGCTGACTTCTGTGTGATTTCGCAGATGCTACCAGTCTTGTTTTGAAATCAGTCCTTGTCATCACCTCCAGACTAACAGACATATTAAATCTAATGGACACAAACAGTTCTTGGCATACGTTCTTTATGTAGCGTGCTCAAATTCTGGATCATCAGTCCTATAACCTCTTTTACCTGTTTTGTCACTTCAGGTTTAGTTGAATTCAGTAAGAGTTTTGGCAATGCTAATATCTCTACTGAAATTGGAGGGGATTCTGTTATCTACCATATTACTGAAACAATTCCCACTTGTGCTTCTGCACATAGCGTACTGCACCAACCAGTCCTCCACACCGTTTCTTTTCCATTTTAATTCAGATTGAAGAGGTACTCCATCTCATACAGATAATCCCCTTGCAGCCACTCTGACAGATTGTGTGGTAGTTTCTCCCTTGTCAGAGACACTGCAGCTTTCTGTTTTTGACACAATATCATTCATGGTTTTTCACAGTGAACTTCCCAAGGCCTTTCTGCTGATATTGAATGAAGTTTTTAGGGCCCACCCAGAACAGGAAGATGCAGGTCAAAGCAGTCAGAAGGATATGCTTGACTCCCCTTCGTGAAGTGACACTAATTGTAGGAATGGTGTACATCTTCCCTGACTGCTTTAGAGGGTGTTGACTATCTCTGTCCTTTTCCATTTCCTTCAGTAGACATGACGCTTCTGATTCAAAACTAAATCTAATCTAAAAGCTTGTATGACAGGACTTACAGAAATCTATCAGTGCCATGTAAATAGGAGCAGCACTGACAGATGTAGACACAAAACTGATGTGACGGCATTCAGTTTTTATTCCAGCAACCCTCTCACAAAACCAAGTCATGCAAAAAGACTACCATAGTTGAAAAGACCTTTAAATAATACCAGTAGCCCTATCTAAGTCAGATTTCACCAGTAGCCACCTCTCTCAGGGACTTTGCTTTCTGGTTTCATAAAAAGCACCTTTGTATATGATATGGATAGGTATTGATTTACATAGGGTTGGGCCTTGCTACCTGGCCAATAGCTCGTGTTACTGACCAGCCTGATCTTTCTAGGGGCCCAGTTCAGTTTGAGACAGTCCACAATGTAAAACAGTCTAACTCTACTTAAGACACCAAATTAACACAGAGCTTCTCCCTTTGATTTCAGAGGAAGTCCTTATGTACTTTAAGTCCTAAATTCAACCAGCGTCTAAAACTGGGCACACTAGATCCCATCAAAGTTAATGAAATGATGGGACAGATGCTTTGAAAATATAAGAAATATAAGTATTTAACATGAAGATTTTTTAGCATGTGAAAAACTGACATTGTAAGCCTTGAATATGGATTGCAGACCTAGAGGTGAAAATAACTAAATAAAAACTGTAATCTGATTTTTTTTCTGAATTTTTAATCTATTTTTCTATTTTTTCCCATATAACTTTCCGTTCAAAATAAAAATTTACTGGCTGATATTAGCCACATTCATTTCCAAGATGAGCAAGTTCATTTAGAAACAAACCTAAAAGACCAGGCCTTAACCTCCTCCTTGAAAGAAGCTTTAAGAAACCCCTGACATGACCAGGGACCAAAAGAGATCCAGACAGTGCAGGAATCCTGCAATCAGCCGAAAATTAGTCTCTACTGGTAGGAATAGACAGTAAACACTGGAGTTTTTGTTTAGTAGTTAACCACATACTGAGGACACTGTTTCAGAAACTAAACCCTTCGAAATCTCCACTTCCCCATGATATAAGTGAGCTTTTGTCATGCCTCTCCCTGAATGAAATCTTTCAGTAAACACACCTGATCTTAAAATCTTTCCCATCACTTTACTTTTTATTATTATTATTATTATTATTATTATTAAAGATAGAACTAAAGATTAGATTAATGCAGACAGTGACAACCAGTCACTCTGCTGCTCTGATGCCTTTAGAAATTGCAAACAAATGTCTTTCCGGTGCTAAAAAAAGAAACCCTAAACAAGTAAAAATCTCTCTGCCAGAGCATCTGTCCTAGTCCATGACTTATGTCTCTTCCATGCAGTCAGTTTTTCTAAACAATGACCCAAGTGTCCTTGTTTTATAGGAACTCTCTTGTCAGGAACTCCCTCCTGCAAATCCAGACATGTAGAAGTTCAGCACAGGAAGTCAGTCTGTCATGGCTCCAGGCACTGTTAATCACTTTAAAATGATCATTAAAAACCAGCAGCAGCAAAAGGATGCAACTCTGGTGAGGTCAGATAACAAAAATGCTTTTTTTTTTTTTTTTCTTTTTGGTGGTAGTGGTAAGACAAAAACACATTCTGTAGACTGAGTTTTAAGACACTATTTAACATATTAGAGTTTAGTACAGGAAGAGAAAAACATAGTACTGGGCTGACAGTATCTACTTCCCATGGCCCCCCTTTCCCAATATACAGACCCACATTCCCTTCGTCTATTTTTGCACAACCACAGAGACATTGCTATACCCAGTGCAGGCTCAGGTCTGATACCAAGCAGTCCTAGGCTTCACAGCTCCAAAACCTGCCATGTTTAAAATGCTATACATATACTCTGCAGTTACTGGGAACTGTGCTGAAGAAGCTTTTAAAACCTTAGTCTTGTTAAAGCCTTTGAGATTTAGACTCCTTTAAAATTTGGGTCCGGTTGAAATCTTGTGATACTGCACAATTTTGGTAATCTGTGGGTGTGCTGTACCTATGCTTTGTCATCATTAATTATGCCAGCCCATAATGCTGGTATCATTTCTGCCATTAACTAATGCTGACTTAAATGTTATTGACCCTATTGTTATGAGAAACAAGCAGTGCAATGTATTTCTTCTCCTTTCTGAAATTTACTATACGCTACCATATGGTTTCTGTATGAGGAGCACTCTGCCATCTGGAGTGTTGAGCCTAATGCCCTGAGGAAGACATTGACATAAACCAATTTATATTAAGACTCAGATCGTAGACATATGGTATCAGCATGGCCATACAGCTGGCCCCAGCAAATGAGGATGGATTACCAAGTCCCTGATAGCTTTGTCACTTCCTGGCTCCATCACATAGCCGAAAAAGTCCTGGTCACCCATCTTGAAGCCACCTAGCATTTTCTACCAGCACTGCCTCAGCCAGGTAAGGATGGTCTTGACCAAGGTGTCAGAGTCAAACCAGCGGCTAACAGCCCTTTTCCTTTCATATCCCCTCTCTTTCTTTGAACAACCCAGTTTAACTCCAGAGTCTCTTAGCCCCAGTTATACTCCTGCCCTTCCCCTACCAGGTCTTGATCCCTACTGTTTCTCCAGGGACTGAGCCCTGCATTACTTCTTTCCCTCAACTGCCAGAAAAATAACCTCTGCTCCAGCAAGAAGGAGAGGATGAATACAGATGAAATGTTTTCACCCTGGAGAAATGCAGAACCTTTGCCTCTAGTCTATTTTTGACAGTGTCCAGGATGTAAATGCTGGCTGTCACCACTGTGGAAGCAACATCAATAACCTCTGGTGGCACCTTCAGCCCGTGCTGCCTGGAACAGCACTTCCAGAGGATGCCCTGTGTCCCAACTCCCTCCTCGTCAGGACACTGCCCCTGCCCATCCAGGCAAAGCTCACAGCCTGGCAGCACAGCCGTGCCAGACAGCACAAGCCTGAAGACACGTCTGGGACACAACAGCGAAACTTTCAAACACAAACGCGTGTATTTTAAGAAAAGCTGAAAAAAACTAATCGTTGATGACCTTACAAAACAAACAACAAATATTTGCTTGTTAGCCTGCACTTAACTTTACAACTTGGTCTTGCACTCTTTTATTTCACTTATTTTTCTTGTTCCTTGCTTCATTGCAAAGCATTGAGCTGGGCTCCTTGGCAACTCACAGCTGTAGTTACTAAGAAACCATCCAAGAAAATAGATTAGTCTCCAGTAACCTGTTTCTTTGTTAGAGATGTTTAGTTTGCATAAAGGCAATGGCTGCGTACAAAGGGATTTATTGAATTTGGATGAACAAGCAAATCACACAGCATTATTTTTCCTTCCAATTGCATTCTTTACTGTCACAAAGCTTCACACAAGTTTTTGAGCTCTTCCTCGGGGAACAGGGCTTATTTATTCAATGTTGTGCAATCTAACCAGAGCCAAACTAGACGCCATGGGCTCTTGGGCTGTTTTTAGCTCCCCAGTGTATGAGGGTTATGTGTGCCCTGCCATTGCTCTCCAGCCACACTGTCCTGCCAGCCCCTGGGCTCCCCAGACCTGACACAGGCTGCTGACCTACCTGAGTCCGAACTAGCACTGCTGCTGGCACTGGGGTCTGTTTTCAGAGTTTGTTTTTTCCCTGCCTGTGCTGTGCAGGGTTTCCTGCCTGCTCCTGGGCCCTGATGCACGGTAGGTCACCACCAAGCACCTCTGCTGGCTACAGCTGCCAGAGAAGCGCTGGAGCCTTTTCCAAGTCCTCTGCTGTCAGGCAGGAGCAAATGCCTTATCAGCCACTTACTCCAAGCAGAGGAGGCTGACTATCTCTATTTTTCCTTAAGACCCAGTGCCTCCGGTGATCTTGCTCTAGAGCTCCTTTTCCTGTGTCCATGTGGACTGGCATGAGAAAGATACGAGAGCAGCAGAAGAGCCTCATCAGTTGGCGATTATTTGATGTTCCCTCAAATGTCATTCAGATATCAAAAATAAACAGGAAGGAATGTGCTGTTCAAGGGTTACAGCAACTTTGGATTTGGAGATAAGGAAGAAAAGTAAATGCACGAGGTATGAGCCCTAGGGACTGTTGCAGTCCTCCTCAGGGTGCACAGGTGACACTGGCCATACCACCTCATCCAGTAACTCTGCTCTGCCCTAATACTGGCTGCTGACATAAGTACAGATTTGCAACCTTTTGTGCATATACTTCTGGAGATCCACAGACCACTTCTAAAAGGCCCACAGAGCTAAGCAATAACAGCAAAACCTATCATATTATGCTTAAATTCATGACTACCTCTCCACTGGCAAAATGTTCAGGGATGGCAGATCAAAAATGGGTCGAAAGTCAGAAACCCAAAGTCTGTGTCTTTTACAGAGTCACTCAGATCTGAGTGAAGTGGTGAAAAACTCAGTCCATTGATGCAATACCCTAATAAATCCTGTCATATTTTTGTTTGCTTGTTTTAAAAAGTAATTCTTAAGATGATAAAGGGAGAAAAGCTTCCAACAATGAAATCTACTGCTGATTAATATACTGATTAGATCTAAAATGAAAATTGCAGAACCTTCCTATTCTGTGTGAATTTAAGTTCCAGGGGTTGTTGTTGTATTGCAGCTGAAAGCACACTATGGTATAAAAACAACACATTCTTCAGTGAACAGCAAAAGTAACAAAAGACGGTTTTCTTCCAGATTTGTGTCCTCTTCTACTTTACTAACATAGTAACCTTGATTACCCTGTTCCTTCACATCACTAATATGCCATGACCAGTCATTTACATGCATGAAGACTGGCTTGCTGCTACCAAACAGACTGTCAGACAAACGAGTTATACCTGCCTTATTCTCTGTAGCAATAATTCAGATCTATTTTCTCTCTCCAGATATTGATTTTCAAAAAAGAAAAAAAAAGGGGGGGAAGGGTGGAAAGGGAGAGATGACATATTTCTTGTTAAGACTTCTATCATCTCCTTCAAATTCAGTTGAATTTGGCCAGCAGGTTGCAGTTACCAGGGTAGAGGGAACTGATATACAATTGGAGATACAGTCTGATACCACAGAATCCTCCGTTCCTTAGGAAACATGGCTAAAAGCTGATATACAAGCATTATGGTTACTGAAAAGATTTAAAAAAAATAATAACAATAATAAATTGAGCAATCCACAGCTAAAGCTTAAGGGAAAAATGATAAACCTGTATGTATTGATACTGTAAAATATTTATAGCCATTCTGATGTAGGCACCTCTACAAAGAATTTATAGGAAAGGGTCTGCCACCTGTTTCAGGTATTTTGAGTCGGAAGGATTGCTGTCATTGTAAGTTTAATGGAGAAAACTGTTCATTTACATTCTGTAAAAACTGGTGAGAGGCACATTATCTCCCACTGTGTTCTGTAAGTTCGGGTTTTTATCACTCTAGCGAACAATGCTAGATTCTTGCTACCAGCATAAGATCATGATGTCAACATAGTACAGATACTCAGGTGCTAACATGGGAATTAAATTCACAGCTATTTCACCATAAATTAGACTGCTACTATATAAACTCCTCACCAATGCCATTCAACAAAACATGGTGCCATCAATCTCTCTTTTCCATTCTGTTCTTCTTCCCAGGAGATCCCTAATTGGGGATGTCTGTGTTATACTACCTTATGTTACACTGTCTGGAGCCTGATGTAACTTTTTCAACATACTACAAAATCCAGCTGATAATCAGTCCTAGGTCATTTTCTTAATTCACCACTGATTAATGAGCAATCCAGCTGTTGCTAAATTTCCCCAGTAGAGCACTTTGTTAGGTCAAGGAGAGGGAAAAAATATGTAAAAGAAAAAGAAAAGAAAGAAAGAAAAAAAAAAAACTAACACTTAAGCTAGAGCTGTTCTGTAGAAACTTCTACAAAATAAGTGTTACAAAAACTAAATTCTCCCAAGTCCAAGTTGTGAAACAATGGCTTGTGTTACATTCCCATGACAATTTTCTTTAACAAAGAGCGAGCTGTAATTTTCTTCCCTGTTTTCAAAGTATGATCTCACTCTCCAGATCTAGTCAAGGACAGAAGCAGTCTACAATTGCAAGGACAAAAACAGGAAGGGCACCCGTGTAAATGTTCTTTTCAATAGGCCATGAGAGACATTTCACATAAGTCTATACAATAACCTGATGTAGTGATCCAAAGCATAGGTCTGACCACTGTAATGCAGCAAAATGTATAAGAAGAGGTCCCAAAATGAATCAAATAAAATGTGTGAATCATGTAACTAAAGCTTAGCATTGTTATCCCCGTGGTCTGTTTGAAGGAGTTGTACATTACGGACTTTATACAGCATTTTAATGAAATCATGACATTTGTTACCAGTGGCACAGTTATGTAAAAAAAAAAAAAAAAAAAAAAAAAAAGCTTCTTGTTTAAAATGATGCTGAAAGCACATTATTCTCAGTTTACTCTAGATTTTTATAATAATATACTATTTTGTAATAAATTTAATAATAATAATAAATTACTTTACCTGTTTGAAATATTCTGAATTTCAAATATGTCAGAAGGTTACAAAACAATCCTGTATAAAGGATGTATGTACACTCACATATTCTAAAAGCTTGAAAGATTTTCCCTTGAGATTTCTGCCAAAGTCTTAGTGGTTTATTCTCAAGCCTTTCTGGAAAAGTTAGGAAATTAAAACAAGAGGTCTTTGATCTTAAATTTAATTGCATGTTCCATTTGGTATTATTTTTCCTTATCCTCAGTAGCCATGTTCCCCCCTGCATCCAGTAACGGATGGAAATTCTCTTTGGACCTCCTCTTACTGTTAATATATTTCTAAAAACATGTTTTGTTATCCTTTACCATAGTGGCCAGACTTCTTTCACTTCTGTCTCTAGATAAGTCTGAATCAGCTGTGATTTAGATCAGAAGTCAATACCAAAACATTTATGTTGAAGAGCAGCTAGTTCATACATTGGACCCCAAATGACTATTCTATAGGCAGAGTTGCTTAGACTTCTTTATGCAAAATTGTGGGCTCTGCTGAAAAACAGATCATTACATCAAAACACCATTAAATTACACTTCATCCAAAAGCCAGCTTTCTTCTGGAATCAAACTAAAGCAGTCCATTTAGCTGTGTGTAGAAATAATTTAAAAATACAAATTGTATAATGTCAATGTGGATGCTTGTCAAAATCATTTTGTACATGGGTAATTCTTCTGAATTTGGTAGAGGGACTTCACTCTGTGTACTCTAATGTAAAGAGAAAGCAGCTAAGCATGAAACTTTAATATTTCTTTGGATAAAGAGATAAGTCGCTGCTGCTGCTGCCAGTCAAACAGAAGCAAAGTCTGGCCATAAGCAATTCATAATCAAATGAAGGCTGGTGGAACAGAAAGCTGTTGTTACTGCTATTGGCATGGTCTTGTAACACACATGACAAGAAGCAGCACAAGTTTTGCATACTGCATATCAAAATTACATAGCAAAGAAAGGATGCAATTTCCTTTGAAGTGTCTCAAGGATATCTTATTTTGTTCTAGTGCATGAATAACTAAAATAATTGACTGTGAAGACAAAGCATCTCATTAGAGTCCCAGATTTTAAGAACTGCTGTAATCATCCAGCCTGACTGCGCAAAACACAGACCATTTAATGTCATAAAGCAGCTCCTTTGTCAAGTCAAGTGCTTCCTGGTTGGGCTAGAGTATTGTTCTGTGGAAAGATATCCAGGCTTGATTTGAAAATATCAAGTGACACAAAATCCACACCATCATATAATCATAGAAATTTCTAAACTAGCCTTAGCCTCTAGCCAATTATCTGCTGCACTATAGAGCCCTCTGACATCACATATACTCCCTTCCATGCTTTTAGACCTCATGGGCTGGATCTCCTTGCTGTGGCAAGTTGCACAGAAAATCTCTGGCTGTACTTCATCTCTTGGCTGAATGCACAGGATATAAAATTAACAAGGCAGAGTGAGTCCTGCCTGCGATGGTTTTCCAACATGCTTAAAATCTGCAAATGCGCCAGTGGTGCCCACCTTCTGCCCAGATCTAGAGGGAGAAAAGGGAAAATATGTGAAAAGGAGGCTGTGGCTGCTGAACAACTTGTCTACCTGTGGCTGGATGGTACTAGATAGAGCCTCTGCCTGAGAACAGCCTGTGGCCATAGGAGATGGCCTGAAACAATGGCATCCATACTGTCATCTCACCTGTTTAATAATGGTAGAGTCATCAGTGCATTTAAATGCCTCACAAGGCAAAAGCTTTTCCAAAACACTATTATTCATTGGGTTCATTTCCAATTGTCTGCCTATTTTTTTATTTATTTTTTTTAAGATTGGATAGAGCACTTTCCAAATGCCCTGACTAATGCCATACACAAGGTCTGTTCAGCTTCCCTGTTTCTGCTTTCTGTCGTTCTGCTCACATATTCAAGAAACAAGCTCCCTTTCATGCATGCTGACATTGTAAGTTCATGCTCTGTTGATTATCCACTATAACCCCCAAGCCTGTCAGAGTCAATGCTCTGCAAAATGCAGTCTCTGAGCTGTGTGGTACAAGCAGGATGTATGTTCTTTGTTCCTTGATGGATGATGTTGTATCTGGATGTTAAAAGGTTAACAAAAACAAGCAGCTACACAACAATTTGTCAGCATTAGAAGGTAGCTTTCAGTAGGGTGAATACTTTTATTTAATTTACTCAAGTATTTTCTCAAATTGCACTTAGATGTCTGCTGCAAAACCTCACAGCAAATATTACAAGACAGTCATGCCGCATATCTTATGTGTCTTTATAAGATTAGAGATCACCAGGGTCCCTAGAGTGAATAAAGCTATTCCAAAATATAGTCTGAAGAGACCATCTGGAGACCTCCAAAGCCCAGTCTAAGACAAGTACTGAGACATTTACAGTGTTTGCCAGAGCAGGATCCTTGCGTCCAGGAAAAAAAAAAAAATCATAAGGGGCTGAGGGAGTGGAAATGAACAAAATCCATGGTGAAAAAATATGAACAGCTCCCGCAGTGTGCTGCCTTCCTCCCTGGTGACTTCACATGTAGGGCAGACCTCTGGGTTGGTCTGCCTGCTGCATTTTTGGCAAAAGAATACCTTCCCACTCTGTACTATGCACCAGTTTGTGTTTTAAGGTCAGATTCAGTATGAATTGGCAGCCACTTCAAAGCTTCAAAGTCATGACATAAAAAAGTGCATTTCTGAGTCAGACAAAAAGTGCATCTCAGCCATTGTCATGGCATATGCATAGGGAAAGGATAAAAGAAATACAGGAAAAATGTAGACTATAACGTGTCCCATCATATCTTTCCATCCATCATCAATACACTAGCTACACAGGAGTATACAGAGGCAGAGATCAGATCCACACCTCTGGATTTAATAGGAACAGATAAACTTGACCTCCAGAAATTTGTACAGATCTGTTTTGGAATCTACCATGTCCAACATCAATGATTTCTTCCTCTATGTTACTCCTCCACTGAAAAAACTAAATTGTGTCTGAACATACATCCTTCTAAGTTCATCAGGTGGCAATTACTTTTTGCTTTCTGAGGAGCAAATGAATAATCTTTCCCTAGATATTTTACACTTCTTTTCAAATTTTCCCAGGTCATCTTCCTCCAAACTGCAGGCTTCACTTTACTCTTTAGTTTTCCATGTATTTGTGAACATTTTGTTATCATTGTTTCCCTTTTCTGTGACATTTCCAGTCCTGCTTGTTCTTCTTGGGGTGAAGAGACCAAAACTGCCCTCAGTGTTCAAAAATGGGTGCACTAGAGATTTAGGTCACACAGTAATGACATTTTCTGGTTTTGTTTTTTTTTTTCTTTATGAATTCTGTAATACTTCCAAGTGCTCTGTTTGACCCTTTGGCAATAGCCAATTCTTGGACTGATATTTTCAGGACTTCGTATGATGTATATATATATATACATGTACCTAATGTCCTCTTTCTTCCTCTGTTCTACAACCATGTTTTTGTATTTTATGCAAATGAACTGAATTTTATGCAGCAGTTCATCATTCAATATAAAATATAAAATTCACCCTGCAACTGTTCAGGCATTCCTAAAGGTTGCACCTTTTAAAGTCTTCTATTATTTACTATAAAAACACCAGTAAAAAGAAGACTTAGCTGCTTTTACTGCAAAGCCAACCCTTTCTTAGATTTGTCTGTCTGGGAGAAAAAAATAAATTTCAATTATATTCTCTATAAAATATGTGCTATATCCTTCATTACCTATGACTTGCAGACATTTCATGTAGAAACCGTAGAATTTTCTTCTTGCTCCCAAGCATTTTAGAGGTGGTTCTCATTCAATGCAGTTCCTGCTCCAAGTCTTTCCTCAGGCTGGTCGACCTGTTTTTCCTCAGTTCTATGAAAGCCAGAGATCAAAGCAAAGCCAAGGAGGAGAAAGATTTTCCAGAATGAGACAGTCAGCCCAAAAGAGAGTTGTTATCAGGGAAATCTTAATATGACACCACAGACACACACAAAAAAAGCATATTGCTAGGGAACCTGGGACTGTGGAAGCTACTTCCAACAAACATGGTGCATAACATGATAGCAGCAAATTCTGTTTGGGGGCCTAGGGGACTGTGTCATCTGCACAGCAGTGATAAAGGGAAAGCATGGTGGAACGAAGGTAACTTACAAGCCAGAACAGAGAACTGGAGCAAGAGGAAGGGTCTTGCAAAATGGTCCCCTTGGGACTCTGTTTTTTGGCCCCTGACTTATTTGGAAGGCTGATTCCAGATCCCAGAGGAGGACATAGGAAAAGTTAGCAGAAACAAGGAGTGCTCTCAGGGAGAGAATCCACTTCTGGACTGCAGGCTACCAGACCTCTTGTGGATCCCACAGAAAAATACCATGCTTTGAAATCCCAAATGAATCTATCAACACTGAGTTAGTTATCACCTAGCCTCACAAAGTCTATAGGATCTTCCCACTTGACTCCCTGGGGCTAGTTTTCACCTGTCGTAGTTGAAGAAGGCCTGTAACCTTTGGTTTCCCACGCCCAGATCCCTGTCACTGGGCTAAGAGATGCAAGCATTTTTGGATAGCCAAATCATCCATGGGAACAGACTGATGACTCACATCAACACAGGTTTCAGCATATGTTACATATTCCGTCAGCAGAGCCAGCCTGGTGGTACACATGTGCTACAACATTGTTGCACTTCTATCATGAGGGTGTGTTATCAGCTGTAGCTGAAACCAGATATAAAAAGTGTAAATAAGTGGGAGGATGGACTACAGTTTATTCCCATTTCATGTGGTTACAATACGTTTGGATATAGCTTTGGTTGAAGGCTCTCACAAAAAATTATAATACCTAGAAATAAGTCAATTAATATTTAAGAGTTGTATGAAAATAATAGAGAAGAGAGAAAGAAAAAAGTTGGAAAAAATGAGACATAGTTGCACATTTCTTTTATTTACATCTCACTATATTTCATAAACAAACAAAAAAAATGCAAAATAAAAATTTACTAATTTTGCCTTACTTGTTCCTGAATCATCTCTACAAGTAGAGAAGGCCAGTGTCTTTTTGTTGATATGTAAACTCTGAGTATGTCATCCGCATTTTTTTAAGTACTGGAGTCCACCATCAATGTTGCTTTTATTCAGGTACCTCTGACAATATCCTGACATCCACAAAGATTAAAGGAAAATGTCCAGTAAAAAGAAACAAAGGGAGGAACAGTAACAAAGAATTTGTCTGCAGATGGTCTAAGAACATTGTGCCAGAGGGTGTTCCATATTGTTTTTAACTAAATAAAGACAAATGGGAGATGAGTTTTCCACCTTATAGCCCCATAACAGGAAAAACATGATCACTTGAGAAGAAGGTAAGGTTTAATGGGAAGATTATGAAACCACAGAGATGAAACAAGTACAGATATCCCTTGGAAGGGAGCTTGGGAATATAGGAAACATCACCATGGATGTTACAGCAAACATGCAGCTTGTTTGAGGTGGCCCCACTGAAATCAGTGAAGAAATCTCCCACTGATTTGAATGCAGTCATATTCTGAACTACTCCAAACAAAAAATCCCTGCATGAGATACACAAGAACTTGCATTATCATACATAGGACTTAGCCAGGAAAGGTATTTATTGAATAAACAATGGCTTGCATATCCCAATAGAAGAGCACTGTCCACAAATATTGCTGTATTTATCTCTGACCTGCCTACTGAGGCAGGTTAGGTACGTCCTGACTCAGGTAGAAAATCTGTGGGACCAGATGACGGGATAATCCTACGGCTTGGCAGGAGGTGTTGTCAGCACAGCCTGTCATGGCAGGAAGTAGTACCACAGAAGTTACTCCCCCAGGATTTTGCAAGGAGTACCAAGGATTTTCCCAGGAGACTTCAAGGCTTAAACATGATGCTGTTTTTACTCTTAGAATTTCTGGTTTGTTTTTTGTTTTTTGTTTTTTGTTTTTTTGTTTTTTTTTCCTAAAAGTGCATTTAAAAGCTTAGATTAATTTGGCAAAAGATTTGAAGGCTCAGAAATGTGGAACGTATTTTCTGATTCTAAATATATATGCAACAGTAAGCCTGAGCCCACAGTGTATAATTTCTCTTATTTAAACATTAAATATTCTAGGTTTTCTGTGGAAACTCAATAAATTGCTGCCATATCAAATATCCTTCTGAACTGATTTAGTTTTGGGTAATATAACAGAATGGCTGATGAACCACAATTTCCAGAAGTACTGAGGACACATATGGCAGGAAAAAATGGAGCTGTCAGAAAGTATGAGCGTTCACACAGACTGTCACACTATCTATCCCAATTATTTTCCCTGAGTGCTGTTCACTGCGGTCTGTAGTGCCTGACAACTAATGGCTTTCAAAACAGAATAATGTGCCTGGGCTTCCAAATACAAAAGCAATCTGGAAGCCAGAGAAGAAACTGGAAAAATCTAAACTATGATTCAAGATAAGAGTGACAGGTTTATAAAAATTGCCTCCTACATTCAAGGACAATCCTGAGAAATGCCGTGACATCAGCTCTACAACAATGCCAAAAGTGAAATGTCTCTAAATTTAGGAGTGCAGGTATATAGCCAAGAGCAGTATTTGGCAATAATGTATATCTGTTCCTTTTATCTCTTTCAAGTTCAGCATTGTATTTATACATATCAAGCTATTTTACAGAGAGAGAAATTTAACTTACTTAAGATTTTCTTCACTGGGATTGAAACCCCAAGAAACTAAAGAGAAGGACATCTTTAATCTTCTCCCTTGAAGGAAGCAGCACAAGAGATCTGCTACAACATCACTACCCAAAAATCAGATTTCCGACACAGTCTTGTTCTTCAGGCAAAGGAATATATTTCAATTTACGGTATTTTAAAACATCTTAAGGTATAAGAAGAGAAAAGAAAAATAACAAAAAGATGTAACTTTCAAGAGGTTATTTTTATTTTATGAAATAAACTCGCTAGAGCAGAAGTAGACCAAATTCAGTGACTTTCACTAGAGTTAGAGATGTGTACAAATGGGAGAGCCTTTAGAGGTAGTGTGAAGGAGCAAGGCAGAGATCTCACACTGAAGAGTTAATGAAGCAAAAAAGCAATGGGAAAGGAAGAAGGGTCCAAATACAAGCAAAATAGCCAGCAGGATATTTGGTGAAGACTTTGTGATAGATTTCATGAGCATTGTATCCAGAATGAAGAAAGCCAGACAAGGTGAGTATAAATGTTATATTGATACATGATTTGATACGGACATGTAGGTCCATAACTTCTTACTGAGGTGTTCTGAAGGAAACAAAAATTTATGTTATTTTTTATTCCTGATGAGCTTAAAAAAATGAAAAAAAAAGAAAGAAATAATATTACAGGTCTGAATATTTCTTTTGATCCAAAATGAAAATGTATTTCAAAATGTCTTTATTTTTAAGGGTCAAAGGAAGTTTTCCACTTTTCTTCCAGAATACCTTAAGGAACTTCTTTTCCTTATTTGAAACAATGTGCTGAAATTATGTATATTTTCATCAAACATATATTTTAGTGAAACCAAATCTGGAATTGTACTGTTGTTCAAGTAATTCAGAGAGTATAGTGTGGTGAACCACTAAGTCACCTTTAGTATTAAGGCCAAAATAAATTGAAAGCTGCTGCAGAATTTGAAATTGCATATCCCAGAACTTCAATCACTACATCCTGACAAGTCACATTATGTCCCCCTTCCTAAACGCAGGTGTTACTTTTCTTTAAATGCTA